>NW_021604565.1:25276559-25346559 GCF_004785775.1 Grammomys surdaster | reverse complement strand
AACCATGTGGCTCACTGGGATTGAACTCCGGTCTTATCTTGGAGGCAAGGACCTTTATCTACTGAGAAGAACCAGCACTCATGTAAAATTTGACAAATTATTACTTCATAATAATATTTATCCCAAGATGAGCTATTGAAAATTTGTTTTTGTCACACTCAATTTAAACGTTCCTGTTATCTTGCTAGTAGGTAGAAAATAAGGTAAATGTCTTTGATCACGTCATGTATAATCTGCTGATCGGATCTATCCTTGGAGGAATCAAAACAGAAGGCTGTCAAATGTTACTGCTAAAACTAAAACCATACAGTGAAGTACTTGTAACATTTGGGCCAAACAATAATATTACTAGAATCAGAAAGAAATATTTACTTGGGGACAGTTAATGATGGCATGAATATTCCATTGCCATTCCTAACTGATCAAGCATTAGATGTAAAATCTGCCTTGGCAAAGGGATTGATAATTCTCTACATAATCATGACATGATGAAGATAATAAAAGTTTTTACACTATTTTCAAAATGGAATAACAGAAATGAGTCTATTTTTGTAATAATCTCTGTAACACAGTCTCTCAACATGACCAATATTAAATTTTTGGGTCAGATGCTGGTGTTTATGGAAAAGTATATGTCCTGCACAGAGTAGTATGTGTCGAAATACTTCTGGTTCATGCTCATAAATGTCGTAAACATCTTTTCCACTCTCTATTTACCATGACAACTAAGAATCTTTGTAGATTGAACCAAATGCCTAGAATGTGAAGGTGAATGTGTATAATGCCTTATTTTAAATTAAAATCAACTTTAAAATACAGGATTCAATTCTTACAAAGATTTGAAGACATAATATAGTATTGTTCAAGGTCAAAAGGAAAACTTCACAACTGAGATTACAGGGATGGATGTGACCTGAATCTACAGCTAGAATTACACTTTCATGATAAGGTTTTAACAAAGTCATCCTACAACATACTTATCTGAAATCTTCCACAGATGCACAATGTTTTAAAAGACTGGTAGTATGATACAATATTTAAATGTAATATAATCATAAATGATTTTCTACATGTGTTTTAGGAGGAAATAGAAATATGGAATACAATATAAATTAGCAGCCCAAAGAATATAGAAAAATAATCTTTATTCCAAAGTCCTCTGAATTTCAGAATTTTTGATTTTGCCTTAAATCTCTGTGACTGAAAGCACAGCTATAGACAGGGAGGCAGTTTCAGCTGTCCTAAGAAGTGACAGGGAAGTGTGTTATTTAACTGTCATCCATGTATGTTCCTCACTAGCAGTTATGTAAGTCAACTCTTGGGTATTTTGGAAATTTATGCACTAGCCAGTGGAGAGACTTGTTTCCAAGATAATGTTATTTCAAAATCAGTGGTGAAGCTTTACTTTTTCTTTCTTCTGCAGACTTAGATAAAAATCCTGGATGTAGATTCTACCTTTTCAATGCATATTCTGTCTTTATATAGAACCTTTGTGTAGTACATGAGAAACAAATCTTAATTATGAAAATTCCACCTGATATACAAATTACTCATGATTACACTATCATAGACATATTAGACTTTTGATGAATTCTTCCAAACTTTCTTTGACTGAATGATAATCAGTGACGGAATTGTACTAGAAGATATCCATATTCAGCTTAATGCCAGATCCACAAGATATAATCAAATATTATAATAATTTTGATTTTTACACATTCACAGAATGTGTAAAGGTAAACATGAAAGTAAAAATGTTATGTAGTTCAGGAGCTTCTTTTTCAACTACATGCACTCCAACACTTGTACTGGAATTGTCTCTAATTTGTGCTTTTTCCACAAATCTTCTGTAACATTAGCTGTAGCGGCAGTATCTGTCATCTGCAGCTGTGTGAAATGATGTGGTTGTTTACTGAGTGCAAATATCATTTGTCCCTAAGGACCCTGATTGAAGAGACTACAGCGAATGCTTTGCAGCTGGGAAAACTGTTTGCATAAACTAAAAGATTGGTGAACATTTTAGAACCTCCTACAAGACAAGGGTGAAGTATGTCTTCACGAATTTTCAGGCACCTGGCTGACTGCATGGATTTTAGGAACCTCATCAATTTAATTTTTTTGGAAGAACATAGAATATATATTTACTTGTCAGGTACTGTATTGTAGAAAAATGGTGCTATTTTTATGATTCTTAAATATGCTCTATTTTACACAATTACATCTGACATTAAGGAGCATGGGAGTCAATAATTTCCATTTCTCTTCCTCTTCCTACTCCTCCTCTTCTTAATGTAGTCCAAAGAACTACACTAATGACTTGTACATGTAAAGAAAGACATTTATCAGTGATGTGTCTCCATGCTAGAAGTCATTTCTTATTTATTTTAAATAAGACAAAAAAATAAAAATCAATAAAAACTGCATTTTTGTCCCTGCAAAAGGACATATTTTATATGGTAAACAAATGGCAGATTAAGTCACATGAATTCAGAGACACTGGCTAGGTCTGTTTTCCTGGTAGAAAACTAAATGCCACTGTAACCTAATTGACACACATTCTGGTAAATTTAATAAAGAGGTGGAGACTGACTATAGCTAGGCATTTTTGTAGTTACTTTGTAGTCACTTCCTGTTAATCTGTAGAATAGACTGTGGCAATGCTTTATCCCAGCTGGGGATAGGAATGCCATTCCATTCTATCAAGCCCAAGCTTTCTTCTTTTTGTTAAAGAGATATGAAACAAATACACAGTATTGACAAAATAATCAAATGTGATACTTTAAGAAAATATATTATGACTACACTAACTAGAGAATAAATTGATGTCTTCAGAAAAAAATAAATCTTTTCCACTAAAAAATAAAAAGGAAAAGAAAAAGAAGAAAAGAAGGAATCAGTTTTGAAAAATCACATGTGCATCCTGATCCCTAATAAAAATGTTGTGGAATGGCCAAATGCCTGGCAGCTGCCATGTCAAAGAAGTCTCCTGTAGGCTGTGAATACTCTGGCACTCCATTATCTGACTTTCCACATTTTGTAATGGAGTCACTTATGATCAAATCAACTTAATGGCAAATTGAAGAAGAAACCAATTTAAGCAGTTTACAGAGTGAAGAATTGTCAATGCCGTGATGGAATTTCATGATGTTTTGCTTGGTTCTACCTGGGTTTCACATATTCCTTGTTCTACACTCTTTGTGCAAATCACATGACCGTTTTTCTTGTAAGGTTTCTTAGACAGAGGCAGAGACACACGTTCATACAATTTCATTATAGGATCTGATTTATATATATATATATATATATGAATGATAAATAGATATACAAATTTTAATACTATCCATGGATTCAGAAATCCATAGGAGATGCTACATGTATTTTAGATATAAACAGTTTAATAAGTCACAGAAATTCATCTTTAAAATTTTATTTACATTTTAAATATTTTCCCTCTTTCTGAACCCCATTCATGAGGTCCCTACCCTATACTGCCTACCCTTTACCTCTAAGAGAAGGCTCCTTACACCCTCACCCCTTCCCACCCCAGCCCTCTTTTATCGCCCTTCTCTGGGAAATCAAGCCTCCACAAGACCAAATGTGTCCCCTCCCACTGAGGCCAGAAAAGGCAGTCCTCTGTTACATATATAGTGAGAGGGGGGAGCAAGGACTAACCTGTGTACTATCTTTGGTTTATGGCTTAGTTCCTGGGAGCTCTCAAAGGTCCTGTTAGTTGATACTGTTGTTCTTCTACCTATGAGGCTGCAATCCCCTCTAGCTCCTTCAGTCCTTCCCCTAAATCTTCCATACAGACCTCTTGGCTCAGTCCAATGGTTGGCAGTAAGTATCTTCATCTGTTTTAGTCAGAAGCTGGCAGAGCCTCTCAGGACAGTTATGCCAGGCTCCTGTCTACAAGCCCATCTTAGCATCAGCAATAGTGTCAGGGTTTGGTGTATATGCGTAAGATGGATCCGAAATTGGAGAGATATCTGAATGGCCTTTCTTTCAGTCTCTGTTCCATGTTTTTCTCCCTACATTTCATATAGATGAGAACAATTCTGGGTTAAATTTTGATATGGGTGGGTGGCCCCATCTTTCAACTGGGGGCCATGTCTACCTACTGGATTTGGTCTTTTCAGGATCTATCTCCCTGCTGTTGGGCATTTTGGCTAAGGTTTTCCTCATGGGGTACTGGGAGCCTCCTACATCCCTGATATCCGGAACGTGATAGTAATTCCCCTTCTTCCCCACACCACACTTCTGCATATTTCTATCCATTCTCCTGGCTCTCTGGTCTTTTCTCCTGACTCCCCCCATACCTGATCCTGCCCTCCACCTTAGTTCCTTTCCCCTCCTCTCTGCCACCCAGATCCCTCCCTCTCTCTGCCTCTCGTGATTATTTTGTTCCCCCTTCTAATTGGGATTCAAGCATCCACATTAGGGCCTTCCTACTTAATATTATTCATGTGGTCTCTGAGTTGTATCATGGGTATTCTGAACTTTTTGGATAATAGCCACTTATCAGTGAGTATATACCTGTCCTTTTAGGTCTGGCTTATCTCTTTTACAGTGGGATTTTCTAATTCTATCCATTTGCCTGCAAAATTCATGATGTCTTCATTTTTAATAGCTGAGTTATACCCTGTTGTGTAAATATGCCACAATTTCTGTATCCAATCCTTGGTTGGTAGCATCTGGGTTGTTTTGAGCTCCTGGCTATTATAAATATGACTTCTATGAACATAGTACAGCATGTGTCCTTGTGATATGATAGAGCATCTTTTCCTGTATGTCTAAGAGTGGTACAGATGGCACTTCAGATAGAACTATTTCCAATTTTTGAGGAACTGTGAAATTGATATCCAGAGTGGTGGTACTAGTTTGGAATGCCACCAGCAATGGAAGGGTTTTCCTCATACTCCACATCTTTACCAGCAGCTGCTGCTTGCCTGCATTTTTTATCTTAATCATTCTGATTCTTGGATGGTTTATAGTAACTCTAAGTCAAGGCAAGAAAAAAAAAAAGCTAGTGAATGTGTTTGTAAAAGCTGATATTTATGACAGAAAACATTAAGCACAGATCAAAATATATCCAAAGCAATCAAAATATTCAAACCAAGTGTCCACTTAATTAAATTTGTAACATGTAATACGCATGAATTTCACAATTTGTTTAAAACATGACTTTATAGAGCAAGAAAAATAAAGTTTGAGGAGACAAAACTTTTCACCCCTACACTGTAGGACATAGAGCTTTTCATATTTGCTCACAGAAGATGTACACTGGAATTTATATTTGACTAGTTATAATGAAGAATATTCACTATAGAAACATATAAGCAATACCTAAAAATAAAATAAAAGGGGAATGATAATAAAATGACAAATTGGCAGGTGATGTGGAATACCATTAAACTTGAAATTATTTAAGAATAGTAAATTCTATTTAAGGTAAGTAAATAGAGTTCAAAAAATAGAAAGAGAAAAAATCAGATAAACAAAATTATTAAAAATGAAACTTTAATTGTAAAATTTCTAAAAGTTTCACATATATTTAAGTAAAATAACAGAAAGAAAAATGAATACAAGCCGAGTGAAAATTTGAGTAATGGTATGTAAACATTCTCTAGAATTAATTGCAGACAAAAAATAGACTTTCAGAAATTAGAACACTTAGTAATACTGAGAATGTGAGCTATTAAGTACTTTGATAGTTTTCTAGATCATGTATTGTTTATATGATCTAGACTGTGAATATATTTACTAGCACAGTCATTAAAAATGGCTTCCACACAAAAATCTTCAGGTAGTTGTTTAAAGGTAATTATTCATTACCACAATTATCTGTAATATAATGGTATATATTTCAATGAGGAGTAACATACTGTGATATTATATTAAAATATCACTTGATTTTATAAGTAACAAGATGTAAATCCATTCAAGTTAGGACTGACTCTTAAATGTGTATTAATTATAACAAGATTTTCTGTATATACACTATATCTCTATAGTTATTAGAAAAAGATCTAAGAAAATAATTGAAATAATGATTATCAGGTACCAAACACGAATTATTACCAATAGAAAAAATGTTATTTTTAAGAATTTAATATTATTCTGTGACACAGAAATGGCACACATATAGTTTTTTGTATTTTTAAAAGCGTTAACACTACAGAATACTCTTTGAAAGTTGTATGAAAATTATATTTTTTTAAAAAGAATGCATAAGCATGATTCGAGTAAAATGAACAATGTATCAAGTGATCTACCAAAATACAATTTAGAAATTGATCTGACTGATATAGTTTTAGAAATGAAGGGTCTATTTGAAGCTGTATCTAAGCAAAGACTGTTCAAGGGCATACCTAATATTCACAGAATAAGATTTCATCTGATATCATTGCATATGGACAATTGAATTGAAAAATTAATTGTGAACATGTTAACCAAATTTGAAACATTTTCATTTTTTATTTAATGCATTGGCTAATTGTTTATATGGTACATATGAATTGTATGTCAATTACCAACAGTGGAAGTCGGAAGACAACTTTCAGCAGTCAGTTTTCTCCTACTCTTTGTTGGATTCTGGGGGTCAGAATCAGCAAAAATACTGAGAAGTGGCTTGTCCTGGTGAGTTATATCACTGGTCCTTTGTTCATTTATTCCAAAGCCAAGACTAGTCTTACTGCACAATGTGAGACTTTGCTATGGTTATAGATCCTGTTGTTTTATGTTAAAGTAGCCTTAGGTACTTTTCTTTTACTGTGATAAAATACCATGATGAAAGCAATTTATAGAAGAAAGCACTATTTTAGGAGAAGGAGACTGTTTTAATCAACTATCAGAGTCCGTGATGGCCGAACAAAGGCATTTTTGTGGAGTAGTTGAGAGCTAACATCATGATTCATAAGTTGGAGGTAGAGAAAGCTGGAGACTGGAGATGGTATGGGTTTTAGAAACTTTCAAACAAACCTATAGTAATCCATATTCTCCAAGACCAATCATATCTTAATCCTTCTGAAACAGACCCACTAACTAGGACCAAATATCTAAATATATGAGGTTACATATATGTTCATGCAGGTGGTCATTCTTATTCAAATCACCACATTCTACCCCATGGTCCCAATAATCTTGCATATCATTATGTACAGTCCCCATAGGCTTTACACTCACAATAGTATCTAAAATTCTAAAGTCCAAATTTTTTCTGAGACTCAAGGCTATATCTTCACTATAACATCCTATAAAATAAATAACAAAACACAAATTATGCACATCTAACTTACAATGGCATTAAATATACATAACCATTTGAATTGGGAGGAAAGGGAGTATTCTGAGGAACTACTAGCCAAAAGCAAGACTGTCATCCAGTGGGGTAGACTCCAAATTCTATAGCATGCCTGATCCCAAAGAGCTTACTTAGATAGATTCACCATCCCAACTTTCTTGATTGCAACAAACTTATCTCTGTCAGGCTGTTTCTATTCTCTGACTGCAGCTCTTGCAGGCAGATGTCTCATAGCTCAGACATGTTGAATACCTTAAGGTCTCCAAGGAAATCCAGGAGTCATGTTTACACAATTGGCTCTCCATGTTCCCATGCAGGGATTTCTCCTCCATATACCTGACCTCAGCTACTCTTTTTAACCTTTGAAGGAGATTCCACATCCCATCATTCATACATTCCTCATGATTCTAAACCACATAAGTGACACTGCCAAGTCTGATTGCCAGTTTGGGATGGAGACTGTCCTAAATCAAATTATATAAATGTTCCATTGCTCTTACTTGTTAGAAGGATAAAAATCATCAGAAATTTGCTTTTATAAGTTGGAAGCTTAGCTGGGTGGAGTCTTCCCTGAGAGTATGGTTTTTAAATTTCATTAAAGAAATTTCTTTGATCTTGCCATCTCTTTAAACACTATAATAAACACCAACATTAAACTTTCTGGTGCTGTTTTTTTCTCATACTGTATGTTTTGTATTTATTTTTGCCTCCTTTGTTTTTCATTGTAAATCTGCATGTAAGTGAGTATTAATAGTCATACACAAAATCAGTATCATGCTGCCATAAAATTTCCTCTGTAAAGGAAATTAGTCCAATACCTTTTACTTTAGCCTAAGGCAGATTATTTAAAAACTGGCAGAAAGCATCTATATTCTTTTCCAAAATTATCAGAAGAATGGCCTATAGATCAATTACTAATATTTTCCCCTCTGAATCCTGTTTAGTTGGGTCTTAATAATCCTAATATTGTTCCGTCATTATTGTCTGCCAAGACTTTTATTGGATATTTTATTTATTTACATTTCAAATGTTATCCCTCTTCCTGATTTCTTCTCCATAAGCCCCCTGTCACATCCCCCTCCTCTTTGTATCTATGAGGATGCACACCACCTACCCACCCACTCCTACTTCACTGAGCTGGCATTCCCCTACACTGAGGTGTTGAGCCTTCACAGGACCAAGGGTCTCCTCTCTGATTGATGCCAGATAAAGCAATCATCTGCTACATATGCAGCTGGAGTCATGATTCCCTCCATATTTACTCTTTGGTTGGTGGCTTAGTGCCTGGGAGCTCTGAGCAGTCTGGTTGGTTGATATTGTTGTTCTTCCTATGGGGTTGCAAATCCCTTCAGATCCTTCAGTCCTTCCCCTAACTCCTCCATTGGGTTCCCCTTGATCAGTCCTATGTCTGGCTACAAGCATTTATATCTGTACTGTTTAGGCTCTGGCAGAGTCAAAATTCTTAATAGGATGACTTGTTATTCCAGTTTACAGTATTCATCAATATTCTTGTCTAAAACCTGAAGTGTTCCATATTCCTTCAAAGATATATACCAAAAATGTATATGGACAGGGTTATCGCAGAACTGCTATCAACTTCTGTTGTAGTTTCTTCTGTAGTACTATGATAAAATACTGTGACCAATGCAAATTGTGAAACAAAGCCTTTCATTTGGTGCTTATGGTTTCAGAGTACTATAGTCTATGACTATCATAGTCAGAAGCATGGAAGCAGGAAAACATTACTCTGGAGCAGGAGTTGAGGGCTCATATGAGATAGATTCACAAGGCAAAGAAAAGAAACATTTTGGTAGTGGTATAAGACTCTCAGAACTCAATGATTTTCCCAAGTCACATACCTGCTTAAATAAGGACACACTTCCCAACTTTCTTCAAATAGTTCCAACAAGTAGGAACCAAATGTTGAAATGCATGAATCCAAGAGAGGAGCATTCTCATTCAAATAACTACCATAGGTTACAAATCAGGAATGTGAGAACACGAGAATGAACTGTTGGTAATACTTATGAATTTTAGAAGTGTTACAACATTAGGCTTAATTTCATGTAGATTTAGATTGATGGTAGATTATGTACATGCATAGCAGCTAAATTTCACACACACACACACACACAAACACACACACACGTGTTGAGAGCTGTTAGAAGCATTCCATTCCACTATAATAAGACAACTTATGTGTAGAACTTCATTTCTAGTTTTCTTTGTAGATAGAAGATACAAGGGTATCATGGAATAATTAGAAATTAAAGAATGAACCAAAGAAATGTGCTCAAAGAACCTTGAATTTGCAAGTAATAAGAAAATATTCCAAGAACAGAAGTTCCAAGTACAAAGACAGGAATGTGTTAGAGATATATAGGAGTTAATGGAGAACTCCCAATCAGCATTTTTGAAGTAACTTTTATTTATTCTTTGGCAATGTAAAACATGTCAACAATTTATATTGACCACATTCACCCACTATTTTCTTTTTCCACTTTTTCTAGGCAACCCCCAAATTCTCATCCCCATACTTTCCCAAGAACCCCCAGTTTATTCCAGTCTCCCCTTCATGTACTCTTCTTGTTTATTAATAACCCACTGAGTTTAGTTGCGGCTACTACTTAGAATGTTATCTGATCTTAAATAAGTAACTAGATGTACTGTGAAGTCATAAATTCACTGACTGTGAGGTGTCCAGAAGATAACATTACACAGCAATCTATCCCATTCTGTAATATTTTCTGAATCTTGGTAGAGGGGTAGGGGTGATGGTATGCATGTTCCATTTATGATTGGGCAGTCCAGAGTCACTTATTGTCAGCCCTTTGATCCTTTCTGAATCTCTATTTTCTGGTGACCACTTTGTGAAGAATCACAGAAAGCGACATTAAGCTATGGATATAAGCACAATTATTTAGAAGAAAATTTGACATGTCATTTAATGAAACAACAGTTTAGGTTTCTGCCTAAAGTGTATGACCTCACCATTCATGTTCCTCTGATTGCATTTATAGTTCTAGGCATGAATTCTCTCCTGTGCAATGGGTCTCAAGTTCAATCACAATGCATCCACTCATAACTTACTATGTTATCCAGTAACCTGCAGTTCACTGTTGCACCAATGGACATATATTGCCTTAACAGTTGGTATTAGAGGATTCATCATCTGAAGTAACGCTAACATTAATGTATTTCCTCTGCCAAGAGGTTATGTAACTACTCTGTCACCACTGTTATTTCTGCTACTATCCTGGTATGACTGCTATTTTTGCTTGTCAACTTTACTACATGTGGAATGAACTAAATACCAAGTGGCTGTGCACACCTGTCAGGGATGCTTTTCTTAATTAAATCTTTTGAGTGAGAAGACTTACTTTTAATCTTAATCATTTGAAGTGGGAAGATCTACCTTTAATCTGGGCCATATTTTCTGCTGTCAGACTATATAAAGGATATAGAAGAAGGAAACTTGTTCTTTTTGTCTGCTTGCTTTCACTGTCACCAGCAAATGTATTCCTTCACTGACATTAGAGCCTTTTTACTTGCAATTCTGGTATATATTAAAGAACAGCTAAGATACTCAGGCTGGGGACAAAACAGGTAGTTTATTCTTTGAACTTATGTTGGTAGACAGCATTATTGGTCTAGGCTGCAAGTGGCTTAATTTCTATATATAGTTATCCAGTTCATTGCCAGAGCATAAGTAACTAAAGTAAATATTTTCAAAAGTATCAGTGTAACAACTATGGGAAGAAAAGGCACATATTGTTATATGGATTTGTTTCTGGCATCTGTCCTATTAGATAAAAAGGTAAATAGTGTTATTAACAAAAGTTATATTACCAGACCATAGTTTAAATGACACAATTGACATCAATGAGTATATGAGTATAAAACAAATTATCAGAGACACTGGAAAACAATATCTCATACTAGTCACTCCTAAAAGTATGTTAAGTTGGAGTCTTACTTCTCTCACTGTTCTGTTAAAAGCTTCATAAATTACCACATTAAAAAGGATGATGTGATATCCAGAAAAATATTGCTTCCCAGTAAAACATCCAGAGAAGTATTGACTATACCAGATAATATTTGTCAAAACAATTACTACTACAGTGACTTTAGTATACAACAGAAAGTGCTTGATTTAAACAATAATTGGCCGATATGATTTTCCAATCAAAGCAGCTATACTCAACATAAATGGTATGATACAGGGATACTCAAAATATATAAGACCAATCCTCAAACCAGTTATGGCCATCCATGAACAGAAATGTCTAACGAGTACATCAATTAAGCTTGTAGAATCACAAAACCATAATAGTGTTGTATCTTAGCTATGGTCCTAGAGAAAAAATAACATAGGGTAAAAATACAATGGAAATGTGCTATAAATTTAGCCAATAATAGATTATAATTCTTGGTTCATTTTGATGTACCTTGCCAACTTAAATTCTGACAATGTAACGTGAATGTTAGGTAGCTAAGGGAAACATATAATTCGTAAAAAAAAATCTCTTTGTTGTATTCAAGAACCATTTCTGTAACATGGCAATAAAAATTTCCTGTGATAAATGCAGTGTGGTAAAATTTTATTTTTGCAATTCTCAGCAGTTTATTTGTGGTTAAAAATATGATGCTTGTATACTGGTAGAAAGATACTTTATATACTAAAATAATATTTATGTTCAATCTCCATACCACCTGCTTTCAAAAATAGTAATTCAAGTTTCTTGGGTTATTATTACTTTATTTTTCTGAAGTAGGGATATAAAAATGTACTACATTGTATTTTTTTCACGGTATTCTTTGGTATTCTAAAATAATACCCTTGAAGAAAGATGTGAAAACTTTCAATGACTTTTTCCAAGCCATATATCTTGAAGTAGCCTCTGTGAATGACAGCTGAACACCAACTTCTGACTACTAAAAGAGGAGTCATGTTCACAGTACATAAATATTCACTGAGATGGTGTCTTTAAATATAACTTGCAAATAATCTCATAGCAAAAATGTATTTTTATGTTACCCAGTGGAATTAAAGTGAACTTTTCTCCTTTTTATTTTTTATTTTTGATGAGCTGTCACAATGTTGCTTTCAACTTCAACATCTGCTTTATTGATTTATGTTTTCCAGCACATTTGGTCCTTGTTTAAACTAATTTTATATTGACCTTGAAAGAATAATCGAATTATAAATTTTTAAAGTTAAAATTTTATTGCTGTTTACTTCTTACTGATGCAGGAAGGGAGAACAAGGATGTGAAATCTTGAACGAGCATTCATATTCAGTTGAGGGAGAGAGACTAGAAATTTAACTGGCCACAGAAAAAACTACATGAATGAAGCAGATGGCATAATCTGCAACAGTCACCAACAAAGTTCTAGCTAGTTAAAATATTCATGTCCTAGGATCAAAACCTAAATAAAATGTCTTATGAAAAATTTGAAGGATATCACAATTGTGGTAAAAATTGACAACAGATCCACAGGGGCTCTGGCACTTCACGATGTAACTTAAATTGAAAGTGTGGCAGAAAGTCTAAAACATTTAATTTTTTAAGGTGTTTCAAAATGAAGCACAATGCTACTTCTCAAGATTCATAGACATCAATTTAAATATTAATAATAAGAAAAAAGGTAATAGTTAACCTGTAACCAGAATTGGTCAGGGAGTCAAAGAGCAGAAAAATATGCTATGTGATGAGAATAATCAATGATATATGACCTAGAAACAAGTCCATATTTAATCATAAAATGCTAAATATAATATTTGCAGGCCATATTATCAATGTTCCAGCATGGATTGACATGACTCCATTTCTAGCTATAAGACAAGTATCTTTGAAATTTTTACTTGAGAAACTGAACATCTCTATTGTTAAATTGCACAAGAAAAAGAGTAGATTCCTTTAGTACTAATAAATGAATAGTTTAAAATAGTAAAAATTTAGAGCACTGTATTTAACATAGACATTTATGCCTACACAATGTGATATAAGACATTTGTGGGGTGACGAGAACAAATATCCATTCATTTGTCTTAGGTCACCAAAACAAAACAAACAATAAAATAAACAAACAATAGTTAAAGTAATGGTGTCCATACAAGTACCTCTTGGTAAACTGAAGAGATTTGTGAGATTGCTTACATGAGCATCAACTGAGGGTTGTTATAGGATCATGGGTGACTTGAAGCCGATAGCATCACTAAAATTCCTCTCACTAACAACTTTCTTGCCCAAATTTAGTTAAATTCATCAAAGTGTAACTAGTGCTCAACAAATGTTTGCTACCTAACATAACCTTTGGAAGATGCCTTGTGAATCTGCAGTATAGATTCTAAACATCTCAATGCCAAAATCTGTGTGCTTTCTCAGCTTTTAATCTCATCTGTTTTCATGACCCTTCTGCCTCCCAGGTGACAATTTTTTTATACTGAGGATAGCTACTCAACATTCTTACTATTTCTTAAATTTAATAACTCAATGTTACTAAAGACAAATTGTAAGTAGTTGAATCTACCAATAAACATTAAAAAAATTCAAAATTACTTGAGTTTAAATGTTTAGGGTAAATTTTACTGAAATGTCTTATTGATAAAAATACAGATTGGATATATTCACAAATAGTTATATATATTGTGCAAAGACTTATCAATATGTCTAATCATATACCAATTCATATCAAAGAAAGAAATTTGTAAACATTTGAGGAGTTTATAGTTTGTAGAGTTATGGCTTACGTGTTGATAATTTACTGTATAGCAACAAATTTCTTAAGTTAAGTACTATGCAAACTATGGTCACATTAAAGTTACCTTTGTTATTCAAGAATAAACAATATTTGAATACTTTTTTTCTTAATTTATTTTTTTAAATCAAATCATAGTTTTTAATCTATTCACTTGTCCTTATCTAAGTTGATATTATCTGCCAAGGCTACCTATTTACAAGGTCTATGACTACTCAGGCTGGTAAATTTCCACAAAAGCTGCCTGTTTACAATAGCCTATAGCCATCTGTTTCAATGTTTTTCCACAGAAACCCAAGACTTGGTGTTAGTATACATGTATGACAGGCCTATTGCTGATTTTAGGCCTCTGGTTTATTTTAGGCCTTCAGTGTTTAAGCAGGACTGCCCCTGACATCTGTTCCCTTCTCTAAGTATAGAAGGGCTCTGGTGATTCTAATCTTGCAAAGGCAGGGATAGAGGCCTGACCTCCAGTAATTGAAGGGGACTTTGTAATGGCTCTGGTCCCCCTGTCTTTGTCCAGTGAGGCATGAGGGCCTTTCCCATTCCAATGTCTTTTTCCTGGAGAGGGGATACTTTTGACATCAACACCTATGCAGTCAGGCTTGTCCCTCAGGGAACCCAGAGAGATATTTTTAACTTTTATTTATATTGCTTTGCAGTGCTTAGCCTCACAGCCTAAGCAAGAATTCAGATCACCAGTCAGAGGGGGTTCTGGGTGGCCCCTCTCTGCTTGCTCTAGGAGTGGAAGTCCGCTCTTTTAGGTTGGGTGGAGATGGGTTTTGGAAACACCATGGATAGTGTAACAACCTCATCTTGAGTCTTGTTGTCCTCCATAGCTACCTTATGATAATGTATCTGAATAGATTTTGCTACCAAATTATTTATCTGTTGTTTCACAAAGTTATTCAGCCTATTTAAGGCCCAAGTACCAAAAGAAGTAACCAAAAATAACCTAATTATTGGTTCCAAGATGGGAAGAAGTAGGGTTGACATCCATGGAGAGGTTGAAAACCAATTCTTGTACCAGCTCTCATCTTTCTCTTTCTCTCTCTGTCTATTCTCAGGGCATTCTCTGACCTTTTTCATGTTCTCTTTAACCATCTCTGTCTTTTCTATGTAAAGGCAACATTCTTCTTTAAGGGTTGTACACAGTCAAGAGATGTACACAGTTTTTTTTTTTAGTGTAAAAATGTAAATCAAGTACAATAAAGTCTTTTGCAATTTTTGAAGGTTTCTTCAGACAGCAAAATGAGGGATTTCTTCAGATTATTGATGTCAATCACTAGCTGTTTGATGTTCTTGTCAATGGCTTGTCGAAGGTCTGAGTAGTATAAGTTCAGAGGCCAGCATCTGAATTAGAACTTCTAACAGCAGACATCACAGGTGATTCATTTTTACCTGGAAAGGAAAAAAAAAAGGGAATTCTCAGGGAGATTTCTCTTCCCTGGATGTCAATTGTTATTCATCTTATTTATGGTTGGGCCTGGCTTTGTGGGGGTATCTATTATGTCTGGCGGTATTTCATTAATCTTTTTGATAGCTGGTTAGCTGTGCCTACTGTAGTATCAAACAGGCATATCAATCCTCAGCTCCATAAGGGAAGTGGGTCTGGGCCATTCCCTTTAAGGGTAAGAGGGTCCTTCCCCTTATCTATGGCATAGGATTTATTGATCTCAGTGATGCCAGAGGCAGTCAGCAGCAGATTTGCCATGAGCTTTCAGTTTTAGAAAGTTAAAAGTGAACAAGGCATCATAGAGAGTATTTCAGGGAACTCCTTCTTGGGGGGGGTACCATTCACCCTCTTTTGTTTTTAAAGCCAATTTTTCAGAGTTCTTGTAAAATTAGGGCAGAAGCACCAGCAGCTTCTTCTTCTACACTCAGAGAGTCATGAAGACACTATTTAAAGAAATATAAATCTACATAAATAATCTCTTTTACCAAAGGACTCTTATAGAACAGCCAAGAACTAATCAGACTATAAAATATATCAATTAATAATAGCTTATTTTACTTTTTTGTGAGATTACTCCTCGTTTGTCAATTAATTGTTGAAGGAAATTAGGATTTACATCTCTCTTGAGGCTATTAAACAGAGATAAATTCTTTTGTGGAGAGTTTAAAATAAGATCTTAGTCAATTAGCATCTCCTAGAAACTTTTGAAAATAATTTGAAATAAGTAAACTCTCTCTTTCTTTTCCAGACCCATTGTCTGTTTTTTTTTTAAAATTGGACATTTTACGTATTTACCTTTCAATGTTCTCTTCTCTCCCTTTCTCCACCAAAACTTTATCTTTGACAAAGGAGCTAAAACCATCCAGTGGAGAAAAGACAGCATTTTCAACAAATGGTGCTGGTCCAACTGCAGGTCAGCATATAGAAGAATGCAAATTGATCCATACTTATCTCCTTGTACAAAGCTCAATTCCAAGTGGATCAAGAACCTACACATAAAACCAGCCACACTGAAACTAATAGAAGAGAAATTGGGGGAAAGCCTCGAACACATGGCCATAGAAGAAATGTTCCTGAACAGAACACCAATGGCTTATGCTCTAAGATCCAAGTTGACAGATGGGACCTCATAAAACTGCAAAGCTTCTGTAAAGCAAAGGACACAGTCAATAGGACAAAGAGGCAACCAACAGGTTGGGAACAGATCTTTAACAATCCTATATCTGATAGAGGCCTAATATCCAAGGTATACAAAGAACTGAAGAAATTAGACTCTAGACCCTATAACCCTATTAAAAAATGGGGTACAGAGCTGAACAAAGAATTCCCAACTGAGGAAGCTCGAATGGTTGAGAAGCACATAAAGAAGTGTTCAGCATCCCTAATCATCAGGGAAATTCAAATGAAAACAACACTGAGATTCCACCTCACACCAGTCAGAATGGCTAAGAACAAAAACACAGGTGACAGCAGATGTTGGGGAGGATGTGGAGAAAGAGGAACACTCCTCCATTGTTGGTGGGATTGTAAACTGGTACAACCACTATGGAAAGCAGTCTGGAGGTACTACAGAAAATTGAACATAGTGTTACCTGAGGACCTAGCTGTACCACTCCTGGGTATATACCCAAAAGATATTTCAACATACAACAGGGACACATGTTCCACTATGTTCATAGCAGCCTTATGTATAATAGTTATAGTTGGAAAGAACCCAGATGCCCTTCAACAGAAGAATGGATGCAGAAAATGTGGTACATTTATACAATGGAGTACTACTCAGCAATTAAAAACAATGCGTTCATGAAATTCTAATGCAAATGGATGGAGCTAGAAAATATTATCCTGAGTGAGGAGACCAATCTTAAAAGAACACACATGGTATGCACTCACTGATAAGTGGATATTAGACCAAAAGCTCACAATATCTAAGATATTCCCTAGTGTAGGGAATTAGAGAGAAGGGAGATGGGACTGGTAGTATGTTCGGAGCAAACCCTCATTAAAATTAGGAGGAGGGGGTATGGGATAATGGGTTTAGGGGGAGAATAAATACTTTTCTTAAATCCTGCAATTAAATTAATTACATTTTCCTTTTATTGAAATTGGGAAATTTTCCAATACTTTATATCCTGATTATAGTTTCCATTCCATCTACTCTTCCCAGTTTCTCCCTACCTCTTCTCCTGGACACACTCATGGTTTTTGTTTGTTTGTTTGTTTGTTTTTCATTTGTGTTTTTGTTTTGTTTTGTTTTCCTCCATCATTAAAAAAAGAACATCTTCTAAGAGATTACAACCAAACATGACAAAATAAACTATAAGATGCAATGAAAACTATTAAACTGAAAGTTGACACGACAACCCGACAAAAGGAAAAGCATCCCAAGAACAGACAAAAGAGTCAGATACCTACTCGTCTTAACAGTCAGGAGCCCCATAAGAATTTTAAGCTAGTAGCTAGAGTATGTATGCAGAGAATCTGGTGTAGATCTATGTAGGCCCTGGACTTGCTTGAATATCTTTGAGAATGTATATTTCTTGATTAATTGATTAAGAGGGCTTTGTTCTCCTGGGGTCCTCTGTCCCATCTTACTCTAACAATCTTTCTGTGTCCAATTCCATGGGAATCCATGAGCTCTGAATGGAGGAATTTGACAGAGATCTCCCATTTAGACTCTCTGTGTAAAATATAGCTGTGCATTCTACATCTGTTCTCATCTATTGCAGGAGGAAGCCTCCTTGAGGACAGCAAGATAAGGCACTGATTTATGAATTTGGCAGAATATCATTAGGGATAATTACATTGTTACTTCTTCAGAATAGTAGTGTATAGTTTTATCTTTGGTCTCTGGGCTATATAATCTCTGGTGCTTAGTTATGAAGACAGTGTCAGGCTTGTGTTCCCTATTGTCAATTAGATATTGCTCGGCTTCTTTGACAAGTTCTATCTCATGATTGCCCTAGTAACTATTTGTAGGACATCTGTAGATCAAAGCTTTTGTGCCTAGGTTGGTGTTCATGTTTCTCTTTTGTTAGCCTACAGAGTACCATTCTACACCAAAGAGACTTATGGGATATATTTCAACCCTGATCACAATGAAGGTAATTACATTAAATGATCAACTTACCCATAATCTCAAAAACAATGATGATCACTTGAATATAAATTAATTTGTGTCTGATTTTAGTTTATTATCATTTTTGAGATTATAATACCCCCCATCTTCCTCCTCTCAACCTATCTCATTTTCCCATTTGCTTTCAAATTCATGGTCTCCTTTCTTCTTTGTTTTTACATATGTGTAGTAGGTATTTGTTTGTGTGGGTATGTGTACTTATAAATAAATAAATAAATAAATAAATAAATAAATAAATAAATTTAACTCTCCTGATCTGTAAAAGTTACTCTTATATATAGGTTTATGTGGCTGATCAACTTTGACTTTAAAGAAAATATTTTTATAAGAGACAGAGAATGAATGAAACTGCATGATGAAAATAATATAGATAGACAATAATATAAGAGATAAGCTAATGAAAGTTTGACATCAGCATTATAATTTTTAATATATTTGATATATTTGTTAATGTCTAAAAAACTCTTCTGTTCACCTGAAGAAAAACTCTGTTGACAGAAATTCCACAAATTGGTATTAATGTGTGTGCAATACAGCGATTATATGAGAAGAATCCGGCTGTAAAAGTGAGAAGAATTCAATAAAAAGTGAAAATATTTCATATAAAGGCATTGTTTGCCTTATTCATGTGATCAAAATTAGTTATTAAAAATTGTCAAGAACACAGACCAGTATTATATTCAATACTGCATTTCTATGGTCTACTTAAAGTAAAAGACACTGGTACTTGTATCAAAATATTTGGATAATTAAATTTGAAAAGCTTGAAATAGAATTTTCCAAGGTTTTATAGGAGTACACAGTGTAAAAATAGACTTCATAGGCTGAATATAATATTATATACTGAATTATTTAACTGATTTTCTGCAACTGTATATTTAAGATTTAGCTTATGTATCAAATTCTACTAAATTTAATTTATAGAAAGAAATAGAAAGGAAGGGATATTGAAACATCTAGACATTTCTCTGTGAAAATAAAATGTGACTGTTATTCACTTAAATACTTATTATAATAAAAGCTTTTATGTTCAGTTGCAAATTGTGATGAATTATTACTGTTTAAAAGTTTATGTATATTATGCATATGAGTATGGTATATTAATGAAGGCAACTTTGAAGGCCAGAGGTATCAGATGCCCCTGAAGTTGAACTTATAGGTGGTTGTGAGTCACCCCCATTTTGTTACTGGGAACCAAAACTTTAAGTATCCACAAGAGTGATATATACTATTACATATTGAAGCCTCAATATATAAAAAAAATCTGTAAATAGTCATATTAAGCTATAAAGTACTCAAAATGGATGAAGTTGAATTTCACACAAATACTTTTTGAAAAGATGAATCTGTTGTTATCTTTAAACTGCAATACCCCTCTATTAAAAAAATGAGGAAGACAGAAAATCATCAAACATATAGCTAAACTCAATTATTACCTTCTAAGTACAGATAGTGAGCACCAATAGCCAATAGCTTCCTTTGTTGTACAATGTTATACTCCATTCTTATATATTTTGTATAGACCAATTAACAAGATAGTATAAACACACATTTGAACTTTAAAAATAATCAACCTTTTCTCTCACACTGCAGCCGATTTAAGTTTGAAATCAGTAATAAAAAGACAGCTTGGAAATCTCAAAATATTTGGAATATTAACGACACAGTCTTAAATAAAACATATGTCAAAACAGTTAAGATTGTTTACTTTTCTCCTCTAGAGGATGCTTTTTTGATTCCCCATTAACATCAGATGGTTCACATCCACCTGTAACTCCAAATACAGGGAATATGATGCCTGTTTCCCGTGGAAACTTGCACTTACATGCACATAACCAAACACACAGTCAAGTCAAACTTGTAAAAATACACAAAGACATGTTTATAATTTAAAAATAATGTCAGAATCATAAAAAACTGTATTAATAGCAAATAGTCTAATATCCAGAGATAACTTCTAATAAATAAATAGATAAATAAACCTAAAGATATTTGTCTATTTATCTACTAGTTTATGCATATATTGAATACACATACTCAAATTTGTCAAACTAAAAATAAAATTTATTAAATAATTTGGATAATTAATAATAGCAGAACTTTCACAAACACTAGGCAGAAATTTATCAACATTTTAGTGAAAATCTTAGATACCAAAATATTATAAGATGTAATTTAAAGGATATATATGGTTTGGAATTCAAGGAACAGAACTGTTTGCCCTTGGCATGATTTTCCATTAAGAATATTTGAAGAAATTAAAACTATGAGAAAATGCTCAGTGATTTTCTGATTAAATTTCTATAGTTAATAAGGTGAGTGGAAATAATTTCCCCCTAATTTGTGTTGCTTTCTCAATTGTTTATCACTAATAAAAAATTATAAAGCTAACCATCCTTTATTCAATGATTAAAAAATGCAACTTGGTTATATCATACATAATTTAATATTTCTTTATATCTTTTCAAGTATTTAAAGTAGAAATTAAAAACAACTAACAAACACTAATCATAAAAATATTAGCTTATATCCTAATATACTGCTGAAATTAACCTTAACATTATCATTCCACAGTAGATTCATGCTTTAATGATTTTCTGATTAATACAATTTTAAATCCCTTGAGAATACCACTTGATTAAAGATTCAATGTCTATCATTATTTGTTGTGTAATCATAGACACAGTCAATCACATTGGTATATATCAATTAGCATGTTTTTAAGCTTGAAGGAGACCGTTTAAAGTGTTAATAAATATGCTTGTATCATTATCTAAGATACATTAGGGAGAAAGATCCTTGTTGTATGCTGAAAAAATATTGCTTGTCATTTATATAGTAGCACACTCTCATTTCATTTCCAATAAAATTGGTTAAATCTTACCAAGAATAAAGATAAACTTTTATTGACAAATGTCACATGACATTAAGGAAACTACGTATTTATCTCACTTGCTTTTTATAAAAATATTGTAGTGACTACCTTAAAATTTAATTTCACGGTGCACTAAGTCTTATGTTTAAGGAAATTAGCCATGGGCACAGATTTAAGTTGTGTTGTTGAAAAGTTTTCAGATCCAAGAATAAGCAAATAGAATTGCAGATATGCAGTATTGGAGACAGAATAAGGAATAAGTAAGAAATGTTTTGAGAGTTTAAAAAATACTTAATTTTTATCTGTTAAAATATTTAGCAACACCTTCTATATATTTAGTGTATCAAGTTCATTTCTATAATATCTCACTTATTTTTATAAGCTTTTCTGTTACCAATTCATTCAATTATCTACAAATATTAAATCATTTCATAACTTAAGCTGTTTAGAAAACATTACACACATTCATTTATGGATTTAGTTCATCAAATATTGCATACTCTCTCTTAGAACAACAAATACAATAAGATATCATTAAATATGCCTTTATGATATCACTTTAGTATTTTGCAGGATATAACCTTTTAAAATACATGTGCCTCCTTAATATATAGATAAAAATGAAACAAGAGATGATATAGGTGACTTTGATCTACATGATGAGACATTATGTCATGAAATTACAAGTTATGAATATTTATCTACTAGCCATCTATCTATATATCATCTATGTATCTACCTACCTGTCTATCTATTGTTCCATAGTCTGCTAGATGAAACAATGAAAGACCTTGATAAATATGTAGCTAATTTCTGAACTCTCATTAATGACAGGATGATACACATGTTTACTTGGTGGAAAATAAGGTGTGAAGTAGAATTTTTTTGTTTCTTTAGAAACTTAATTATGACATATAATATTTTGCTGGAGCAAACAGGTAAACTGATATTTTCCTGATGTAGACACAGGTGAAAGGATGTTTTGATGAAGTAAACACATGAGAGGATACATGATGTTTATAAAGAATATAAATATAACCCCACAGACAGTAGAAGGAGGTTCTTGAATTAGTTCACCTAGCAATATTTTTTATATATAAATCCTGGTGGTGTGTGCTTGCTACTTGCCCTTATCTTTTACATTGTTGAATGAAAGACACACATACAGCATATGTATTTTGATACAACTTAATCATTGCAATCGCTGGGCCACTTCCTAAGCTCCATGTGGTTTATCTACCTCCCTCCAAAATTCTTGAGTTATTACTTACTAAAATCTATATTCTACCTGGCTGCTTAGTACCCAAAGGACTGCCCAATTAATCCATGTTCTAGGCCACACTATCCTGATTCCTTCACAGATGGCCATGACTCTCTGTTCTGAATACTTTTTAGGCATCATGTCTCTCCTCCCTCCACTCTCTACTGGCATGGCAGATCTCCTTCTTCCTCCTTCCTGTCTTTCTGCTACTCTAGGAATCCTAAGAGTCCTGTCTCAATCTGCCCCGCCCAGGTTTTGGCTGCCAGAATGTCTATTTTCCAATCAGAACCAATTGGGAGCAGGGTCCATCAGTGTCTTATGTGCAGACACTCATGTAAGTAGATTTGGAGGATCAGAATTAACACTATAATAAAAGCAACAGTAGGCCAAACCCACTGTAGGTTTCCCTTGCATAGGATTTCTGATCTTTGCTTGTCATGACTTTGTAGAGAGTAACTTACCAAAGAATTTCTTATAATATTCCGGAGACTTCTAACCATTTCCATAGATGGGGGCTGATTGGAGGAACCTTGTACTTTTATTCTAGATCAAAATGCAATTGTGGATTTGTGAGTGGCGATTTGCGAGTGGACTGGACTGCTGTTGTTGATTCATTTTTGGTTCCATCCATGTGTGTTTCCAGGCTGGCTGTGTAGACCCTGTAACTCTGGTTGGTTGATATTGTCACTCTCCCTATAAGGCCAAAAGACCCTTAAACTCCTTCAATCTACTCTCTCACTCTTCCATTGGGGACCCCATGATCAGTTCAATGTTTAGCTTCAAGCATCTGCCTTTATACATGACAGGATCTGGCAGAGCCTCTCAGGAGACAGCCTCTCAGGCCCCTGTCAGCGTGTACTTCCTGGCATCCACAACAGTGTTTTCATTAGGTGGTAGCACATGGGATGGATCCCCAGGTAGGACAGTATCCAGACAGTAGTCTGCTCCACACTTTGTCTCCTCAAATGCTCCCATGAGTATTTTGTTACTCCTAAGAAGGACTGAAGCACCGACACTTCGGTCTTTCTTCTTCTTGAGCTTCATATGGTCTGTGAGTAGTATGTTCGGTATTGTGAGCTTTTGGGCTAATATCAACTTATCAGGAGTACAAAATATATGTGTTCTTTTTGATAGGTTATCTCACTCAGAATGATATTTATTTAGTTCTTTCCATTTGCCTAAGAATCTTTGGTTGAGAGCCCAGCCTTTTAACGTCTGAGCCATCTCTCTAGCTGGACAGTGGTGGCGCAGCCTTTAACCCCGGAACTTGGGAAGCAGAGGCAGGCAGATTTCTGAGTTCGAGGCCAGCTTGTTCTACAGAGTCAGATCCAGGACAGCCAGGGCTATACAGAGAAACCTTGTCTCAAAAAACAAACAAACAAGCAGACAAACAAACAAACAAAAAGTATCCTTTCCTCTCTCAAAATACATCTGGGTTCTTTCCAGCTTCTAGCTATTATAAACAAGGCTGCTATGAACATAGAGGAGCATATGACATTGTTATATGTTGGAGCATTTTTTGGGTATATGCCCAGGAGTGGTATAGCTGTATCCTCAGGAAATCCTATGTCCAATTTTCTGAGTAACTGCCAGACTGCTTTCCAGAGTGGTTGTACCAGCTTGCAATCCCACCAACAATGGAGGAGCATTCCTCTTTCTCCATATCCTTGCCAGTATCTACTGTTACCTGAGTTATTGGTCTTAGCCATTCTGACTGGTGTGAGGTGGAATCTCAGGGTTGTTTTGATTTGCATTTCCCTTATGACTAAAGATTTTGAGCATTTCTTTAGGTGCTTCTTAGCCATTCAATATTTTCAGTTGAAAATTCTTTGTTGAGCACTGTACCCCATTTTAATAGGGTTATTAGTTTATTTGGAATCTAATTTCATGAGTTCTTTGTATGTTTTGAATATTAGCCCTCTATTGGATTTATGGTTTATAAAGATGTTTTCCTAGTATGTTGGTTGCCATTGTGTCCTGTTGACCTTGTTCTTTGCCTTACAGAAGCTTTGTAAAGTTATGAGGTCCCATTTGCCAATTCTATATTTTAGGGCATAAACCATTAGTATACTGTTCAGGAACGGTTCCCCTGTGCCCAAGTACTTGAGGCTTTTCCTCATCTTCTCTTCTATTAGCTTCAGTATATCTGGTTTTATGTGGAGATCTTTGATTTACTTGGATTTGAGATTTACACAATTAGATAAGAATGGGTCAATTTGCATTTGTCTATGTGCTGACCACCAGTTGAAACAGTACAATTTTTTGAAAATGCTGCCTTTTTTTCCACTGGATGGTTTTAGCTCATTTGTAAAAGAACAAGTGACCATAGTTGTGGAGTTCATTGCTGGATTTTCAATTCTGTTTTATCGATCAACCTGCCTGTCTCTGTACCTATTCTATTCAGGTTTTATCACTATTGCTCTGTAGTACATCTGGTGATCAGGGATGGTAATTGTCTTTTACGGTTCAGAATGGTTTTTGTTATCCTGGGTTTTTTGTCATTCCAAATAATTTGCAAATCAATCTTTCTAACTCTATGAAGAATTGAGTTCTAATTTTGATAAAGATTGAAATTTTGATGAAGATTACATTGAATCTGTAGATTGCTTTTGGCAAGACGGCCCATTTTACTATATTAATCCTGCAAATCCATGAGCATGGAGATCATTTCATCTTCTGAGATCTTTTTCAATTTCTTTCTTCAGGGACTTTAAGTTTTTTTTCATACAGATTTGTCACTTGTTTGGTTAGATTTACACCAAGGTATTTTATATTATTTGTGACTATTGTGAAAGGTGTCTTTTCCCTAATTTCATTCTCAGCCTGTTTATCCTTTGAGTAGACAAAGGCTACTGATTTGTTTGAGTTAAACATATGTCCAGGACTTGGCCGAAGTTGTTTATCAGGGTTAAGAGTTCTGTGGTGGAAGTTTTGGGATCACTTAAATAGACTATCATATCATCAGCAAATAGGGATATTTTGACTTCTTCCTTTTCAATTTATATCGCTTTGACCTCCTTTTTGTGTCTAATTCCCCTGGCGAGGACTTCAAGTACTATATATAATAAGTAGGGAGAGAGTGGGCAGTCATGTCTAGTCCCTGATTTTAGTGGGATTGCTTCAAGTTTTTCTCCATTTAGTTGGATATTGGCTAGTGGTTTGCTGCATATTGCTGTTACTATGTTTAGATATGGCATTGAATTACTTTTTCTTCTAAGATTTTACCATGAAGAAATGTTGAATTTTGTCAAATTCCTTGTCAGCATCTAGTGAGATGATCATGTGTTTTTTTTTTTCTTAGAGTTTGTATATATAGCAGATTATGTTGATGGATTTCCATATATTAAACCATCCTTGCATTCCTGGGATAAAGCCTACATGATCATGATGGATGATTGTTTTGAAGTGTTCTTGGATTCAGTCTGTGAGAATTTTATTGAGTATTTTTGCATCAATATTCATAAGGGAGTTTGGTCTGAAGTTCTCTTTCTTTGTTGCTTCTTTGCATGGTTTAGGTATGAGCGTAATTGTGGCTTTATAGAATGAATTGCATATTGTCCCTTCTGTTTCTATTTTGTGGAATAGTTTATAGAGAATTGGTATTAGATCTTCTTGAAAAGTCTGATAGAATTCTTCACTAAAGCTACCTAGTCCTGGGCTTATTTTGGGGGGAGACTTTTAGTGACTGCTATTTTTTCTAGGGGTTATGGTACTGTTTAGATGGTTTATCTGCTCCTGATTTAACTTTGGTACCTGTTATATGTCTAGAAATTTGCCCATTTCATCCAGATTTTCCGGTTTTGTTGAGTATAGGCTTTTGTAGTAGGATCTTATGATTTATTAAATTTCCTCAGCTTCTGTTGTTATGTCTCCCTTTTCAGTTCTGATATTATTAATTTGGATACTCTGTGCCCTCTGGTTAGTCCGGCCAAGGGTTAATATATCTTGCTAATTTTATCAAAGAACCAGATCCTGGTTTTATTTATTCCTTGTATAGTTCTTTTTGTTTATTCTTAGTTTATTTCAGTCCTGAGTTGGATTATTTCCTGCTGTTTACTCCTCTTGGGTGTATTTGCATTTTGTTGTTGTTGTTGTTGTTCCAGAGCTTTTGGGTGTGCTGTCAAATCTCCAGTGTATGCACTCTCCAGTTTCCAGTTTCTTTTTGTAGGCACTTAGAGCTATGAGTTTTCCTCTTAGCACTGCTTTCATTGTGTCCCACAAGTTTTGGTATGATTAGTCTTCATTTTAATTAAAATCTAAATAGTCTTTAATATTTTTCTTTATTTCTTTCCTGACCAAGTTATCATTAAGTAGAGTATTGTTCAGTTTCCATGTATATGTGGGCTTTCCATTGATTTGTCATTATTGAAGACCAGCCATATTTTGTGTTGATCTGATAGGATGCATTGGGTTATTTCAATTTTCTTGTATCTGCTGAGGCCTGTTTTGTGACCAATTATGTAGTCAATTTTAGAGAAGGTATCATGAGGTGCTGAAAAGAAGATATATTCTTTTGTTTTCAGATGAAATATTGAACAGATAGCTGCTAAATCTGTTTGCCTCATAACTTCTCTTACTTTCACCGTGTCTCTGTTTAGTTTCTGTTTCCATGATCTGTACATTGATGAGTTGTGTGTTGAAGTCTCCCACTATCATTATGTGCAGTGCAATGTATGCTTTGAGCTTTAGTAAAGTTTCTTTTATGAATGTGGGTGCCCTTGCAGTTGGAGCATAGGTGTTCAGAATTGAGATTTCATTTTGGTTGATTTTTCCTTTGATAAGTATGATGTGTCCTTCATTATCATTTTTGATAATTTTTGGTTTAAAGTCGATTTTATGACTACTCCACCTTGTTTCTTGGGACCATTTGCTTGGAAAATTGTTTTCTAGACTTTTACTCTGATTTAGTGTCTGTCTTTGTCACTGAGGTACATTTTCTGTATGCACCAAAATAGTGGGTCCTGTTTACATGTACAGTCCATTAGTCTATGTCCTTTTATTGATGAATTGAGTCCATTGATGTTAAGGGATATTAAGAAAAAGTGTTTGCTGATTCCTGTTATTTTTGTCATTAGAGGTAGACTTTTGTTTGTGTGGCAATCTTCTTTGGGGTTTTTTGGAAGAAGACTGCTTTCTTGGTTTTTCTAGGATATAATTTTCTTTCTTGTGTGGGCGGTTTCCCTCTGCTATCCTTTGTAGGGCTGGATTTGTGTAAATTTGGTTTTGTCATGGAATATCTTGGTTTCTCCATTTTTGGTAATTGACAGTTTTGCTGGGTATAGTAGCCTGGGCTGGCATTTGTGTTCCCTGAGGGTCTGTATCACATCTGTCCAGGATCTTTTTCCTTTTATAATCGATAGTGAGAAGTCTGGTGTTATTCTGATAGGTCTCTTTTAAAAATTATTTGACCTTTATCCTTTACTGCTTTTAATATTCCTTATTTGTTTTGTGCTTTTGATATTTTGATTAATTTATGACAGGAGGAATTTCTTTTCTGATCTAGTCTATTTGGATTTCTGAAAGCTTCATGTATGTTCATAGATATTTCTTTCTTTAGGTAAGGGAAGTTTTCTTCTATAATTTTGTTGAAGATATTTACTGGCCCATTAGATTGGGAATCTTTCCTCTTTTCTATACCTATTATCCCTAGGTTTGGTTTCCTCATTGTGTCCTGGAATTCCAGGATGTTTTGGGTTAGGAGATTTTTGCATTTTGCATTTTGTTTGACAGTTGTGTCAATGTTTTCTATGTTATTTTTTGCACCTGAGATTCTCTATTCTATCTCTTGTATTCTGTTGGTGATACTTGCATCTATGACTCCCTATCTCTTTCCTAAGTTTTCTACCTCCAGGCTAGTCTCTCTGAACATTTCTTTTTGTTTCTACTTCCATTTTTATCTCCTAGATGGTTTTGTTCAATTTCTTCACCTATTTGTTTGTTTTTTTCTCCATGTTCCTCTAAGGGAGTTAATTATGTCCTCCTTATAGTCCTCTATCATCAACATGAGAAGTTAATTTAAATCTGAATCTTGCTTTTCAGGTGTCATGGGATATTCAGGATTTTCTATGGTGAAAGAATTAGGTTCTGATAAGGCCACAGAACCTTGGTTTCTGTTGCTTATGTATATGCACTTGCCTTTTGCCATCTTGTTGTTTCTAGTGCTACTTGCACTCATTGTCTCTGACTGGAGCCTGTCTCTCCTGTTATCTTGGTTGTGTCAGAACTCTTCAGAATCCACCTGTCTCTGTGATCCTGTGTTCTTGAGATCCTAGGTATAAGAACTCCTGGGAGTCAGAGTCCTTATGGGATCCTGAAATCCTGGTGTTACCAGTCTCCTAAGATCCTGTGATCCTATGATCCTATGTTCCTGGGTGTGTTAGAGCTTCTGGGAGTCCAGCCTCTTCTGGGGGTTCTGGGATTGGGTGCAGAGCTGGTGTCATAGGTCTGTTCAGGTCACCAGAGCAGACTGGAAGGAGCCTGTGCCACTTGCCAGGAGGGAGATCCTAGGTCCCCTTGGATCCCAGTTTCTCCTTGTTTGGGGGTGGGGGAAAGTGTTGCAGCCTCTTCACCTAAGACCTGGGCTTGATAGACATCCTGAGAGTCCAGACTCCTTTGGGAGTTCTGGGATTGGGTGTAGAGCTGGAGCCCTAGGTCTGCTCAGGGTACTGGCGTAGACCAGAAGGAGTGTTAAAATACTTTTACAGTATAAGAGATATAGAGAGGAGATTATGATGAATATTCCCGGAACCACAAATATATTTTCTTTTCTTATATAGGCATTTTAAATTAATCGAACAATAGAAAAACAGTTTGCTGATTAGATTATAAAAATAACAACAAGTTTATTTTTGTTTCTATTTTCATCTGTGTTGGTGTTTTGTATGCATAAATTTCTGTGAGCCATGTATATGCAGAACACACAGAGGCCAGAGAGGGTGTCGAACATCTTGGTACTAGGGCTGACGATGCTCCTGAGCTGTTATAGAGTAGTGTATATCAAATGCTTTAATTTACAGCTAGTGCTCTGAATTGCTTAGTCATCTCTACAGCCTATCACAGTAATTACATTAATTTTGCTATTGAATTTTACTGGCTAAGTACTATAATTATATACATATGTATTTTCATTAATAGCATTATTTTTTAAATACAAGTAATATGAACATTATTTTTTCTTAATTTACAAAATATGAAATAACTGGTAAATGATTTCCTCAAATTGCCAGTGCCATGAGAGTACCTAAATTGAGAAAGTAAGTGGAGTAAACTAAATGTTCCATGCAAAACCGAAACAGGTAAAGAACAAAGGAATGGCAGAGGGAGGAGAAAGAAAATCTAAGAAAGTGTTATTTAAATACTTAACACTCTAAATTAGTATATGGAAATCTACAGAATGTCATATAATTGCATAAAAATATGGTATCTGAAGTACTGAATCTTCAAACATGTCCCTGTTCTGATCTTCTGGTCCTTTTCCTACAGTGCTTGCACAGAAAGTGAATCAAGATAACTGTTATTAAAGTAGATACATTAAAGCTGGGCGGTGGTGGCGCACGCCTTTAATCCCAGCACTTGGGAGGCAGAGGCAGGCAGATTTCTGAGCTCGAGAGTTCGAGGCTAGCCTGGTCTACAGAGTGAGTTCCAGGACAGTCAGGGCTACACAGAGAAATGCTGTCTCAAAAAAAAAAAACAAAACAAAACAAAAAAAAAAGTAGATACATTGAAGTGTAGCTATTATCTTGGATAATTTGGTTGGAAAAATTGGAATCAATTGAATTGAAAAAAATAAGGTGTCAGACAAAAAGATGGGGGTTGTTTATCTTCTGAAAAATGGTAGTCCTTAGGAGATATTGAACTCCTGGATGAGAATGGTTCACAGTTGGAGCACTAGAGCCATGCACTTAGAAAAGCGGTGGTCTGTAGAAGCAGACATGGATGCAGCTTTGACAACACTTCAAAGTAGTTTAACCAAACCTGTTCTAGATATTTGACCTCCAAAATTGAAGGATGACCAACTAGTGTTTTTTGAAGCCATTGATTCACAGGTCATTTATGATAGTAGCAGTTGAAAGTGAATATATCCATCCTCTACAAATATTAAATATTAAAGACAAAAAATCTCTTGAGTTCTCTAAAACTGTCTATCAAAGTTTTGTTTAAATTTCAATAGAAGTAGAATAATAAAACACATTGTCTCTAGAATGGGTATTATGTGAGAAGGTTTTTTTTTTGCTAGTGTTACTTATCCAAAATTAATTATATCTCTGAAATTGAACAGCTTCAAAACTTAACCACAAGTCCAAAGGACATAAAATAGATGGTAAAACAAAGAATCTGAGTATCAGTGATAAGATATAGGTAAAGGGGAAAATGATGCTATTAAATTAGAGAACAGATATTATCTTCAGACAACCTTTAGTTAGTTACTGCTTAAGCAATGTATATAGGTCACCTGGATGGACCAAACATCATAACACAGGAAGGGTGAACAATTTTGCAGAATATTTTGTTGTCAACTTGTCTATGTGACATATGCATTACATTACCTCAGCAGATAAGTATAAAATTACATTAGTCCAAATTGTCTGACTAGTTCCTAAAACATATATTTAAAAACTTTGAAAAGTTTGATTCTTTGTAGAAACTAAAGATTTTACATGCATTCTATATTTAGGTTTTCCTACAGCAGCAAAACTTGTATCTATGTTGGAATAAAGTCAATGAGTAGGTTTTAAAGAAACTTTAGTTATTTTAGAGATGAAAATGGGAATGACTCTACATTTCAGAGATATTTTGATATGTGGATTGATGACCTTTCTAAACCTGTAGGATAAATTAATAGCAAAAATCAAAGTTTATTATAAGCATGAACTTCTATACATACTTTTATTCACCTACATCTGAGTGTAAAGTTCATTTAGAAATAATAAAAAAAATCAGAAAGTGTATAAGGCAGAAGTTTCTTTACTAAATAGCACTTATACTGAATAGATTTTGAATTACACAATTCCATAATTAGTGCTATACATTAGAAGAGTGCTATTTCAAGATATGTTCATAGTACATTGTTTAAAATATTGTTAATTGTCAAGGTTTTATTATTTGGAAAGTAAAATATAGAAACAAAAATAATAACAAATATTGTAATACATAACAAGAAAGAATATTCTGATTATATATAATATTTATTTATATATATTATATATTGTATATTATATATTATACATTATATATATATATATATATATATATATATATATATGGAAACGATTTTTTAAAAAAATTTAATGAGGTATAAATATACATAATTAAAGTCCACAATTCACACCCAGATGTGTCCAATGTTGTTAGAAATGAAAGATGTAACAGGAATAAGGACAGGAGAATCAGAGAAGAGAAAACACTATTGCTGTCATGGTAGAAGTGCTTCAGAAATAAGTAGTAACTTAAATACAATAATATGTTTTCAACATTTGAAACTATGTTCAATTCCACAGCCCTTTTGAGCACATAATCATCAATTCCACTGTTGTTTAGACAATCTTATTAAACAAGAACAGCACCAAAATCTCTAAGAAACTAATTGGTGATGAAGTTTTGATCCATCAACATTGACCTCCCAACTTCTAGGGTTACAGGCATGCTCTACCACACTGAATGTATGTGATATTGTAGGTTGAACCCAGAGTTTATTTACGATAAGCAAGCACTTTACCAAATAAAAACTAAACAGCATTCCCAGCAATACAATTTATTTTATCTGATAAAAAACTGAAACAAATTCAATTAATAGTTACCAAATTACAGTATGAAAGCATAACACAAATAACAGAAGGTACCATTACATCCATAAACATTGTAAGCATATTGGGTATAAATTTTAACTTTGCCAATAAGACTTACAATTACCTTCTAATGTGTTTCTTTGAAAGTATTAACTGAAGAGAAAGGGAACTTTCCATGAGTAGTGAGGTTATAGAGTTCTATATGAGCCTGATCTCTAGAAAAACAAATCAAATATTTTGTTTTATATTATTAATATTGATGGTGAATTATTAGAGGAGCTGGACACCAATAGAGGTTGGTTCACATGTTTACACACATATACATAATTAGAATCAACATTAAAAATAAAGTTAGATGTCTCAATGGTACTAGTCTTCTGATCTTCAGGCCTTGTTCATTGGCTGAAGTAGCAGGAGTTTGTTGTCTATGAAGAAGTAACCACAAAACAAGCAACAGATTTTTTTCCCTTAAAATCTCAAGATCTGGACCACTCATCAGAAAGTATCACCTACTGCTTGGGAAACCCTTTTACCCTCTGTCAATTCTTCCTGAAAAAGCCTCAGCAAAGTCACCTGGAAGCGCATATCATAGTTGACTCAAGATCCTGACAAGTTGACAAGTAAGATAAATTGCCAGGATAACAAAGTAAAATGCAATTACCTCCCTTCCTGCCTTAGCCTCTTCTTGAGTATTTGTCACTTCTGCTGCCATCATCCACTAACAAATGATCATAATATTTTAGTTTTCTAAAGACTAAAACCCAATGTCATACCAGGTCATTAGCACCATATTGGAATTGTTCAATTATCGGTCTGTGTGCACTGGATAGTTTCTATTTCAGCCTCTCCAGCATTCAGAAAGCTATTGTTTCGCAACCTAAACTTGTCATATGCTTTTGATTTATTTCATTACATAATGGTTTTTTGTGTATAGGTATTATTTTCATTTATGTGCAAACATTTATTATGTATGTATATAGTATGTTCATATAGTATATGTATGTAGTGTATTCATACATATATATTACAAATATCCACATATATGATACTTTTCCCATCTATATTGTTGCTACAATCTAGCAATTTTCAACAGTGTTTCTGTTTCATTACCTTAATAAAATGATATGTTTTAACACCATTGTATTATCTTACATGTTATATAAAAAACTAAAATCTGTGCACTTCCATTCAAATAAATGTGGTAGCACATTTGCACTGGAGTTTGTAATGGGTTTAAGAATGCTTCATAATACTGAGATGCAGATGGGCACAGCATGGTACCTGAGATTACTATGACTTCCACCAAAGCAAAATGTCTACTGATTTGAAAATATAAACATGGTTCTACATTAAAGGGTTTTCTCAACATTTGCTAGCTGGAGAAGCAGAATAATTTAAAATTACAGAACCAGAAACCACTTCATGTGAACCTTCAGTTTTGGACATTATAATGTCCATAATCACTGCATTGTGTAAAATATGCCAGAAAATAATATTTGAGAATTAATGAGTGAATCTAGCTGTTTAATCTTACCAGTTATGAGTAACTCTGACGATAGTAGGCAGTGCCCTTTCTGTCCTTTCATCATTAAAGAAGAAGCTTTGCACATTTCATCACTATTATGACAATTTAAGCATCTTCCTTTGAGCCATATACCTATAAGCAGAACTATGTGTCTCTGTTTGCATTCCATAATGCTTATTTCTCAAGACAGCTATGTGTGCACCTGCTTCTTCTTATTCTTATTTTTTATCATGTTGTTTTATACTATGGTTTTGTTTGAAATTGTTGTCTTATTTTTGCAATGACACTCAGCCCCTAAGAGTCCCCCTCAGACACTTATACTAAATATTCCCTATGCTCTTATGACCTTTCTTCTAAATCTATGGTTGAAACTTGACAGCTATACAACAATCATAGTACAACATAAATATTAAATGAATTTGACATACTTGGAAGAGGTTCCAGAATATAATATCTACACACCAATCTACATCTATCTACTATTCAAAATTCAACCTGGAAACAGTTAAAATCACAAAGGATACAAAGATGCTCTTTTCAATACTATTGATGTAAGTTTTTTAAATCGAGATAACAAATACACTTACTAAGGTAGGAATTATTTTAAATATACCTTCAATGTTTGTTTCAGCAACTTTATTTCCATCACATAGCATGAAAAATGTTAGGTAATTCCTCACAAATTTTTATACTTAAAATATATCTTTTTATATACCAATGATTAGCAATGCCTACTCTAGGAAATTTCACAGATGGTATTTAATCTTAACCATTAACATAGCTGATAAAATATATTTCAGAAAATATATATTTCCATATAGCTTTTATAGGATTCTTTTTCAGAATCTAGACTTGGTGTCTAGAATAATATATTAAAATAAGTTTAAGATTATCTATTTTGAAGAATGTATGACATTAAACATTATTCATGGATTAATAAAAATAAATCATTAATATGAAGTTTAACAGATTTACTCCAAATTAAATGGAATACTGTCTAATAATTTAAGAAAATATCAATGAAATTAGGAGTTAGATCTGTGGCACTAAAGAATAATAGAATTTATAAAATTGAAGGCAAATTCCTAAAATGTATAAAACTTAGTAGGAAAAAGAAAATTTTGTAGAAACTGGTAAATGTGAAAATGTAGAAATAATAGACTGAAACATTTATTTCATGTTCACTATTTCTGATATATTTTCTATTTGAAGCCAGAGTAGATACAATATTTTTCAAAGTAAAAAAGAATCTTATTTTTTCAAATAAAAAATTAAAATTGTTACTTCATTTTGAAATAAATCAAATCTTACTGATTATATTGTAGATGTGAATATTACCAATGGCCTAATATTTTCATATGTAATTATAAGATTTCTTATGTTCCCCAATCTTAATATGAATTTTATAATTTAATTTTCTATTTACAAGGTGAAGTTTATATATTTTAGGAGTGGTAGTTTATAGATACTCTGGTACCCAATATATTTTAATCAAATATATATGATACAATATTCTTCCTATTTCCTTTTAAAAATATTCTAAGTGTACTATTTTTGAGTTCATGTTTCATATAGTTAATTCTGAGTACAACAGGAAAAGTATATATTTACAATTGGTTATTATTGAAACTACAATGACAAATAAAACTAAATTTTTAAATTCCTTTTAGAATCATCTGCTTTAAAAAAAACTTTAATCACATAACTATAGATCATTAGGTGTCACTCAGTACATTTCAAATTTGCTAGTATAACTTGAAAACACTTTTTATGATCCATTAATGAAAATTAAGATGAATAATTATAATATGATGACTATACTTCTAAATTTCTGCTAGTCACACTGGTATATAGTTATCACCAAACAATAAGTAGTGATTAAATCACATTACACTTAAATTTTAACTGTGAAATATTGTGACTCTCTAGAAATATGAGAAATAAAATAGCATTTGTTCTGGATATGTTGTATTTCATTATGCTGGCAATTTTGAAAGTCAGTTATTGTTTTTTCATGTATATTAGAACAACCGTGTTATTCCAGTACTTGGAAGTCTGAGACAGGATGACTGTAAATTCAAAAGCAGGCCAAAATGCTTGATTCAATGGTTCATGTCTGTTATTACAATACTATGGAAGCTGAAGCAGAAGGATTACCAGGAATTTTAGGGCAGAATGGGAGACATGGTAAATTCCAGACCAGACTGAATTATAGATTAAGACCATAAGTCAATAAAGACATCACAAAAAAAAACCCAAAAAACATAACTACCACCACCACCACTACAACCAATAACAAAATTTTCAATGAAAACATGAATTTTGTGAGTCACCCAAATGATAAGGTTTATTACAGTTAATCTGACTTACCTGTATTCTTGATTGTTTCTCAGTATTTATTTATTTATTTATTTATTTATTTATTTATCTATTCATTTATTTACTTTAAACTCCAGATTTTATTCCCCTCCCTGTCCAACCTCAGACTGTTCCACATCCCATACCTCCTCTCTGACCCCCTGTCTCCACAAGGATGTCCTCACCCCCAACTCCCACCCCACCAGACCTGAAAACTTCCTGGGGCCTCCAGGCTCTTGAAGGTTACATGCTTCTTCTTTGACTAAACACAGACCCAGTAGTCCTCTGCTGTTTATGCTGCCTGGTTGGTGTTTCAGTATCTGAGAGATCTCAGGATTCTAAGTTAATTGAGACACTGGTCCACCTACAGGGTTGCCCTCCTTCTCAGCTTATTCTAACTTTCTCCTAATTCAACTACGGGGTCAGAATCTTCTTTCCATTGGTTTGGGTGCAAATATCTGCATCTGACTCTGTCAGCTGGTTGTTGGGTCTTTCAGAGGTCAGTCATGATAGGTCCCTTTTGGTGAGTGCTCCACAGCCTCAGTAACAGTGTGAGGTCTTCAGGCCTTCTCTTGAACTGGATTCTACTTTGAGCTTGTCACTGGACCTTCATTTCCTCAGGCTCTTCTACATTTTTCATCCCTTCATTTCTTTCAGAGAGGAACAATTAAGTCCCTAACGATCAGAGAAATGCAAATCAAAACAACCCTGAGATTCCACATTACACCAATCAGAATGGCTAAGATCAAAACCTCAGGCAACAACACATGTTAGCCAGGATGTGAGAAAGAGGATCACTTCTCTACTATTGGGATTGGTGGGACTGCAAACTGGTACAACTCTGGAAATCAATCTGGAGGTTCCTCAGAAAATTGGAAATAGATCTACCTGAAGACCCATCAATACCACTCTTGATAATATACCCAAAATATGCCCCACCATGCCATAGACAACATGTTCCACTATGTTCATAGCACCCTTGTTTGTAATAGCCAGAAACTAATGACAACCCAGATGTCCCACGACAGAAGAATGGATACAGAAAATGTGGTTCATTTACACAATGGAATACTACTCAGCAATTAAGAACGAAGACATCCTGAGTTTTCGAGGCAAATGGATGGAACTTGAAAATATCATCCTGAGTGAAGTAACTCAGACCCAAAATGATATGCATGGTATGTACTCACTAATAAGTGGATATTAGCCAAAACAAACAAACAAACAAACAAACCCAAAACAACAACAAAAATATCCAAGTTTCAAATACTCAAGATACAACCCACAGAACTCAAAAAGCTCAACAAGCTGAAAGGCCCATGTGTGGATGCCTCAGTTGCACTGGTAAGGGAGAAGAAAGCAACCACAAGCAGGAAGAGAGGGAACTAGGAGGGAAAGGAGATGGAAGGCACAAAGAGAGGAACATGATCTGGTATTGGGTGAGGGAAAAGAACCGAAATCCCTGAAGGCCAGCAGAAAGAATGGAAACTGGCAACCTTGGGAGGTAGGAGGTTAGGGAGACCCTCCAGAATGTACTAGAGACCTGGGAGGTAAGATCACACAATATTGTCTTTGTAATATCTCTTTATCCATACTTCAGTGACAACAGTCTCACTACTAAGACACAGAGATTGGCTGAATGACTCTATTGTTTCAGTAGACTGCATCTGTCAAGAGAGACAAGAAATTATTGGCTGTCATTCATACTAAGAGAGTTATCCTTTTTTAAGAACAGAAGAGAAGTTCATGCCCCTGAAGAAAGAAATCGAAGCAGATCTCAGAAGATGGAAAGATCTCCCATGCTCATGGATTGGAAGGATTAATATAGTAAAAATGGCTATTTTGCCAAAAGCCATCTACAGATTTACTGCAATCCCCATCAAAATTCCCACTCAACTCTTCACAGAGATAGAAAGAGCAATCTTAAAATTCATTTGGAATAACAAAAAACCCAGGATTACGAAAACTACTCTCAGCAATAAAATAACTTCTGGGGGAATCACCATCCCTGACTTCAAGCTGTACTACGAAGCAATAGTGGTATAAACTGTGTGGTATTGGAACAGAGACAATTGGGAGGATCAATGGAATAGAATAGAAGACCCAGAAATGAACCCCCAAACTTATGGTCACCTGATCTTTGAAAAAGGAGCTAAAACCATCGAGTGGAAAAAAGACAGCATTTTCAACAAATGGTGCTGGTCCAACTGGTGGTCAGCATGTAGAAAAAGGCAAATTGATGCATACTTATCTCCTTGCACAAAGCTCAATTCCAAGTAGATCAAGGACCTCCACCTAAAACCAGCCACACTGAAATTAATAGAAGAGAAACTGGGGAAAAGCCTGGAACACATAGGCACAGGAGAAAAGTTCCTGAACAGAACACCAATGGCCTGTGCTCTAAGACCAAGAATTGACAAATGGGATCTCATAAAACTGCAAAGCTTCTGTAAAGCAAAGGACACAGTCAATAGGACAAAGTGGCAACCAACAGATTGGGAAAAGATATTCACCAACCCTACATCTGATAAAGGGCTAATATCCAAGGTATACAAAGAACTGAAGAAATTAGACTCTACACAATCAAAGAACCCTTTTAAAAAATGGAGCACAGACCTGAACAAAAAATTCTCAACTGAGGAAGCTCGAATGGTTGAGAAGCACATAAAGAAGTGTTCAGCATCCCTAGTCATCAGGGAAATGCAACTGAAAACAACACTGAGATTCCACATCACACCAGTCAGAATGGCTAAGATCAAAAACACAGATGACAGCACATGTTGGCAAGGATGTGGAGAAAGAGGAACACTCCTCCACTGTTGGTGGGATTGTAAACTGGTACAACCACTGTGGAAAGCAGTCTGGCGGTATCTCAGAAAATTGAACATAGTGTTACCTGAGGACCCAGCTATACCACTCCTGGGCATATACCCAAAAGATGTTTCAACATGCAACAGGGACACATGCTCCACCGTGTTCATAGCAGCCTTATTTATAATAGCCAGAAGTTGGAAAGAACCCAGATGCCCTTCAACAAAAGAATGGATGCAGAAAATGTGGTACATCTACACAATGGAGCTATTAAAAACAAAGAGTTTATGAAATTCTTAGGCAAATGAATGGAGCTGGAAAAAAACATCTTGAGTGAGGTGACCCAATCTCAAAAAACATACATGGTATGCACTCACTGATAAGTGGATATTAACCCAAAAGCTCATAATTTCTAAGAAACAACATATAGACCACATAAAACTCACATAGAAGAAGGAAGACCAAAGTGTGGATGCTTTGGTCCTTTCTAGAAGGAGTATCAAAAGTTTCAAGTAGAGCTCCCAAAGTCTAAACCGCCAGCCAGAGAGCACAAAGGGAGGGACTCATGCACCTGTATAGGGAATTGAGGGTGACCTTGTTAGACTTCAGTGAAAGTGGAGGGCCATGGTCCCCAAAAGGTTGGATCCCCTACTGTGTGGGAATTCTAGAGCAGGGAGATGGGACTGGGAGGATGTTTGGAGCATACCCTCACAAAAATTAGGAGGAGGAGGTATGGGAAAAGGGGTTTTAGGGGAGAATGGGAGAGGAGATAACATTGAAAGGTAAATACATATAATATCCAATAAAAATAAACACACAGATAAAGGGTCTAAAAAGAGAGAGAGAGAGAGAGAGAGGGAGAGAGAATTTACTTATTTTGAATTATTTTCAAAAGTTTCTAGGAGTTGCTAATTAGCTAAGATCCTATTTTAAGCTCCCCACAAAATAATTTAAGTCTCTGTTCAATATTCTCAAGAGAGATGTAAATCCTAATTTCCCTCAACAATTAATTGACAAAACAGAGGTAATCTCACAAAAAGTAGAAGAAGCTATTACTAATCGATAGTCTGATTAGTTGTCGGCAGTGCTATAATAGTCCTTTGACAAAAGATTATTAATATAGATTTATATATTCTTCAATAGGGTCTTCATGACTCTCTGAGTGTGGAAGGAGCGACTGTTGGCACTTCTGCCCTGATTTTACAAGAACTCAGAAAAATTGGCTTTAAAAACAAAAGAGGGGGAATGGTACCCCCTCAGAAGGAGTCCCCCTGAAATACTCTCCATCATGCCTTGTTCAATTTTATCTCTATAAAGCTGAATTCTCATGGCAAATATGCTGCTGACAGCCTCTGGCACCACCAAGACCAACAAAACTTTGCCACATATATGGGGAAGGACCCTCTTACCCTTAAAGGGAATGGCCCAGACCCAGTTCCCTTATGGGGCCAAGGATTAATATGCCTGTCCAATACCACAGAAGGCACAGCCAACTGGCTACCAAAAAGATTAATGAAAAAAATAGATACCCCCACAAAGCCAGGCCCAACCATAAATACGATGAATAACAATTTACATCCAGGGAAGAGAAATCTCCATGAGAATTCTCTGTTTTTTCCTTTCCAGGTAAAAATGAATCACCTGTGATGTCTGCTGTCAGAAGTTCTAATCCAGATGCTGGCCTCCGAACTTATACTACTCAGACCTTTGAAGGGCCACTGACTAGAACATCAAACAGCTAGAGATTGACATCACTAATCTGAAGAAATCCCTCATTTCGCTGTCTGAAGAGACCTCCTAAAATCGCAAAGATCCTCATTGGATTTGATTTACTCTATTACAATAGAAAAGGCTGTGTACAGCTCTTGACTGTGTACAGCCCTTAAAGAAGAAGATTGCCTTTACATAGACAAGACAAGGCTGGTTAAAGAGAGCATGAAATAGGTAGTGAAGGCCCTAAGAAAAATCAGAGAGAGAAAGAGACAGATGAATGCTGGTACAAGAATTGGTTTTCAGCCTCTCCAAGGTTGTCAACCCTATTTCCTCCCATCTTGGGACCATTATTTGGGTTCTTTTTGCTTTTTTCTGCTGGTCCCTGGCTCTCAAATAGGCAGACTAACTCTGTGATACAACAGATAAATAATTTGGTAGCAAAACCTACTCAGATACATTATCATAAGTTAGCTATGGAGGACCACGAGACTCAAGATGAGGTTGTTACTTTATACAGGGTGTTTCCAAAACCCATCTCCACCCAACCTAAAAGGGGGGACTTCTGCCCCTAGACCAAGCAGAGGGGGGCCACCCAGAACCCCCTCGTTCAGGGAATCTGAATTCTTTCTTAGGCTGCGAGGCTAAGCACTGCAAGGGAATATAAATAAAAGATAAAAGTATCTCTCTGGGTTCCCTGAGGGACAAGCCTGACTACATAGGGGTTGATGTCAAAAGTATCCCCTCTCCAGGAAAAAGACATCTGGACGGATATGGCCATCATGCCTCACTGGACAACGACAGGGGGACTGGAGCCATTACAAGGTCCCCTTCAAATACTGGAGGTCATGCCTCTATCCCCGCCTTCACAAGTTTAGAATTGCCACAGCCCTTCTATACTTAGAGAAGGGAGGAGATGTCAGGGGCAGCCCTGCTTACACACTGAAGGCCTAAAATCAGCCTTAGGGCTAAAATCAACAATAGGCCTGTCATACATGTATGCTAACACCAAGCCTTGTGTCTCAGTGGAAAAACATTGAAACAGATGGCTATAAGCTAATGTAAACAGGCAGCTTTTGTGGAAAATTACCAGCATGAGTAGTCATAGACCTTGAAAATAGGTATCCTGGGCAGACAATACCAACTTAGATAAGGACAAGAGAGTCATAGGCAGAGTCATAGTGACTTGTCCCCTGAACCTTCACCCAGCAGATACCCGGTCCTGATGATATCTGTATTCTTCCTGATCACCCACACTCCAGTGTCAATCCCTTCCCCACATCCTGCCTTTCTGTGTCTATAACCCCTGTGTGAATGAATTACAATTTGAGAAAAAATAAATTATAAAAAATGAACAGAACAGAAGATTTCAGCAAATATCTAATGTTGACCAATATTTAATTTCTATCTGACTAATGAATAAAGTAAAAATCTTATAATCCTGATATTAATTTTAACTTTATTTCATATTTATAAGAATACAAACTTTGCTTGCATAAAATAAAATGACAGCAATCTGAAAGATTATTTCCAGTTTTACATATTCCTATATATATCACATTTAGTAATATTTACTTTATTCAGAGAGAAAAGTTGAAATTTCTTGGAATAGACTACTTTAACCATAGCACTGGCTATAAAGAAATAATTAATATAGACATATTCTTTTACAAAAGATATAAAGTACCAGTGTATCATCAGTTAGCAAGAAACTCTGGATGAGAAATTAGACATCAATATTATGATGTTATTTTCCTTCTGTTTTTTCTTTTAATCATGTTGGATCAAACAAGAAAACCTTGTAACTGGTAGACATTAATCAAATTTTATTGCTTCATATTAAATGCTAGAAATCAACTGTAATGATACCAACTTGATATATCCAATTAAAGAATATCAGTAAAGAGAGATTTTATTCTTCAAATAATGGTGATCTGCCATTGTAGCATAGGACATTTTACTAAAGAATAAGTCATAACATGACTGAAATGTTTAAAAAGAAAGAGAGCATACAAAATGTAAACTCTTGAAATAGGACTGTTCATATTTCTCTTTCTTGTCATTTTCCTAATAAACACTTACCAATATTATTTATTTATAGAGAAATATAAAACCAAAATATGAAAGAAAACTACTATTGCTATCCAATTAAGGAAGAAAAATAATAGTTCCTAGTCATAGAGGAATTTTAATCCAGAAATATGGCTGAACTGCTAAGAAATCACATCCAAATACCTAGGTCGCTGTGATCCTAGAATGCTGAAATGCAGACATCTGCATCTTTGATCATAAGAGACAGAGGACGAGGACAGTAGTAGTTCTCTGACATGAAGGCCAGCCTGGTATAGATCAAGTTTCACGTAAAGAAAAGCTGACATGCACACCTTAAATCCCACCATTCAGGAGACAAAGAACTTAGGTGTTTTATTCTCTGTTTACTTTGTCTTTGACCTTTGTAAAAACTATATAGATTAATGTTTATTTCCCCATTATTTACCCATTATTTCTGAAATCTTTCAACCAGAAAATTATCAGTCACTGCTTACTTATTTAAATTGCTTTCATACTTACTAGCAGTCAGACATGTCAGTAAAATAGAAGCAAGGTAGGATATTCATGTTGTTGAAAAATGTATATTAAAATTTAACTCTGAAGAAAATTTCATATTCAGAATAATATGTATTATTTATAAATATGTTAGAATTTTACCAAATTTTATTATATGATTACTTTTGCAAGAAACAAGACTTAGCTATTACCTACTATTAGTTAAGAAACAATTTTTTATAGTCATGTATATTTTTGGAATAATTACTGGGGAGATGGAAATCAGCTTTCAGTGAAACTTATAATAAATCATTTCATAATTCTGTAAAAAGTCAAATGCTTTATTTGTATAAATAATTTTCTGGTTTCATCATAAATCTAGTCAAGGCATATTTGATAATTAATATTCATATTATTTACATTAGAGAGATATTTTGTAGACTTCTTAGCATTGTTTTATGAGCATTTCAAGAAAAAATGTGTGTGTGTGTGTATGTGTGTGTGTGTGTGTGTGTGTGTGTTGTAAGGTTGACTGAGAGGAAAAGGTAGAATATGGACTTCACAAGCTCAGGTTTCACTTTAATAAAGAGGAAAATTCTAATAATTCATTTTAATTTATATGTAACATTTATTTCAGAATATGGATTAAAAAGAGAATACAATTTCTAAAAAAGAGAAGTGATTAAAATCACTCTTAAAATTAAATTTCAAAACTGTAAATCTTAAATAGATACTTTAAGAAGAATTTTTTTTCATTATTAATCAGGCTAATTTTCATAGAAAATATCATATGAACCTAATACAAGTGATTTTATAAATGCAAATTGTCCTTAGTGAAGTGATCTAAAATTGCCCTTGCTTTAGATTGCCAAATATGAAATTTAAACGTTTTAAAACATTTGACTCTTTCTAACTTTAGTTTTCAAAATTTTTTAAGAAAAATGTGAACTCTTTGTATTATTGGAAAAAGTGTGTGAATATATTCTAACAAGAATGTTGATAAATTATTTTTTTGATGAATTTAGGTAAAATTATCATGATAAAATTATGATACCATAAAACTTGTTTGCATCTATTTATACATAATAAATTACACTTATAAATTCAGTTAAGAATTGATTTATTTGTATTTTATATGGATGAGTGTTTAGCTTGAATGCATGCCTGTTGATTACATATGAGACTGGCTCCACTGTAGATCAAAAAGGGTTTTGTATCTCCTTGTACTGAAGTTACACCCAGTATATGGATGAGTATACTGTGAGCCACTATATGAGTGCTTGAAAGAGAACTTAGTTCCTTTGTAGAGGACCAAATTCTTTGAGACAAGAAGTCATCTCTCCTGTGTCCCCACAGTGGAAATTTAATTCAAACATTATATATTGCAATTTTTTGATAAAATGTTAACTTTATTTATATTTAACCTAGTAATACATACTCATATAATTGTGAATGTAGTATATACACATAGTGAAATTATACAAAAAAGAATTTTCTGATTTGGATTAGTAAGATAAATCTGTTCAGAAAAGGGCTTGCTGCAAAACACCAATGACATATTTGGAGCTCTAAATAAAAGGGGAAGTACTGAACCTGGCACTTGAAAGTTTTCCTCTGTTCTCAATACATGTAAGAGAATACTGTGTACTCTCACTAACATACTCTGTCTGTCTTTTTACAACCTCTCTCTCTCTCTCTCTCTCTCACACACACACACACACACACACTCACACACACACACAAATACATACACTAAAAATAACAAATACAACAATAATTTCTTATCTATTTATAGAATTGATACATTTATTTTCTGAAGTGTTCACCCATAACATGATTGATTACACAGCTTCTTGTTTTTATTTTATGAAGTAAATTTACTTTCTCTATTTTTCTCCCCAAAGCACAAAGGAAATACAATCAAGAGTAGTCATACCATTATAATAAACTCTAATCAGAAAAGCAGTAGGTATTTGGTTCACCAGTACATCTAGTTTCTAACTCCTTTTTTATTAACTCACAGATTAACCTTTTTTCATGCTAAATTTAAAATATTGACTACAGTATCTATTCCATAACAATTATTTTCAATAAATTTAAAAAATATCTTCACCATTAGTCAAATAATACTTATTCCCATATTTCTCATCAACATTTTAAAGCAACATCTTATTTCTTCTTGATTACTTTGTGGAAAAAAATTATGAAGAGTCATCTTCCGTCTTCTCTTTACTACATCACCTCTTTCACTTAAGTTCTACATCACTGAGCAACTATTTCTATGTATGCTAATGTAAATGCCTGTGCTTGTCTTTTTGTACTGAATCTCAAAAATGGATTTGACATAGGTGATTATGATTTCCTTTGGTTCACATTAAACCTTTTGAGAAGGAACATGAGATATATAATCAACACCTTCATCTTCAGAATGCACCACAAAATAAATTGATATTTTGAGTCCATTCTAAGTGTGGTAGGGTCACAAAGAAAAGCTTTAAAATAAAAATTAACAGTTTCTTTGCTACTTTACAGACCTTAACTACTAGAAAATGTCTTCCAGTGTGGTAGGTGTTAGGTTACAGTTTAGTGTATCCTGTCTCTGAAGCTCAGAAATCATTACCTCTGCCTTCAAAGAGGCATCACTCTCTGTATGCGTGCAAATGGATTGCAAAGCCTCAAACACGGCACTATTTCCATTGGATTTCTATATTTCAACATTCCTATAACCTCATTTCATTCAGTTTCAAGTTTTTCTAGGTAAGATGGGGCAACTATTCTCTACATGTGTTCTGTGTAAGTTGGGTTTATGGAATTTTCCTTCATAGTATTCAATTACATCATACTTTAATATCCACAGCTGATGAAGTAGCAAATAAAGAAGTTACACTGTAAAGTAAAACACATGAAAGGCATAATGTATTAATGAGAAATTTTCAATTTTACTCAGTTTTATCGTTTCATATAATGTATAAGAGTTATGTTTTTGAGAGTAACAACCTCTTTAGTATCATTAGAAGAATATTCAACTTTTTATTTCCATTTTATTCAAATTTTATTATTAAAACAAAACCCATTGTTGGAACCATTCTCTTTCTCTTTATTTCCATTCATTCAGTTTTGCTGCTGAAGTTGCCGTCCACACTGTTCCTACTGGTTTTGCATAGTTATTATGTATTAGTTACCTTCCTGTATAATGTCTGTTAAATAGGCACATTTAAAGTTAATTCAAATTTTAGTTTCATTTTGTTAGAGTATTTTAGAACATAACATGAAACACAATTTTTAATATAAATTTGATAGCAATAGCCTTTATAAAATAATTTTGTGTTCTGATCACCTTGAGGGTATCCTAAATTACTCAATGTAATGGAAAATGTCAATAAGAATAGGATCAATAATTTTACCTGATGGTCAGTTTCTAGTGTAGTGTAATTCCATAAAATTTGCACATAGTTTTATTACCCTAAGTGAAAACAATAAACAAATTAACATTTCTTTTATATCTTTACTAATTTCCCAAAGCAGTTTACCCTGAATAAAGATTTTCTTCAAAAATAAATATGGCCTAATAAAGTAGCAATTTTTAAGTATCAAACATCTTACCTAGTATATATTATATGTACTTGGAGCATGTTTTCCATTTTACTGATGCTTTTTCATCCTTAAATCTAATCTACTCTAGCCTCTCAGGAATGACTGTTAAATTTTCATGGATCACGTAAAATCTGTAATGAGAATTACTGAAAAAAAAAAAACTGAAAAAGAAAAAACGATAATTGTCCCTGTTAGGATTTATTGTCGTTTTCACTAATATACATTTCTCCTTTGTTACAAATGTACAAAGCATCATACAATTGTTATTAAATATTTCTATATGATTTTTAGAAGATAAAAAAGAGGAAAAAAAATGGAAAAGTTAGTGTATTGTTGCTATACAAATATGGAAGAAAGATGAAGAGCCACAAGTCCTGAGATCATGGTGCTCAGGTTACCAGGGTTGAGTAAAAGCATCATTATCACTATGACAACACTCCCCAGGAGAAGGTAGCTTCAGAGTGAAGCAACTCGGGAGCACATGACCTGCCTGATCTTCTCAGCTTTAAGATGAAATATGGCCAATCTCTACAAATATGGCAGAATTCACAGAAGACATTGTCAAATATCTTCAGGCTACTTTTATGACTTCACTGATAGACCCCAGAGAAAAGTGAGAAAGCAAAAATTACAGCTTTGTGTCATTGTTTCAAGGCGTGCTACTGTTGCTTCAGTTGCAGGAAAGATATACACGAGATCTAAACTTGCATATAGAAAACACTCTCTACAATTATTGTTGGGGACCCTCATTCAGTTTTCACCACTATTCTCTTTTCTAAAAAGAATTTAAAGTCCAACCTTTTAAGAGCTGATTTCACTAATTAAACTTAAGTTTTCAAGAAAACATCATATATGTGACTGTATGACCACAACAACTACTTTTAGAAATAATACATTGAATTGATGAACAAAAAAAAATAATGAATATCATGATATTTGAGAGAACATTTGAAGAAAGTAAAAATGGAAAAAACTCAAGTGGAAAATAATAGAACAATTACCAACTTAATGTAAAATGATATTTGTGTTAAGAGATGATGATTTTTTGGTATCTAAGAATGCATATATATGTATATTTTCATTTCCAAAAGTTATTTTTTAATTATAGACATGATTCTTATTATTGGTAGAGATTTTATAATTTATGATAGTCATGAGTAAAATACAATTGGCCTAAACAATTAAGAACATTTCCATTTTCCTACATAACTAAAGATACAATAGTATATTTTGTTTTTTTAAAAAAAATCTCCATTTGGTATGTAAATAAGATGCTAACAATAAAAAGCTTTTTAAAACTATTATATGAAGATTCTTTTTCTAATTTAAAATAAAGATTTGGTTGTGTGTTTCTAAATTCCACTAACTTGTTTTGTATTACTTTAAGAGGTTTCTCCTACCTCCCATTACCATTAATATTCATCATATGAATAGATTTTTGTAAAACTGTGAACAGAGACGAATTAAAGTTTTTTATTCAGTTTTTTTCAACTCTATACAAACCTCAGTTTCTGTCACAGATTGGTGAAATGAATAGGATTGAACACAAGCAGATACCATGTTATATATTTACCAGAGAGGGGAGATAAGTAAGTTACCTATATTTAGAAGTTGTAAAGAAATATTAGTATTCCTTCATGTTCTTTCCCTGAATGGCATCTAATCATTGGAGTGACTGATACTTGGTCCTTAATCTTAGTCTTCTTTGCAATATTAATCCATTTGTAATTTTCTACAGTCTCATGGCATTGAATAAACGAACAGTTTACAGAGTTGTTTTTAACCAAATCTAAATTCAGTATCAAATCATTAACATCATACACTCTATAAAATATAAACAATATCTTATTTATCAATTAACATTTGTAATTTGTACCTGCATAATTACATTTGGTAGAAAATGAAGGGGCCTTTCTATTGAACTGTGTCTTTCCTGATGTGCAGTCTTCAGCACTCTATATGGCAAATAATGCAAATGTCTACTTTATGCATTAAGACTTCAGCCATTTCTCAGTTTTACTCATGGCACCTAGAACAAGCCACATCCTCACTTACCTAAATAATAGATCTCATTTCTGCCATTATTGTAGCCATGAAAGCTATACGCTCTAGCTGGAATATATTCTTAAAACCTTAAAAAAATTCTTTAATAAAAGTATTATGTCAGTGAAATGCAAGAAAAAATGAAATCTCTTAAGGTTACTTAAAATATTTGTCAAGGCAATGTCTTTTATATTGTCATCAGGTTCAAAAACTTAGGTGCAGTGATATACCATGAAAACTTGAGACTTTTTGTTCCAAAATCTGTAAAAAAATAAAAAGAAAGTATTTAATTAAAGTGTTACCATCATTTCTGAATCAGACTCTCATTTTGCCATGTTTTAATAATGAATGTCATTTTAAGTAATAATTAGAAATTTAAATTACTGCATATGTTTTGTTGTCCAAATTTATTATGCACAATGTCAGTTATAATTTGAATAGAAGTATATTAAATCATGTGCAGAAACATTTCAAATTATGCATTGACATAGTTTGCCTGTTAATTAATATTATTCAATGTAGTAATTTAAAATTTTAATTGTTGCATGCATTTTGTCCATCTTCATATTTTAAAATGTCAGCTTTATTTTAAATATAAAAGGATTACATCAAGTTCAAAAATACTAAAATAATACAAGTGACATTTAGTAGAATGGACCTTGATACATATTTTCAGTCATCACCATAGAGTGAAAACACACACACATTAAAATAAGAAGCTCGAGTGTTTATTTACCATTTTTACATGCATCTATCCCTATCACATTTCCTTCATGTTATGTATTGAGAGAAAGTCTAAAAGAAAAGGACTTCTTAAGATAGTACTTCTCTCTCTCCTTTCACTGTTACTGCTCTCAAGCAAGTACTTGATTAAAAGAGGAAAATGAAATGACTGTGTCAGTGTGAATTTGTCAGAGAAAAACGAACATCACAGAAAAGGTCTGTCTGTCTCTCTCTCTCTCTCTCTCGGTCTCTTTCATAGTCTCTCTCTCATCTCATGTTCTCTCTCTCTCTCTCTCTCCTTTTCCCTTTTCCCCTCTCCCCTCTCTCGGTGCATGTGCATGTGCACATGTCTGAAAAATGCCTGCTCCCGAAAATCTAATGTGTAGAACTTGGAGTGGTAGGATGGAGATCCTGTAGGCCTGAACACTGTATGATGTCAAAGACAGGATTGACTTTTCCTGCTTTCTAAAACCATTAAGCAAAACCATCAAACTATCTAATTTTCAGCTTGGTTCTCTTTCAATTGACTAGATGAGATCTACCTACAGTAAAAGAAACAAACTACCTCCCCCTATCAAGTAAAACACTGTGTCATCTAAACACATCCAGTTAGACACACCCAGAACAGTATTTTACCAGATACCTGCAATTGTTTATGTCACTCAATTACAAATAATGTTACAAATAAGGAAGGTCTGACAGAATGTGGTGCTGCCTGTGGAAACTGCTTCACATGGGACTATTGTGCCAATAACTGTAGGAGCATTTGTATGTTATTCACATCTCTGCTCGCTCACATGCTTGACCATTGCTCCAACTAACTTCACTGATAAGAGTCAAATAAGTAGGAATAGTCCAATATACATATGTAAAATAATCATTACATGTAACTGCATGTCATGTGACTGTGTTGCAAATAGTTGAGGATGTTGAATGCAGGGAATTAAAGCAACATGGAGACCTTAAGCATAAGATCATGGATAACTAGATAGGATGTATATCTATAAAGCCATTTTCCATCTTCTTCTTTGGTACTCTTTTCCAAACACTTGTAATTCTTTTGCTGTGGTTGTTTTGTTTTGTTTTGTTTTCCTGAGTAGTAAAGACCTGAGAGTCAGAAGTCAGGCTATCATGCCGCCTTCTCCATAAGACCAAATCATCATGCTTTTTAAAACACATCATTTCTATGTCTAGACTTCATACACCGTAACTATATTTAAGCTTTCATACCAATTGTATTTTAAAAATACTTTGTATTTTAACCCATTACATAACTCATACAATAAGAGAAGCTGAATAAACTGATTATAGTTTGTTTTGCTATGTACTACTGCTCTAGAGCAGTACTCGCAATCTTCCTAATACTCTGACTCCTTAATACAGTCTCTAATGATGTAGCAACTCCTCAAACCAAAAAAAAAAAAAAAAAAATGGATGCTATTTCTTAACTGTGATGTTTCTATAGTTATAAACTGTAATATAAATATCTGTGTCTTCTGATGGACTTTGATGATCCTTGTGAAGGGGTAATTTAACTCCTAGAAATGTAGTGACCCATAGGTTGAGAAACACTGTCCAAGAGTATGAGATAATTATTAATAAATACATAGTAATAAGGCTCGCACTTTCTGTTCTATTAGAGTCAGTATATCTGGTTTTATGTTGAGGTCCTTGATCCACTTGTGCTTGAGCTTTGTGCAAGTGACACATATGGATCAAGTTAATTTTTTCCACAGTCAGACTGCTAGTTCAAACAACACCATTTACTGAAGATGCTTTCTTTTTGCCATTGTATATTTATGGCTTCTTTTTCAAAGATCAAGTGTCCTTAAGGGTGTGTTCTGTTTCTGGGTCTTCAATTCAATTCTACTCTCTTGATTAACATGTCTTTCTCTGTACCAATACCATGAAGTTTTCATGACTACTGTTCTGTAGTAAAGCTTGAGGTAAGGGAAGTTGATTCTCTAAGAAGTTCATTTATTGTTAAGAATTGTTTATGCTTTCCTGTTATTTTTTTCATATGAAATTGCAAATTGTTCTTTCCATGTCAGTGAAGAATTGTGCTAGAATTTTGATGAGGATTATGCTGAATATGTAGATTGCTTTTGGTAGGATGGCCATTTTTATTATGTTAATCCTTCCAAGCTATGATCATGAGAGATCTCTCCATTTTCTGAGGTCTTTCTTCAATTTCTTTCTTGAGAGACTTGAAGTTTTTGTCACACAGATCTTTCATTTGTTTGATTCATGTTACTTCAAAATATTTTTTATTATTTGTGACAATTGTGAAGGGTATTATTTTCCTGTTTTCTTTCTCCACCTGTTTACCATTTATATAAAGGAAGGCTACTGATTTGTTTGAGTTAATTTTATATCCAGGTACTTTTTTGAAGTCATTTATCAGCTATAGAAGTTCTCTGGTAGAATTTTTGGGTCCGCGAATGCATACTATCATATCATCTTCAAATAGTGATACTTTGACTTCATCTTTGCCATTTTTTATTCCTGTTATCTCCTTTTGTTGATTTTTGCTCTAGCTAGAACTTTGAGTACTATATTGAATAGATACAGGGAGAATGGGCAGCCTTGTCTCTGATTTTAGTGGTATTGTTTCAAGTATCTCTTCATTTAATTTGATATTGACTGTTGATTTGTATATTGCCCCTGTGGTTGAAATAGGGAAAGTCTAGAAGAAGCTGAGAAGAAGGGTGGTCCCATAGGAAGACCAGCAGTCTCAACTAACCAAGACCCCTGAGGTATCTCTAACACTGAACCACTAACCAGGCAGCATATAGGAGCTGGTAGAGGAAGTGCCTAACTCTCCAGAGACCTGATGCCCCAGGGAGTGAGGAGCTCTGGCAGGGATGGGGACATCCTCTTAGAGACAGGTGGAAGGAAGAATGAGATGAGGAAATGTGGGAAGGGGAGTGGGAAGGGTACAATGGTTATACTATAAAAAATTAAAAGTAATAAATATAAATAAATAAAATAAATACATAGTATATAATAAGTATTTATTTGGTGAATTTAGTAATGTCCTGTATCTAGGTCAACACTACAATTGGAATTTTAAAACTGAAAAAAGTACAACTTAGAAACAAAATAGGAATAAACTATATCCTTCAATAATTTTGGCAAAATATAGAATAGCATATTCAAGTGTAAGAACCTGAGTAATAGTGTACTTGAACATTGACAAACTACACTATGCCCCAGGGTAACCCAAGTGCTTTGCCACATCACTATCCACACATGGTTAGTTCTGAAGTTTTCTGATTACCCAGTCATGAACTAGAAGAGTGAGGACTCAGTTCTAGTTATTTTCTGGTCAGCAGATATTTCCTAATACCCAGAGTTTAATCTCTTTTATTTTATTGTGTTAAATGATACAAGAATAGTCCACATATGCTGGTTTTGTTTACTTTACTCATGATGGAAACAGAAAAATGCCATTGTTATGAATTACGTCTAGGCCTGGACTGAGTGCAGGTATGATCTCCATGCCCAAGTTCTTGCTTGCTGGCTTATGGCAAAGGTACCAAGTTCAGACTATATAACCGTATCATAAAATTTTTTCACTTGAAATTATTTTGACAAATTTCAATGTGATTTCAGACATGCTAATCTATAAAATAGGCATTCACATAAAATAGTTACTGATAATAAATTGAATAAAATTTATTTTTAATGATTTCTTGCTGTATATAAATTTATAATATGTCAAACACAAAAGCAAGATGCTTACTAATGACATTAATGTGTTTAATTACTTCTATATAAATAAATGAATCTTGGCATAATATTTGCTACCTCAGTACACATAGCAGCTTCAAAGATTTTCAAGCTGGATTTAAAAAAAAAAACAGCTTAAAAACTATCATCACATGAAAACTGTCTATATGAATATGCTTTACAAAAGAATAGAGAATGCTTAATTTCAGAAGTAATTTGAAATTCTGTCCTAACCTCAAAATAAATTGATTTTTCTTTCAATTTTGAAATTTTGATATAAAAGTCATCATTATCTCAAATATCAGGTTTTAACATTAAATATGCAAACTACAATTATAATACAATCTGAATAAACATCAATCCGATACTTACATGCCGAACAATGATAATCAGAAAGTATTAAAAGAGACATTTTTGTGATAGCAGAACATTTTTTCATGTACAATTAAATAACTGAAACTCATGGGTACAAAAACCTCAAATGAGCTCTGATGTTTTGGGAAGCATAATGAATATCATATGGTGGGAGAACATGTTCAGGAAGAAGTACATATGTTGTGTGTTAAGAGCCAAGATTGTCGAGAGATCTCCTGGTGGAAAACAAGTATGTGAGGTATATGTATTGCTATACGAGGGTATGATCTACAGTTTGAGAAGCACTGCCTACCGTAATCAAATTGCTGAATATTAATCACAGAATACTTAAAATCATCACCCTACTCTGTGACACACATCCCACATCTGTTTAAGGAATCCTTCCAAGAAATACTCTCTAATTTATATGATGCAAAACATTCTCACAGTTGATCTTCTGACATTGACAAAGCAGAAAGAGACAGAGAGACAATCCTTTTACAATTCCATTAAATGTCTATGCCATCGTGCACAAGGCTAATACATTGCCAATATTGAGAGCTGAATTTTTAAGTCATAATCACAGTTTATGATTTGAAGTTAGGGAATAGAAACATGGTTCAGTGGTTAAGAATGCTCACTGTTTTTGCAGACTATGGGGTTTCTGTTTGCAGAAATCATAACAGGTAGCTCACACCTGGCTATAACTACAATTCCATAGGTTCTAATGTCATGTCTGGCCTCACAGGCTCTCTCATGAACAAGTAGCATGCACATTAGTGCAGACACACACATATATATATATATATATATATATATATATATATATATATATATATAAACATTTTAAATATAAGATTTCAAATGAAGTTATGGTCGGAATATGTGCTACTCCAAATTTGTACCGTGAGTATCCTAACATTATTTTGTTATTTTAATTTTTTAAATTTTATTTATGTTTTAAATTACTTTTATTTTTTACATTCTAGTCATTACCCCATCCTTGCCCGCTACCCCCACAGTTCCTCATCTCATTCCTCCTTCCCCTTTTCTCCAAGAGGATGTTCCCCCCTTAACCTACCCTACCTCCCACCAGGCCTCCCTACTCCCTGGCACCTCAAGTCTCCCTAGGGTTATGTACCTCTTCTCTCACTGAAGTCATACCAAGAAGTCTTTTGCTGTATATGTTTCTGGGGCCTTACCAGCTAGTGTCTGCTGCCTGGTTGGTGAATGTGAGGGGATCCTAACATTATTTTAATGTGACAGAATTACCTTAGCATTTAATGTAATTCTTGTTATTGTAGCAATCTTAAGAGAAATGTCGAAAGTCAACTTCACTTTATAGTGGTTTAACTGAAGAGATGTGTGTTGTATATGGATAGAAAGGAAGTGGTGACTAAAGAGCATGGTGTGTTTTCACTGGCATTGTTTATTGGATATTTAGCAGTATATGTCCTTCTAGCCTGTAGCCCCTGTCTTTGATTCTAAGTCACTATTCTGTAGATGCACTCCTAAGATATATCTTAATAATATAAGTATAATGAAATTGTTTGTATAAATAAGAGTCCCAGTAAATTAATAAAAATACTTCCATTTTTGATACAGGACTGAACTTAGGAATGGTATTTGTAGAATATGTATGAAAAAAATCAATGGAGTTCCAAAATGCTGTTTTTATGTATTTTTCAGAATTGTATGGCTCAGTTTACATCTATGATATATAGTCATAAATACAGATTAATCATATAAATCTTATTTCATATTTGCCTAACTCTAGACTCCTATTCATCCCACATGTGACATTTTGAAGTTAAAATTAATACCCTTTTATGCCCTCAGTTTTTTTAAAAAATCCTTTGATTTCTTTTGATTAATCTCAACATAGACTGTACAGTTAAGTTATATTTATTTATCTTTCCCTTGAAGTTGATATCTGCTATATTTCACAAGCTGTATTCTGGGAACTTTGGGGAACTAGTCTTCCTTAAACATTTCAGGAGCCAATTGACCGATAATTTCTGGCTCATGAGTTTCCCTTAGTCACAGAATAATTAGAAACCCATCATTTTGGCATAATGTCACTGTTTTTTTCCCCAATATGTAGTTCCTTCTAGTTGCTGCTAGAAGAAAAGTGAGTTCAGTTTGGTTTAAATATCCATAGAGGGTCCAAAGTTGATATCTAAAAAAAGGAACCTATTAAAAAGGAATATAAAGGAAAATTGCAGTCAAGCAGCTATACCATCTGGGTCATATGAAAATGAGAGGCAGTGATGAGGGTCTGCATGCGGATGGTGCTGCAGACCTAATCAACTCGCTGTCTCTCCAAGCAGTCATGTATGCAGATTAATGAAGAGAGGTGTCAGAATAAAACTTCCCGCTGACTTACTGTGGATAAGCTATTTTCCTCCATCATTGCCTCAGCTTTGCTTACAGGAGACCAGATTCATTTTAGCATGTGCTTTCCTACTAATCGTCCTGACTAAATGAAGCAAATCTCTTGGTAAAAGGTGCCAACAACATCTGGTAGCTTTAAATCAGAATCAGTGTGGAGACACACACTCATGTTGTCCTGTACTCTGGTGATCACAAATCAGCATGCTGCTGCGAACCCAACACAATATGACCTGGGATAGCACTCATCAGGGAGAAGCGAAACTTTTCTGGCCTCTGATACTGATTTCTTTTGTCCTGTTTTATGTAAGATTCAAAAGTCAATGGAACCCTTTTTATTTTGTTCCTTTACAGCACATTGGTCTCTCAGCCCTAATCACTAGTTATTTCAAATATGGCCAAGGTAATTTATTTTAACATTTTTTTTCTTACTCAAAAGTTTCATGATTAGAAAGATTAATATATTTTAGTGAATATGTATGAATGTTGTTTAATTATGGATAATTTTATATATCTCTATATAAAATGTTTATTAAAATACTGCCCAACAACCTTTAACATTTATTTGAAAATGAACAAAGGATAAATTATTTTTAAAGTTTTAGGACTGGCTGTCTCAGTCATCATGAAAATGATTGAAAACCTCACTCTTGTTACGACTCACCTATTTATAGTTTAAAAACTATATTTCGGTAAAAGAATTGTTCCATACATGTAAAACTAATGCTTGAGAAAAGTTATGAATATAAACAGCATTGATATGAATATTCTGGGCCTAGGCCTGGGATTAAAGGTTACTACAGTGGGTTACTGTAGGCATACAATCAGCATAGCTGTCTTAGTTAGTGTTTTACTGCTGTGAACAGGCACCATGGCCAAGGCAACTCTTATATGGACACCATTTAATTGATGCTGGCTTACAGGTTCTGAGGTTCAGTCCATTATCATCAAAGTGGGAGCATGGCAGCATGCAGGCATGGTGCAGGAGGAGCTGATAGTTCTACATCTTCATATGAAGGCTGCTAGCATAATACTGAGTTCTAGGCAGCTAGGATGATGGTCTTAAAGCCCACACCCACAGTGACACACTTACTTCAACAAGGCCACACTCACTCCAATAGAGCCAACACTCTAATAGTGCCACTCCCTGAGCCAAGCATATACAAACCTTCACAACAGCCTAGATCCAATCCCCTATAGTGACACCACCAACTAGTTATTCAGACAATTATTCATTGCTGGGTTCTGTTTCATACTACCATTTATATGAACTGAGACTTTTAGAATTTCAAAAATAAAATAAATTATAAAATCTCATGTGTCTCTCTTGGAAAAACTGCACCAAATTTTATATTTGTTTTTGTTTTTTGTGGGGCCTTGAAAGGATAGCTTGGTTCCTGGTTGGGCACAGGCCTCGAACTCTGGACCCTAATGGGGCAACAGCAGGTGTTTGGCCACACCCCTAGATCCCAGGCTCCTGACCTGCCATTGATCTACACAGTTCAGTCATGTAGGGCAACACCCCTACCAGCCCCTCCACAGGTAGAAGACATGACTACATGCCTCAGGCCCTTGAGAGATTTCCAAATTAATGAGATACCTAAAGTCCAAAGGGCATAGCAATTTAAGCATTCCTTTCCCAGACCCTCCTCACTCTTACCTCCCTATTTAAGTCAGGTCTGCCTTGACCTAAGTGGGAATGCAGCCACATTCATTTATTTCCCACCATGACAATAAACCCCTTTGGAACCATGGACTCCCTTTTGTCATTGGGGCCTGCCATGGAGAACTGTGGAGGGCCCCTCTGAGTATCAAGCCATCTTCTATTTTGAAGAGCTTCTCTGTATTCCCACCTTAGAGGCCACCTCTTCAAGCAAGCTAGCCAGGCCACTGAGTCAGCCAAGCAAATATAGTAAACAAAGAATCTCTTTCCCATGGGGCATGGTCAGGGCTTCCCTCTCTTTCCCCTCTCATTTCTCTTGTGTCTCTGTTCTTCCATGCCCCCCTCCAGCAGCATCTGGGAGCCCCAAATGGAGACCATCAGCCTCCGGGTCCACAGAAGAGCCCCAAACCCCACGGAACTTCAGACTGAGTTCTCCCCATACCGGGCGGGGCTCCACAGCACCTGCCCAGCACTCTTCTGCTTCTCCCCATGGGCCACACCTCCCTGAGCCACCCAGAGAAGAAGACACTTGGGAATCACAACCTCCCAACAAGATCCACGCCATGCCCGTGCACGAGCTATCATCCCCACAGTTTTTTATCTTTTTTGCCATCTACTTTTATTTTTATGCAAAGAGAAGCAGAAAAGTATTATTTAGACATCCAAACATTTTTCACTGTATGTATTATGTGTGAGAAGGTGGCCTAGGGTTTATGTATACCAGTTTTAGGAAACTGAGGTAGAAGCCTTCCATGTAATCCCTAAGCTTTAAGTTAATGTACATATATATTTATGAACATGTATAAGGTATTTCTTCTAGCCTTCTACAATAATTTTAAAGCCTTGTAGACTCTAACATAATCAATCTTGACATTTACCCAAAGTATCTAATATCTTTTTCTATTTAAACTCTCATCTAACTATAGAATTTTTACTTTTGATTTAGAAATTTTTCCACAGTATGAGTTTAGTGTATTAAAGTTTTAATTCAAGAATTAATATCTATAACTTACTGTCTTCAATTACATTCTGACTTGGCAATGGTTCCTAAAAGAAACTTTCTTTGTATGAAATTACCAAGTCATCCAGAGTAATAGGAAGCATAATAAATCATCCTGTCATGAAACTGTAAAGATTTCCCTACACTGCTGCTTCACACTCAGTAAGTAAGAATTTATCAGTCTAATAAATAATGTTTTGTGCTTGTCCCCAATTTTAGATCATGTACCTATCATAAGTTTCAATTTGTTGAATTATTCAAGTCTCTTTTGAACATTGGTGGGCTGGAGGTACTACAGAAGAGATAAAAATTAAGCAGAAGTTAGAATCAGAATTGTCTTACCTGTCAATGTAACCGTGAGTAACTTACATGTTTTGATGTCATTTTTGAGATTAAAGGTCCTGGCAAAAATGCCCCAATTTTAGAAACATCTCAAAAGAAGCAAGACATTACCTCAAATTTTTGACATCCACTCTTACGATAGATGAGCTATTTGATTCTTTCACCTAAAATCATCATATAAACTAAATAAACCTGAAGAACAGGTACCAATTCAATGTATAAACTGATGTTTTGGCTGTTTTAATAAAATTTTTAGGGCTGAGAATGTTATCAATAGCAGATATTTATTTCCAGAAACTTCAAGGACTAGGATGTTCTAAGTCAAAACACTGATGCATGACTTCCTTACGCCAAGTCTATGACTCAAATGGTGTCTTGTTGATGTGTACCTGTACAGTAGAGGGTAAAAATGATATGAATTTGTTTTATCTAATTCCAACAATAACTGAAGAATGCCTTCTCTCCCCAGTGACCAAAATTCCTCAAACAAATTATTCCTGATACAGATACTTTAGAGGGAAACATATGATTTTTTTTAAATAATGATATTGAAATTTTTGAAAATTTGAAAGTTACCATGAAAGAAAGAAAAACAAGACAGAAGCATGATGTCAGAAGGAAAGACATCTTCTTTGACATAACCAGTAATAAGATATTCATGATCATATATCTGCCAGGGAAGCAGGTAGATCTTCTACTCTCCCTTTTTCCCTTTTGTCATATCCCCCAGTCTTAACTCTAGCTCTGTAGCAGGAAAAAAATCCAACCCAAAAAAAAATTACAAAAAGATTCTGTGGCCTCCACTTCTTTTCTTGTCCCACTCATTTTTATTAGCACAGTTCCCAACATCAACAGGTATTCCCTGGTAAACCATTGACTAGGCCTGTCAGGGAATCAGGTGGAATAACTGCACATATTCATTTCTCTGTCTTTTAGTCCAAGACTTATGCTCCAGTCTCATCTCCAGCTCTGTAGAAGGTCACTTTTTAATGCTTCCCCTCCTTCCTTTCCCCTGCTCTAATATATCACAAGGACCTTTCCTTTCTACCTTCCTCCCACCCCACATTTACCCCGTTTTCCCAGCTCCCAACTTCAGTAGGCACTCCCTGAGTTTACCAGTCACTAAGACCAGAGAAGCAGGTAGAATCACTTCACATCTTTACCTCTGTTCTTGATCCAGTCTAGCTTTGCAGCAGAACACCTGATGCTGCTTCATCTTTCTCTCCATGTAGATCTTGTCCTCCAATATTCCTTCCCCACCATCCTGTTTATCCAGTTCTCAACTCTAGCAGGCATTCACTGGGAATCCACTAGCCAAGCCTACCCAGGAACAAAGCAGGCCAGCATAGGAGGTAAACAAGCTTCAGGTCTTCACTTTCCACTCCTCCAAACCAATACCCTAGTCTCATCCTCTGCTTTGTAGCAGAATACATGATCTGGCCTCTCCTCAGATCTACATAAATTCCCAGGGAACTAAGATCTTTGTGGAACACCCTACTTTACTATTCTGTGGACTTCCTTGTCTCCCTATTAGACCTCCATCATTCCTAAGCGTCAGCTTCCAAATCATAAAAGCACATTTCCTTGAGAGTCCCTAGTGACCATACCTAGCAGAATTCCAAAAGGTTTCTTACAAGGAAGGGCATAGCCACCATATACTCCTAAGAACCAGAGAGGACATCAGAGAACATGGGATAAAATACCCACTATCCAAAAATAGTTCTAGATATCAGCACCCAGAATTATAATCTCCTCAAAACTAAATGGCTACACACCATCATGAAAACACAATCAATAATAATCAGGACAATATGTCTTCTTTAGACACCAAAACCCTACCACAGTGGGCACCAAGAATTACAGAATAGCTAAAGCACAGGACAAAATCCTTAAAGTAGCCTTTATAAATATGATATAATTCAATAAAGAAGAAATGAAAAAACAATCTCTTAAAGAAATCTACAAAAACACAAACAATGAAAAAGATTAATGAAATACCTTAAGACTTGAAGGAAGAAATAAAATCAATAAAGAAAATCTTAAGTGAAGAAAAACTGGTAGTAAAAACTTTAGAGAGGCAAACAGGATGAAAACTTCTAAAGCCACTTTGGAAATCAGTTGTTGCCGAATGTAGCAACAAAATAGTTCTAAAGACACTCTGCTGTCATCATAGATCAGTCCCTTGTTCTCCCATCATCAGAGAAACTTCATCATGTAGCAAATAGGCACAAATACAGAGAGCCATATCCAGGTAATTTTATAGACTGAGAAACGTTGGTTCACTAAGCTCTAAAAGGATGTCTTCACCAAATCCCTTCCCTCAAGATCCCTCAGAAGGAATAGAAAGATAGAGCGTACTATTCAGAGGAGATGGAGGACACCAAGAAAAGAAGGCCTTCTAAATCCATAGGACCGATGCAACACGTAAAGTCACAGAAACGGAGACAGCCTGTTAAGGGCCTTCATGGGCAACATCAGTTGTGTTCTTAGTGTTGAAAGGAGAAGTGAACATATGCTCCTATCCCTAACACAGAAGGTCTCTTCTCTTAACTACTTGTAACTGAAAATTTAGTTTCTTTCAAGAGAGTCTCACTGGGGAAACAAACTACTCATAAGGGCAGGCCGTATACCCAGCAAGAGATGGCCAACAGGAAACAAACTCAAAGGCATTTTTGGAATTTCCTTGTCTCATAATTTCATCAGTTCTTTTTCTTTCTTTATTAACTTCTTCAAATTATTTATATTTTCTGTTACTTTTACTTTCATTTCATCTATGTATTTTTCTCATCTCTTTAAACTACAGGTATTCTGCATACCGAATGTAGTTTTCAGTTTAGTGTTTTTATGGGAATCCTAAATGTATGAAGAGATGTTTTTCTTCATCTATATCTGTTTCTTATGCCTCTTGGAGGGGGGAATTCTTTTCATTGTACTTGTTTATGTTGTCTATTTTCAATGCGTTAGTTTTTGGTTTATCTTATTATGTTTATTTTGTTTTACTTATTATGCTTATTTTATTCCCCTTCTATGCCTGTTTGTTACCTAGTGAGACATAGAAAGGGGATGAATCTAGATAGGCAAGTATGTATAAAGGCAATGGAAGGGGTTGAGGAAATCAAACCATAATAAGAATTAGAAGGACAGTTTGTTGTCCACAAAATAAAAGAAATGCTACTTATATTCCTATAAACAACCCTAATGAAAGGGATTTTGTTATACAAAAAAAAAAAACATGAAATGATAAGGAGAGGGCTGGAAGGGAAAGAGTGTGGGTGCTAGGTGGGAAAAGGAAGAGGAATATTAGAAATCAGAGGGGAAAACAAATTAATTCAGTGTGAAATAAGTGAACTACAGTATGAACATACGATGAAATTTAATGATAAAACCCATTTATGTATAATATTTTAATTTCTATGGGAAACTTTTAAATAAGAAAAGATGTGTGAACAGATTGAGAAGGTTTTAGATATATAGACTTGAATATGTTACAATTATCTATTTTTCAGGAAATATTTCTTTTAAACATCAATATATGTTTCATTTGGGAACAAAATAGTACATTAAATTAGAAACTTTTACCTTGTGAGTGTACTTTAGACACATTTTCATATTTCTTTTAAACTTTATATAAAATTAAATCCTCATATAGGAGAGAATAGAATTTTTCTTTCTAAAATAATTCTTTACAGGTTTATAGGGTTCATGTACCTACAATCTCCAATGGTTGACACTAGGTGGCAATCTTGTAGTAATTGTCAAGAATAATTTACATACTGGTTAAAATAAATATGCAAAAGTCATTAAGCATTAAAATATAATGACATTGTTATAAACAAAATAAAGATTTTATTTTATGTCTTCTTTGAACTATTTAAAATATAAAAAGTATGTAGTACTCTCAACTATTATGCTAAGTACACATGCTTGCTTATTTTGTCACATTTTTTTCTTTTAATATTTTAGGAAAGACATTGGGATTGTAATGACCTGAACTATTTTCTACATTTTATTTCCTCCTTCCCCCAATAAATTCTTCCCTTTTGTTTTTCTCAGATTCACAGTAGTTTGAAACTGTTGTTTTATATGTGTTATGTAGAGAGAGAGACCCTGCTAACTAGTCTGCATAGTGTTATTTGTATGTATAGTTTTAAGGCTGATCATTTGGTATTGGGTATCTGACTGGTATACTACAATCCAGAGGCTTAAGAATGTGTAGTTTTCTTATTACTCATAAGTGGTAAGTATTAGAGTTGTGCACGTATCTTCCTACTATATAGCCAGTTTGCTGAAAGTGACAGAGCCACAGCAGTCGAGCTTGTCTTCGAATCAAAATCCAACTATTAGTCATATACCTCTGTAAAAAGTAGTAACAGTTTCTATAGAATAGGATCTATAAATACCTTATTTGCTAATAAATGTAAACATCTTGTGTCTATCATTCAGCTAATAGACTGATTAGGGTTGGTAGTTAGCATAACAAAAACTAAGTAACATTTAGGAGAGCCTCCAATGTGTAAAGAGTTTTCTAAACTGTGGAAACACCCGTAGGCTTGACTGTGAGCAGTAAGCACTCTTTCCTCCACTGGACCTTGGAATGAATTACAAGGAGACAAGACACTAAGCGAAAGCATATTTGCTTGACTTTTTTCTTCTAATTTCAGACACCATAATGCAATAGACTCCCTCATGCTCCTAATATTCTTCTTCCCTGCCATGATGAAACCTGGAACTGGGAACTAAAATACCCCCTAAAGTTGCTTCTGTTGAGCCATTTTATTAAAAACAGCGGAAAATGAACTGAAGAATTTAAATGATGGTTCTATTGTGTGTTCATAACTTTGATATTAAAACTCACCAAATTTATTAGACATTGTATGCATATTCTAAAATTTATAACCCAGAACATATTTTAAAACATGAATAAGAATCATTTAAATTTGTCTTCACCCTGCTGGGACACTTGGTCTCATATGTGTATAAAATCCTTTGGAGACCTTCATATGCATGCTCCATGTGATAATAACATTATTGGGCATTTTTAAAGCTTGCAGTTTAGTGGAATGTTTCTGTTTGATATGGAGTCTCCAGGGATGGAGCAGCATAAGTAAGGTAGCATGAGTGTAATTTGAATCAAGAAGCTCACACTTGACAACTGTAAAGAATGAGATCATACAGCAAAAAGGTGTACAGCACTGCTTTAGAAACCATAAATATAAAATAAGACACTTTAAATATCCAGATAAATGGCAGTATATATCACATCTATACTTTGTAAGTGTCAAAATTATTAGCATATCTTTTCCCACATTGTTAGTGATATGAGTGCAATGTCAGTTCTACTCAGTGAGAATTTTTTGAATGACTGGTTCCTTCACAAATGGTAGGAAATGGTCCAAAAAGAAAACTATGGCTGCCTAATATGAATGTATTTGAAGATATATCCATATGATTCCAACATTTTATAACAGTCAAGATGGAATGACAAATGTGCACATATAATCTCACATATATTTTAACTAATGATTTATAGAATTTTAGTATTAAAATTATTACTCTTCCATAGAGTTGATGATAGAATGGAATATCCAAAGGAGAAAAATGTTATTTTTTTTAGTTTATATCCCATAATCTTTAAAATAATTTTAAATAGATAATAAAATGAAATAGTGGTTAAAACAGAAATTGAAGTATATATTTTTCTTTTTTATAATAACCTCATGAAGTATTTCCCTTTTTGTGAACACAGAAAATATAATAAATCCATATAAAAAAAGAAAAATGTGGTATCTTCATTATATTAGAACGTTAAGTTCATCCAAAGGTGGAATAAAGATAAAGAAAAGGGTAAGACACATACAGAGAGAAATCTTAATATATCTGTCCAAATCATTTATCCAGAATGTCCAGACAGTCCTGTAACTAAGTGGTGTGAAAGGCAACTGGCTCAAAGCCTGGAAAATAATTGAGTTGTCAAGAAGCACAATAAAGAGAACTCGGTATCATGATTGCAAGAGAAATGTCAATAGTACTGTGTTGTAAAACTACACCATTGTAGAACACACAGACTTAAACCCTGAAAGAATCAAATGACAGAAGTTATATGGACCCAACAGAACATGGGCAGAATCTTGAATGTATTATTTCATTTAATATAACCAGCAGTCACTTTTAAGCAAGGCTTCAACCTTGCTCCCAAGACAGGCATTCTATACATAGGTATATAAAAGTAATGATTGTATATTCACTTAAGGAAGTAGGCTGGTTAGTCCAGAGACCTAGGACAGAATCAAACATGACCAGCAAAAACAAAGAAAAAGTCACTGAAATGAAGTTTAATGATACTATACTTTACTCATAGAAAGGAATGTAGTATAGTCGTCGTCAGAGAGGCTTTGTCTAACAACTGGTGAAGACAGATGCAGGGACTCACAGCCAAAAATTAGAGTTTAATGAACCTTTCAGAAGAGGTGGGGGAGGGGGAAGACAGAGGGGTCAAGGACACTACATTAAAACCCGTAGAATTAATTAACCAGGGCTATTAGGGGCTTACAGAGGCTGAACTGAAAGTCAGTGAGCTTGCCAGTGTTTGACTCATGTCCTTTGGTTATATGTTGTATTTATTTAGCTTTGTCTTCTCATAGAACTACTTAACGATGGGAATGGAGGCTGTTTCAGACTCTTTTGCCTGCATTTGGGATCCTTTTCCTCCTACTGAGTTGTTTAATCCAGGTTTAATATGAGAGCAGTTGCCTAGTCTTATGTCTATTTGATATGCCATATTTGGTTGATAATCCTGGGAAGCCTACTCTTTTCTGAATGCAATAAAAGGAGAAATAGATGAGTTAGGAAATGTTGGGTGGGGAAGATAGTAGGTAAACTGTAGTCAGGATACAGTACGTGAGAGAAGAATACATTGATTAAAAACAAAACAAAACAAAATGAAAACAAAAACACAAAAAATTCTAAAACTTTTACTTTTTTTCCAGATATGTCACTTTTTGTTTACCCCATTTGTTATTTGAGATTTCTGGACCTCCTCCCATCCTTCCTCAGATAATTTTCTTAAATTAGAAAGAAAGTTATAATTATTAGGGGCATGCCTTACAAGAGCCTGCATTCTAAAGTTTACCAATATAAACTCATCCTAGTTTTTTATCTCTACTCCCACATGTAAGTGAAGTTCTCAGCCTTCACAAAAGAAACATGTCTTTGCAATTGAAGGAGACCATACAGAGAATCAAAACAAATCAATATGTAGAATTTCAACTTTATTGGATATATATATATATATATATATATATATATATATATATATATATATATATTCACAGATCCTGCACCTAAGGCTCAAGGATCTTTTGAGAGATGTAATAATTGTAGAAGTCAGAGAAACAGAAATTTTGCTGTAAGATTGGGCCTCTATAGAATGATAGAAGATATACTTTTAAGTTTCACCAATATTCCTAGAAAGATTGTAATATGGAAGATAACAACAGACAGGGTAAAAAGGAAAATGGAAAGCTAAGGAGGCCTCAACTTTAGAAAACATGAAATACTGAGAAAGAGCAAGCACTTCTACCCTAGAAAAGAACACAAAAGTTCAGATATCCAATACTGAATAGTTCCTAAAAATATACATATAAGCAGCACACACACACACACACACACACACACACACACACACATATATATATATATATATATATATATATATATATATATATATATATACAGTGTTCATTATATTACATTTTATATGGAGAATATATGTAGGAAGAAAAGGTAGAAAATAATGCACTTACATTACAATCTCAGGTTTTTTAATAAAAAATTAATAAGACAGAAATGGAAGTTCAGAATTGGCTAATTAAAACCAAGATGAAGAATTAAAATAACAAGATTTTCTTGACTCTAACATACAGATGTTGCTTTCAAATATTCTGTGGCTAGTGAAATAACAGACTTAAGTACCTAACCTATTCCAAAAGAAAAAGTACTACCCAGACCAAAGCCAAGATGACAGACCAGTGAAAAATTAATATATTAGTTTGAATTCCTTTTTTTAAATTTTTTCTTTTGCATTTTTTCCTTTTTATATTGGATTTGTTTTTATTTACATTTCAGACATCACATCTTTCCCCATTTCCCATCCCTAGAGCCTCCATATCCCATCTCCCCTCCTCCTTTTTGCTTTTATACCATTTTAATTACATGCAAGTATTAAGGTCAGTTCTTGGTTGAAGGAATAGCAATACAATAGATCCGAATAGCCAAGAAACAAGCAAGACAACAAACACAAATAGTCAAAAAACAAACAAGGCAATAAACAAAGTTCTGTGAACACTCCCATGATCACTGTTTCTAAGGGCTTATCAGAATGACCAAAATATTTGAGCCAACTTCCCTGTCCTAGCTCAAAGTCATTTTCATGTCTGAAGCCTACTTCCTTGTTCTAACCTAAAATTTAGATTCCTGTCTAAAATTGCTTCTTTGTTCTAGCCTAATATTTAGATTCCTGCCTGAAATTACTTCTTTGTTCTAGTCTAATATCAGATCCCTGCCTGAGGCCTACTTCCTTGTCTTTGGCCAATATCATATATTCCTGCCAAGCAGCCCATATCCTTGTTCCTTGCTCATGTCTGATTCTTGACAAGCAGTCCTATAGGCTGTCTGCCTCTCCCCACTTTTTATTTCATTAACAAGACTGAGTCTGTCTTAGATCATTCTACCAAGAATCTTTCTTTTCCTGTCATTGAATATGCATTATCCAAAGCAAGGCACTTTTGTCTTAGGTTGGTGAGGCTCTGTGCAGTATCTTATCCGTTCTTGGCTTGCTAGCCTGTTAATTTAATAACTCTGTTTGGGGGTCCATTTTCAGGTTCAAGCCATGTACTTGGGTGCCAACATGTTGATGTTGTTAAAGGCAAGCTTTAAGACATGGTCAGAAATAAATGTAATCCCAGGACAAAAAGGGCTAGCATGATCACGCTACATATGCCATCCTTGAAGGTTGACCAAAGTAGAAATACTGACCTCAGACCATGGATAATTTTATCAGCAGTATCTACTGAATCAATGCTCAGCAGAGCAGTTGGAATTTTTTGAGACCACTCTAAAAGTAAATTTTATAATGGACCAATTCAACATTAAAATTAAATGAATTAGCAATATATGAAACAATGTGATTGAATCTTAGTATGTATTTGATCAAAGAGAGCAGCAGAACACAGTGCATACATTATTGCTCCATTATAGGTATCCTTGCAGTCTTAATAGAAATAAGAGAGCAGGATAGGAGCAAGGGTTCTGATTCATCTTCCCAGTCAACTTGACTATTTTGGAACATATAGGCACTGCCTATGGATATGTTTGTGAGGTCTTTTCCAAAAGACATATTGTGGAATGAAGGCCCACTCTAAATGTAGATGAAACTATGGTATTAGATGACTTGAATGAAATAGAGAAAAAAATAGCCAGAAAATAAATCTTCATTCTCTTTAACATGACTTTTAACTAGTCATGATGTGAACTGAGCTGTCTTGATATGATTTCATACCATGACTCTCTGAAATGTTTGAAGCCCTAAGTCCAAAATAATCTTCCCCTCCTTTATGTTTTTTTATGACAAATTTGGTCACAGTGATGGAAAATTAACTCACATAATAGGTGTTAACTCCATACTATAACCATAAGGAAAAACAGTTTCAAAAATCCTTCTTTAAAATGTATATTGCCTTTGCCTTTGGCTGCTTTTCCTCTGGCTTTGGAAAATACTTATATACTTTAATGTTATTATCTTTGATGTAGCATTTCAATGCATGAGTATTATGAACAAGCTAGCAGTATTTTCTGTTTCTAAATACTGAATAAAATAAAATGTATAATTACAGTTTCAATATACAAAGATGAAATATAATATGGTTAAAAAATGAAAGCAAGTCTTACAAAATTCAAGATTTCGGAGTATACATTCAAAACCAAGCATTCACAAAACCTAAGAATTTAGAAATACTAAAACAGCAGACAGTGTGGTCAATTTATTTTCTTACAGATTACAACCTCATGAAGGATAGTGATAGAAATACTGCAGAAATGAAGCATTTAATTGGCAGCAGACTTTTAGCATAACAAAACAATTCTGTAGACATGAATGCTGAAATCATGTGTGTAATATGAAAGAGTATATTGAATAAAAAAAGCTATGATAAACCAAATAGCACACTGCAGAACATGCAAATCATCCCAGGTTGAAAGCAATGGTTTCTGGAAGAGGTTGGTTACTGTATTTACTTTCCAGGCAGGACTCTTGAATGTTTTCAGCTCAGAGAAATTAAATCTGCTTGTAATATCCAGTGGATACTCAGTGCAGTTGCTAGGACAAAGAAGATTATAAAAGCCAAGTGAAAGATAGGAAAAGAAAGCAATGTAAGAGAGAAAGTACAGTCTGTAAGAAATCAAACATTCACCTACGAGCATCTTTAATTTCAAATAACATCTACTCCAGTAAAAATAGGAAACTGTAATCAATTAAGCAATACACACAAATCTATATTCTCTCTCTCTCTCTCTCTCTCTCTCTCTCTGTTGGGAGCCACAGCAAGGGCAAGCAAAGTCCGCCATCGCTAGGTG
>NW_021604565.1:25261762-25276549 GCF_004785775.1 Grammomys surdaster | reverse complement strand
ACTACACCCGCCCGTCACATCTCTCTCTCTCTCTCTCTCTCTCTCTCTCTCCCTCCCTCCCTCCCTCCCTCCCTCTCTCTCTTTCTCTCTCTTTCTCTTGCAATCTCTCTCTCTCTCACACACACATACACACACACACTCCACAATATAACATGTATTCTTTGTATATAAACAATTTGCAAATAAATAGAAATACACTACTTCTAGAGCAGTTTATTTTGGGAGACAACTTATTTGAAAACCCCCTTGAACGATGTATTCACCTATAATCTTTTTTTAATCTCCTTTCCCATATTTTTATTGGTTATTTTATTTATTTACATTTCAAATGTTATTCCCCCTTCCCAATCCCCCCCACACAAACTCCTATTCTCTCCCTCTCTCCCTATCTCTATGAGGTTGCTCTCCCACCCACCCACCCACCCACTCACTCTTGCCTCTGCACCCTTGCATTCCATTCTCCAACACTGAGAAGTTATCAAGCGTCAGCAGGACCAAGGGGCTCCCCTCCCATTGATACCAGATAAAGCATTCCTCTGCTATGTATCCTTCTGGAGCCATGTGTCCCCCAAAGTGTACACTGTGGTTGGTGGTTTAGTCACTGGGAGCTTTGGGGAATCTACTTGGTTGATATTGTTGTTCTTCCTATGGGGTAGCAAACCCCTTCAGCTCCTTTAGTTCCTCCCAACTCCTCCATTGAGGTCCCCACGCTCAGTCCCATGCTTGGCTTCATGCATCAGGAGGCAGCTATCCTGGGCTCCTGTCAGTAAAGTGGACTAAGAGGTTCTAATCCTAGATTGTCAGATAAATTCTTGTCTTATAAGAATTAGTCTTCCTGAACTGTTTCTGTTGCCTTCCTTTTTCATCCATTCAAGGTATAAAATGGTTTCACTCTATGAAAACAAAACCTGTTTTTTTAATCAACTTTTTCCATATGGCACTAAAACTAGTATCTCAGCACAACTTATTAGACAGATCAAAAAAGTAAGGAATCTTTATTTTTTAAAAATTCACTTAAAATTTGGTATTATAATTTAAGAATAATTAGAATATTTGTGTCAAATGATTTATAGTAATTTGTGTTTCAACTGTCATATAATTCATAATATACTACATGATGCTGTTAAAATTCAAAAGTTTTTATAGTCTATTGGTGCTTGCTGCAAGCTCATATTTTTGGGTACATAGATTTGCTACCAAGTATTTAAATTCAGCTTAATAATTAGTTCACAGGAATGAAAGCTACCCAGGTATCATGTTTTCCCATTCACTTAATGTACACACTGACTTGCATGGTTAGTTCTGACACTCAGGATGTGAGAGAATGTCAACACCTTTACCATTCCTTGTCTATGCGGTGCTCTAGACAGTCCTTCTTATCCACCAGCACTCAGCTTGAAGGCTCACATTTCAGTCTTTCTCAGGATTACATTTCCAACTACTCTCCAAACCCTTTAATTTCCCTTTCCTGTACTGACTGAAGCCAAAATCAACCTCATGTTAATGCAAATTAAAGCTTCTATTGTTAGGAGCCAAGGACATGTCCGGAGAGTAGGTATGCGCACAGATACTAGTTCACTAAGTATATTGCTTGCATGTTAAGTGTGTTGCTTCCTTTGTTAAGGCTAACAGTAGACAACTGAGAAATAATAAGCAATTATTTCAAGAAGTTAGTTATATCTACTTTTATTGTTTTCTATTATTGCTTAAATAGTTATATTTAAGCGGGACAGTGGTGGCGCATGCCTTTAATCCCAGCACTTGGGGGCAGAGACAGGAGGATTTCTGAGTTTGAGTCCAACCTGGTCTACAGAGTGAATTCCAGGATAGCCAAGGCTATACAGAAAAATCCTGTCTCGAAAAAACAAAAAAGAAAAAGAAAAACAAAAAAAAGTTATATTTAATGCCACAAGTCTGAACATTAATTTCTCCATGATTGTAGGAAAAGATATTTGCATGGATATTTACCAAGACTTATTATAAGAAGTGAAATATAATTTAGTGAAATGAAAGACTGCATATATAAATTGATTTAAATATACTCATGAATTTGTTGCTATAGTCCAAATATTTTAATGCACCTGTAGCAATGAGAAGAGACAATAGTTTACAGTGATTAGATTGTATATAAAAGATAATATAGAAGTAAACAAAAAATGAACAAAAATTAGATCAAAAGATACAATACTTCAGATATTTGCATTTTCTATTATATTTTCTTTTCTCAGAAACTAAAATTGGTTTCATAAGAGAAGCTTTGTTTAAATCTGTATTGGTCAGGAAGTAAATTTAATTTGATGTAATATTTCATATGCTTATGATTTGGTCATATATTCTTGTTTATAATTATAGATTCCCTGCAGTAAGTACATTGTTGATATTTAACAAATACAACACTTACTTCATCTAAATACTCAAGAACATAAAAATAAGTATTGATTACAAAATTCTAGATATAGTCAATTCTAAATCAGTTATCTTAAATATGTCTAAATAAGGAATTTTTGCTGTGGGTTTATAATTTTAATTTTGGATCTTTTCAAATTTAAACAAAATATTAATTGTATCAAATCTGAGACAGCAATTGTATAAATGTTTGCTAAGTAGGAAATGCCTATACTTGAAGACATCTGTAGTTACTATCATTGTAAATAATAGACTACAATGGTCAAATTTGTAGATGCATGGGTGATGAAAAATATTGAGTAGAAACTTGAGAGGTGAGCAAAGACCATAGGATGAAAAGCTTTATGTAATATGTTAAGGGATTTAAACTTTCTCCAAAGTTATATGAACAAATCCTCAACAATCTTTTTTAACTTAATAATTGCTTTATTTCAGTATGCAATTTAACTGTGTCCCTATCCATAAATTTTACATAAGTATATAGACACTATAATTTATGACATTAGTTTTAAGAGGCTGATTAGAATAATTTGTTTTCATTTTTATTGGATATTTTATTTATTTACATTTCAGATGCCTTCCCCTTTCCTCATTCCCCCTCCCTAGAATCTCCCTATCCCATTCCCCTCTCCTCCTTTTTGCCTTTATTCCATTTTAATTACAAGTGAGTATTAAGATCAGTTCGAAGAACTAGCAAGAAAATAGATAAGTCAAGGAACAAGCACAGCAATAAACACAAACAGTCAAAAAACAATCCTCAACAGTCTTAAAATTATAAACTGCATAGAACTATGCAGTCTAGTTTTAGAGTTTACTTATCCTGAGAAACTTTACTTTTAAATTTGCACTAAAACTTTGCATCAAAGGAGAATTAAATGAGGAAGAGAAGACCAGCTCTTAATCATCCTTGCTAACCAACAACAACTACCTCATTCTCTTTCCCTCATATCCAAAAATGCTTCATCTATTTTTTCAAAAAAATCTTGATAAGGTACATTAAAAGCATTCCTGTAAAACAAATGGAACTAAATTTAATATGTTTTCATTATTTTAAAGATAAATTACAAGTATTTACACAAAGAAAATGAAAAAAAAATGTAAACAGGTGTTCCTAACATTTTCTTCATTGAATATTTCAAACAGTTTTGTTTTGTCCTTTTTAGGCTTAAGTATCACTTGCATCAGCTACATTTGTTCTGCATTAATTTTGTTGGGAATGGAAAAGAAAATTAGCTCTATCTGGTTTGTAAGCATGAAATAAGAAAAAAAAAAAAGAATGCTAACTTTTTTTTTAATTGAGATGTTGAGCTGAAAAAGTTTCTGGAGGGAGTGGCCATGATCTTGTAACCTTAGGAAGAGTAGTGTGGATTGAGTTAATGGTGAGTGTTAAAAAAAGCAATGAAGAATTTGCCTCAAGCCAACAAAGCAGAGTTGGATTGGAAAAAAACAAAACCGTCACCACCACCACAAACAACAACAATAAAAACCATGATATATTCATCGTCTTCAGACATTAGAAATGGATATTTTGCATAGAGGAAGTTAATTAAAATTAAGAGGAAATAGGAAAACCCTAGAATATATAACGAACAACCAATGGATTGATGAAATAGAATTTATTACCATCCTACATACCCACCTAATTGTTTACAAAAACTTCAACAATATGCATTGGAGAGAAAAAGCAACATTTTCAACACATATTTCTGAGAAAACTGTAAAAGAGTGAAACTTGATCTTTATCTCTCACCCTGAACAAAACTCAACTTCATATTCATTAGGTACCACAACCTAAGTCTTACTACCCTAAATCTGATAGAGGAAATGGAGAGAATATGGTTGAACACATAAGCATAGGGAAGGACTTTCTGATTGGGACCCAGGTAGCACTGGCATTATGATCAACTATTAACGAAGGTAAGAATTTCTGTACAGAAAACAAACACCATTGCTTCAGTAAAGAAGAAATCTACACAATGTGAAAAAACCCTCATAAACTGGTACACCTAAGTAGAAGTATTAAGCATGAAATAAAAACCTATAAAGTTTTTCAAAAGTTTTTAAATACTTTGGAAAAGAAATGGCTAGTATATTTTTAAGACTTTGAAACATCTTTAGTTCATTATAAAGCATTTATATGAGTATATCTGTATTTGTATATATGTATATAATTGTGTCTTATGTGTTTGTATGCATGAATATATATGTATGTTTAAATAGAAAAACTAAATTAGTCGCATTACTTGAGTGTGAAGGCACATATCTTAGTGTTTCAGAGGATGAAATCAGATTCTTTAATTCATGAGACCTTTCATCTAATATTTGGTTTCTCAGAGTTTACCAGCAACCACTGGCTAATTGTGCTTCACTTGAACTCTCACTTTGAACTCACATCTTCACTTTTATAGTGCTCAGTCCTGATATCATTTTCTGTGAAGTGACTTCTAGTTTTGAAAACTTGTCATTAATTTCCACTGCAGATAATTAATAGTATAGCAAGGTGAGTACTCTTAGGCAACTCTGCTGTCTAAGTTCTAAGCACCCATGGAGAAATGAGAGACATCTTTGACATGTACATTATGTCTCAAAACTTTTTCTTACATATATCTTTGTTCCAAAAGAATGAAAATAATGAGGTGGTAGTTTTTTATTCCACTGATTTATTTTTTTATGAATAAAAGAAAACTGAGATTAAAAAACTAGTTTTGCCTCACATTGTAATTAAGTCTTAATGTTTGCTGAAGAAACAGTTTTATAAAACAATATTAAACTAGAGAAAGCAAGACCAAAATACAATATGTACATTTTGGAATCTTTCTAAGCATCACACACACACACACACACACACAGACATGGACATACATGGTCCCTTTATAGAAGAGATATGAATTCCAAATGTATCTACCCTTGTCAATATCAATGATATTCTTTCATTGTTTATTTGTAGCTAAAGCCTCTCTCTTTTCCCCCTTTATGAACTACTGCTTCTTGAACACTGTTAATGTCAGATAGCAGAAGTCTCAGTCCTACAAAATCTTATCATTCAATTAATGTAAGATAGAGTAATCCAAATTGTATATTACTCCTTACATGAAACAACAGTAAAATTGAAGCTTTGTACCTGGGAATCTAGTATAGGACTACTGACACTTTGACTAGTCAAGTACAATTTTCAAAAAGTCAAACTCTTATTTTTATACATACTAAATGGAATAAAAGAAATTATTCAATACATTGATTAGCAGATGTTTATAATACTACATCAAAGGAACCCTGTGACTGAGATAAAGTGAAACCAAAATATAATATGTATATATTGCAATCTTTCTAAGCATAGAAACGCAAAGACAAGGCCACTGTACAGTAGAAATATAAACTCCAGACATTTCCACTCTTGTTAATATGTATGATATTGTAAGAGAAGATGAGCATATATAAAATAAATTATTTTGAAGAATTAGTTTTTCATATTTGTTTTAAAATAGGATATTAGCTAGAAATATCTAAACTTAGTGAGTTATCAAATTCAAAAAAAAAAAAAGCCACGATGCAAAGCATGAGCGATTTCAGAATGGTCAGCACTATATATATTGGATTAAAAGGTAGTATTAAATACATCAATTAACAGTCATTTATAAAATAACATTAAAGTAACTGTGGTACATACATATTCCTTCCCAATGCTCAGGGGTTGTTTTTGAAGAGAGAACAAAAAAAAATGTATGAGACAAAGTAAATGAATGACTATAAGGTAACATTATATTTTGAGCATAGTAAATAGTACATTTTAACTTACAACAGTTGTGATAGAGTATACACAACTGATAACATCTCAACATGGAGATTAGGGTTGGGCACAAAATCTGACCCTAAACCACAGAGCTGTGGGTAGTTCCTTCTTGCTAGGAACTATAAAAATAATATTTTCAGAGAATGTTACACATGGTAAGTTGCCCAATAAAAGACCACACAAACAAAAACATTTGAGCAGCACAAGTAGGCACTCAGTATATTTCTTAAAAGAAAATAATAAATAGGAATATTGATACAAGGAATTTTGGAAGAGATATATGGAAATAAAAACAATGGTAGTAGATAAATATAGTCATATTTCATTCTACACATGTCTATGATTATGAAAATTAAGAAAATATTTAGAGTAAGAAAATTTCTGAACAGTAGTTCATTGAAAACTTGGTTCTATAGAAGACATAAACAAACAATAATAAAAAACAAATATACAGACGGACCTTTGCTGCTGAGAAGGGATTTGTTTTATTTATTTATTTATTTATTTATTTATTTATTTATTTTTTGGTTTGGTTTTTTTGAGACAGGGTTTCTCTGTGTAGCCCTGGCTGTCCTGGAACTCACTGTGTAGACCAGGCTAGCCTCGAACTCTCGAACTCAGAAATCCACCTGCCTTTGCCTCCCAAGTGCTGGGATTAAAGGCTTGCGCCACCACCGCCCAGCGGCATTTGTCTTTAAATGAGAAATATAATAGGTAGTTCATTCAACCATGAAATCATCCAAGCAAATATGTATGATGCATTCCAAGACAAATTAATTCTCAGGTGAACATGTTGAAAACAAGGTCTTAAGGGAAAATTGAAATTACATGCTCTACTCTTAATTTTATTGACTGATATATTTTAGGCAAAGTTTGCTTGAAGGACATTTATTAATAAAGCAAAGAATAGTATCTGGAGAATAAATTATTAATACTTGTATATGTCAATATTATGTTAGATGTGAAGGTTTTGTAGTTTAGCATCATTGTATGAATTAAAACAATATTTTAAAATTTTTTGTTTCATAACTTTGAGAAATATATCATTTCTCCAACTCAGATACTTGCCTTATGCAGATAGGAGAATAACAATAAATAACTAAATAAAAAGTACAATCCTTTGTGCAATTGACCAACTAGTTGAGGAGAAATAACTTATTAACAGAAGTATTAAATAAGACAAAAGCATAATCATCCAACCAAGATTAGATTATATAGTAAAATATAAATATAAAGCACTATATGTAATTTTTATATAAATAATGTAGAAAGAAACTAAACCTGTTTTATTTAATTCAGAAAACAGTATGAAAGAGAGGAAGACAAATTTTACGAGCCAGAATACAAGCAATTCTACTGTGAACTAATCTCTTCTAGAAATGGCTGCATAAACCACATGGCAACAATGGCAATATCAAGGGACAATGTTATTACAGAAAAAAAAAAATTCATGGAGTCTCACCCTGAGATGAAGAATTACAAGCAAAGAATTATCTTATCCCATAGATAAGACCATTTGTTGGTTGTTGAAGGAGACCAATAATGAGTGGTTAGCCCTGAAACCATATGTGCACAAAGAACAACAATATGTGTGTGTTTATTTCAATTTGTGCCTAAACATACAATAATAATTAAATGAAAGAGGATTATTATCTTAACAAACATGTATGGCATTCAATGGACAGTACCTGGCAGGAGTTAGGAAGAAAACGCAGGAAGGGAAATAATATAATTCTCTTTCAATTAGAAACATATTTGATGAAAGAAAATAAAGGTGTTTAAAAAGGGTTATCTGCTTAACAACATTGTTCAGTAGTATTTATATCTTTAATTTCTTAAAAATATGTTTTATACATTGAGCAATTAAACAGCATAAAGATCAATCTGTTCTTTTAATAATATAATTAATTTTAAGTTTAAGTGTTATCATCTAAATTTCATTAAATCCAATGGGGCTCATTAAATTTATTTACCTTTTATATGAAAGAAAAATGTCTGTTCTTAAAAAAGCTTAGACAAACTATCTTCTTGTTCTACACAAAACAAAATAAAACAAACAAAAAAAAAGAAAACATATCATCTTGCTCTGAAGTGATATGTGCCATTCATGTAAGACTAGGTGAGGATAAAAATTTTATAAAACAATAAAAATTTAACAAAAATCATCTTAACTCATATTCATGAAAAAATAACATCAAAATATTTTGGCATATTTCTATCTCTCATTCTGATCCATGTCCTGTAATAATTGTGACTGTGAATGTATGTGTATGACTTATTAAAATTTGATATCAATACTAGAGCAAAATGTTTCGTTTTCATTGGTCATTCAGGTTGCAGGCTGGAAAGATGACTCAGTGGGTAAGAGCACTGACTGTTCTTCCACAGATCCTGAATTCAATTTCCAGCAACCACTTGGTGGCTCACAGCAGTCTGTAATGAGATCTGATGCTCTCTTCTGGTGTGTCTGAAGAGACCAACAGCGTACTCACATAAAATAAATAAAGTTGCTACAATGTAACTGATCCAAAACAGGTTCTTTAGTCTTACTATCAGTATAAGTAAATACATGTTTAATTCCTTCTTTATCACTAAGTTTGTTTCTGCAGAGAATATAAAAGTTTAAGAGTGGACAATGACTACAAAGCAAGATAATTTCTCTAGAAAGTTCCACTTCACTCAAGTGACATGATGATGATGTAAGGACATTTATTAAAGAAATATGTCATCCTCATCAGTTTGCCAAGTAGTATAAAGTATATGATTAATAAAAATCAATGAAAACTCTTGGTTGAAAGCTCCATATATCTACCTTATTGAAATATTTTATTATCCTTATAAGCTCCATATTCTTTAGATCCTAGTTCAGTGATAATTATGCTCACTATGCAGAAAATTACAGAAGTAGATGAATACTGTGGATAACTCCCATTACAAGAACCCACCACTGGCCATAACAACTGAGCAAAGAACAATTGAGTAGCCCTAACTGACATAACTACAAATAAACCTCCACATCAAGGATAAAGAGACAGAAAGATGATAACAGCCAGAGATTCAGGATGTATCCTGTGAGACAGTGACTTCGGTGTATGACAGAGGAATTGAAACCATGAAATCTCAACAATGTGATTGGCTACACAAGACTTATAAATGAAAATATTGATAGTAAATGAGTGAAATAAAGCACATAAATCCCAAACCCTAAATGAAGAGCTACAGACAATGCATGGTTGCTGAGAGAGGTAAGATGTCTTGTCAGAGACAAGCCCCTGATAGGTTTCTAATTCCATACAATAATCTCTAAATATATATACATATGAGCAATACTAAATGAAAACAACAGGTTGTATTTATATATTTATACACACACACACAGGTGACTAAGAAGACATTATTGAATACAGAAATGTTTCAAAGGAAGACAGAGGTCAGAAACATGTTCATAAAACTCTAAATAGATAAATTGAAAAATAAAATAAATTATAATTTTGTGGTATCAGCCAAACTAGGCACATATAGATCAAAAACCTAAATGTGAAACCTAAAATATTGAAATTAATAGGGAAAAAATAGAACTTTCTAAATAGGACACCATTTATTCAAGAACTAAGGCTAAGGCTAACAACTGACAAGTGACACTTCATAAAACTAAAATGATTCTGCACAAATAAAAAAAAATCAACCAGGTAAAGAAGACAATCATAGAAAGGGAGAGAATATTTGCTAGCTATATATTTAACAGAGGAATAAAATCCAGAATGTAAAATAACAAAAACAAAACAAATAACAAAATAAAACAAACAACCCCCCCTCAAAAAAAGACAAAAACAACACTCAAATAACAGAAATGAATTTTTTCAAAAAATAGTTTTCCCCAGGGACTGGAAAACCATCTATTATACACTTACCTCGGGAAATGGTATCTTCTTTTTATAGATCTAATCATTCCTTAATTGATTTTCACATAGTTTTCTGTGTAGTGAGAAGTCCAGTAGGATTTCCTTGTCTGCTTTAAAAGTCTATCACCATCATCCTTGCTCAACCCGTGGGTAGATGATCCTGATATTAAGACATTGTATGTGTAGCTTCTGATGTTACTTGGCAGTATATTCTTAATGTTGCTATTACAGTTTTTCTTTCTACTCATCCCCAATATTCCCTGAGCTGTAGTTTCAGGAGTTTTACTGTAGCTGTTGGCATTTGAACTGTGCTTTACAACTGTAGTTTTTGATTGGTTGAAGTTCTTTTGTGTAGGCCTCTATCAACATCCTCCATTTCCATCTATGGGTTGTCTTCCCTCAATATTTACTCAAGGTTATTGTTGTAAGTTGCTGTATTCATCTTTGCCATTCTGGCCATGGTGTGATGAAAACTCAAAGATGTTTTGATTTACATTTTCCTATATCAAGGGAAAATAAACATTGAAGTCTTTCTTAGTCACTTTTGTTTGCTTGTTAGCTTCTTTTAAGTACTCCCTTTTGAGGTTGCAGGTCATTTTTTTAAAGAAAAATTTAACTGAAAATTAAAAACTGCAAAACAAAAACAACAATTTCATTTTTCTTTATTTCTGAAGTGATGTTCCATTATGTAAATAGGACATTGTCTTTAGTCATTCATGTGTTGAGATGGACTTAGGAAGGTTCCATGACTCAGTCTTTGTGAATGTGAAGCAAAAAAACATAGATGCTTAAGTTTTATGGTTTTGTTACTGTTATCAATGAATGTTATACCTGTATACTTGCTTGGGTATTTTCCCTATAATACTTGCAGAAATAATTGTAGTAGAACACTCTGAAAACATGACATATTTAGCACATTCTCCTGAAGAAAGATTATCTACATATATATTACTTGGAATTAGGTAAGTAATAAATGTCTCTTTCAACTCCTACCATTTAACAATCTCTTGTGTTTACTAATTCTGAACTATGAATACTGTAGCAGTATTAAATCCTTCTACATTTAAAAAATTCCTTTCATGAATCTTTATTTCTTATTTCAGAATTATGCCAAATATAATATCCAGAAACCAATCATTCCATTGTTCTAACAAGATCAAATACAGTTAGCTCATGGTTAGTTGTCATGATACTCAAAGCATTCCTCTTGAGAACCTGCCTCTGAATACCTGCTATGACATCTCTTATTTTCTAACTCTTAATAGTTTCTACTTCTTACTGCCCTTCAGTTATCACTATAACTGTATTGTACAAACATCTACACTAAGTGCATTTACATTTTATTGTTCAATGTTATTCCCATACCACATATCTTCATCATTGGACTCTTATCTGTAGTTGTTTTCATTTCCATATTTGTTATTTTCCACTATTATTTACACAATGTATCTTTGCATAATAGGCAAACTGATATTATAATCTTCAAGCTTTATGAATGTAATCCAATGATATGGTTTTCTGTTCATCAATAATAAACATAAAATGATCCTCATTTATTAGAAGATCAAGAAAATAGGAAAGAGGAAAAAGACAATGAGCCAAAAAAGAAATAAAATCAGATAATGGAGCAAAGAGGAAAGTATGAAAGGAAGAGAAGAAGGATATGAGGAACAGTGTAAGTATAGGAAAAATAACTAAAAATTCTTTATCAGACGTGAAACTTCAAATTTTCTTTTTTTCTTCAAGGAGCTCTTTGTCTTTTTCTTCTGTTACTACATTCTAAACAGTATTCCAAACATATAAACTGCCTTTCCCAAAATGTCATTTATAGTTGAATAAATAAAGTGTGGAGGACTAAGCTCAGATCAAATTTCATTAGCATTTGATTTGGAGGATATTTGTGAGTTACATTTTTAAGACATTTCTGACCCCTGCATGTGCTGTATCAGCATTTCCTCTTGTGTCTTTAGCATGCCAATATGCCTTGTTTATATACTGAGAAAGCATTTTATTGGAATCTTCAGTATTTAAATACCCTGGGAAATGTCATTGATATTAAGGTATCCTCTACCTTGTCACACTTTTTAGGTGGCAGATAACAGACCTAGTTTCAATAGTTTCATACTAACATTTATAAGAAGAGATGTCATCCACTTACAGTTATTGCCAAATGATATTTAATTATTCAACTTCACATTCTGCATGAAGACCTTTTGAAAGTAATTCTTTGTTAATACATTTTTTTATTCAAATTTTATAACAAGTAGTCCCTTCAGTTCAGTTATCTTGAAAATCTATTGCCATAGTGACATATTTTGTATGTTCAATTAAACACTGTTATGATAGAATATTTCTTTAGTAATGAATTTCCATAAAAGCAAAATTTTGTAACAGTTTTTTAAAGGAAATCTTACATTATGTAAATTAACAAAAAGTCCAAAGGGGTATTTCCAGACACTAACAAGTCTAGTTTGAATAATCTGTCTGAGATCACAACTCATATTGTAGACTACAACAATTAAAGGTCTATAAGTTATTTTATTATCATGTATAGTTGCTGAAAATTGTAGATCATAGTACCATAATTTTTAAGTTAGATAGTCCTGGTTATAGTATTCAGTCACTAGGTCATATTTTTCTCTGATCATATTGTGTTCAAACTCGTGACAAACCTGTCTTCTAAGTGCTAGTATAACAGGCATGTGTACAATTATGTCTTTTTCAATATCATTCTACACTGCTAGTAGCCAATAGACATTGTAGAAGATCCTATTTTGTATTTTTTGACTATGGATACATGACATATTTTATCTACTTGCATTCCATTTTACATGGTATGAAAATTGTTGAAATTACTAGCAAATTGATAAAAAAGGCATTCAAGAGATAGGGTAACCTTAGTCTCATTCTAGTATTTCAAGAAATAACAGCAAGAATTGACAAATAGCTTCACTTTGAATTACAATGCTTTGACACAGCAAGAGTAAACAACATATAGAGAGAAGAAAGTTCTTGCAGAATGAGAGGAAATCATTGCCAGCTACTTATCCATAATAAGATTTTCCAAGGACTAGTCTCAGTTTAGAGAGGGGTTCTGTGAGCTGAAAAAAACAAACTACTCAAAGTCAAATCTAAGGTCCAAACTGGCTGCCTATGTTCTTATGGAGACAGCTTTCCAGCCACTTTCGCTCTATTCTGCTTTCTCTCTTTCTGATCTGCTTTCTCTGGAGATCTCTGTACAGATAGAGACATTAGAGACATTTCTCCAAGCAGTTCTTCCTTGCTTCTCTTAAATAAAAATAAAATTCTCCGGATAGCCCATATTATGCGGATCATAAACTCAGTCTTTTATTTTACTTACCAATCTTGTCTTTTACTTCAGGCTTCCTTTTGATTACCCTGTAAATCAGCATCCTGTGACTCCAGCTCTTTACTTCATAGGAGACAGCAAGAACACATGTTTTTTTAACATTTCAAAATAATTCAGAGATCTGTCTGCCTCTGTTAAGCACAGGAGAGAAGGTCAGGTATGGGACTCAAACCTGAAATTACCATTTTTACCACACCTGGGCCTAACCATTCTCTGCCCCAGGCTAACCCTGAACTCAGGAATGTGACTGCCTTTATACGCATAAACAAAAAGACAACTGGATGAGATATCCTGCAATGATCACTTCCTGAAACTTTTTATCTCCTCCCTTAGTATCTTTCTGAGAAGTTAGCTCATTAACACAGCAGCATTTGCTCCTTTAGATTTGAAAAGCTCCTCAAATAATTCATATTGCATACTTATTTTTGAGAAATTATATATTTTTCAACCCATGTTTTTCTAGTCTTTTTCAACAGCCTTAAGGATTGTCCTGAAGGTACCAGCCTTAACCATTTTGCTGAGACATTAGCCACATTTTTGCCTCCCAGACTGGACTTGAGCTCTCTTCATTATCATGCATGTTAAGAGGAGGGAACTACTTGAAGAAGGAATGTAAAATATGTACATTACACAAAAAAGCCTTATACCCGTAGCAACATCAACAAGTGAAGGCCCACCCACCCTAGCCCTATCTCAAGGGCAGAAACCATGTCACTCTGTCCCTACCAAAGTTATGCTGGGCCAAGCAAAGATTCTTATACAAAATATATACATAATCCAACACTAGTCAAAAGATCATATAATCCAATTAATTTGTGATGACATACGGACTAAATACATATTCTTAATATGGAAAATATTGTGGTCATTAAACATGTAAAAATAGTCAAAATATATTGTATGAAAGTTTTAATTAAAACATCAACTAACATTTCAGCCATTCAGTAAGAAAAAGAAATCAAAACTGTACCGAGATTACAACTCACTACAATCAGAACTGTTACTATCAAGAGAATAAAAAACAAATGTTATTGAAGATGAAGGCATGCAGTTTTACTGGGTATTGTTAGCATTTTGTCTAAGCTCTGCCCCAGAGTTACCTGACAGCAGCCAGAAATGCTTGATTCATTATAAAAGGGGCTGCTTGCCCCCTCTGCTCTCTTTTCCTCCATGCCTTGTCACTCCTCTGTCTTTTTGCCCCTTCCTCCTCTCTCCCCAGTCCCATCACTCCTTTTTCTCTAAGTGTTCATGGCCAGCCTCTACTCCTCTGCTCCTCTTCTTTCCTCTCCTCTCCTCTCCTCTCCTCTCCTCTCCTCTCC
>NW_021604565.1:25232514-25261362 GCF_004785775.1 Grammomys surdaster | reverse complement strand
CTATGACTCCCCTCCTGAATAAACTCTATTCTATACTATACCTTCATGAAGCTGGTTCCTCAAGGGGAAGGGCTGCCTCGGTATGGGCCTGCGGAGGAACTAACTTATCCCATACCTGACTGCACACCCATCAAACATATTCCTCCTCTTCCTATCTTTTTATAAAACAAAAAGGTGTGAAAATAAATTCAGGCAACTGAAAAGGCCGAAGAAGCGTAGAAGGTGAACTATTATACTTTTCTTTTTTTAAGGTAAATCATATTTTTTTTTATTTAAAGAAGTTTTATTTTTTTTTCTTTTTTTTGCAGTTCATTAGTTTATTTTTTTCAATTGGAATAATATATTGGCTTTTTGGAAAATGTGAACAATTAAAAGAAAATACAAAGACTTACAAAGAGACAGCATTGAGAAATCCAAAAGAAAGCGTTCTTGGGCTGACAGCTATACCATGTCTAATCTATAGTTTACAGAAAGTATCTAATTTTTATAATTTTTTTTTCTCAAATCATAATTAATTCACACAGGGGTTATAAACACAGAAAGGCATGATGTGGGGAAGGGAATGACACTGGAGTGTGGGTGTTCAGGGGGAATACAGATATCTTCAGAACCGGGTATTGGCTGGGTAAAGGTTCAGGGGACAAGTCACTATGACTCTGCCTATGACTCACTTGTCCTTATCTAGGTTGGTATTATCTGCCAAGGCTACCTATTTACAAGGTCTATGACTATGACTACTCAGGCTTATAAATTTCCACAAAAGCTACCTGTTGACATTAGCTTATAGCCATCTGTTTCAATGTTTTTCCACTGAGACCCAAGACTTGGTGTTAGTATACATGTATGACAGGCCTATTGCTGATTTTAGGCCTATGGCTGATTTTAGGCCTACAGTGTGTAAACAGGGCTGCCCCTGACATCTCCTCCCTTCTCTAAGTATAGAAGGGCTGTGGCAATTCTAAACTTGCGAAGGTGGGTATAGAGGCCTGACCTCCAGTATTTGAAGGGGACCTTGTAATGGCTCCTGTCCCCCTGTCGTTGTCCAGTGAGGCATGAGGGCCATACCCGTCCTGATGTCTTTTTCCTGGAGAGGGGATACTTTTGACATTAACCCCTATGCGGTCAGGTTTGTCCCTCAGGGAACCCAGACAGATATTTTTATCTTTTATTTATATTCCCTTGCAGTGCTTAGCCTCGCAGCCTAAGCAAGAATTCAGATCTCCTGTCAGAGGGGGTTCTGGGAGGCCCCTCTCTGCTTGGTCTAGGGGTGGAAGTACCCTCTTTTAGGTTGGGCGGAAATGAGTTTTGGGTAACAACCTCATCTTGAGTCTCGTGGTCCTCCATAGCTAACTTATACAATGGAGTACTACTCAGCTATTAAAAATAATGAATTCACGAAATTCCTAGGCAAATGGATGGAGCTGGAAAATATCATCTTGAGTGAGGTGACCCAATCTGAAAAGAATTTATATGGTATGCACTCACTGATAAGTGGATATTAGCCCAAAAGCTCACAATTTCTAAGAAACTAGGTATAGACCACATAAAACTCACATAGAAGAAGGAAGACCAAATTGTGGATGCTTTGGTCCTTTCTAGAAGGAGTATCAAAGGCTTCAACCATAGCTCCCAAAGTCTAAACCGCCAGCCAGAGAGCACAAAGGGAGGGACTTATGCACCTGTATAGGGAATTGAGGGTCACCTTGTTAGACTTCAGTGAAAGTGGAGGGCCATGGTCCCCGAAAGTTTGGATCCCCTACTGTGGGGGAATTCGAGAGCAGGGAGTTGGGACTGGGAGGATGTTTGGAGCACACCCTCACAAAAATTAGGAGGAGGGGGTATGGGATAAGGGGTTTTGGGGGAGAATGGGAGAGGAGACAACATTGAAAGGTAAATACGTATAATATCCAATAAAAAACCACACAGATAAAGGGTCTAAAAAAAAAGAGAGGGAGAGAGTTTACTTCTTTTAAATTAATTTCAAAAGTTTCTAGGAGTTGCTAATTGGCTAAGATCCTATTATACTTTTCATCTATACCAGTTCAATGTATATACCTGACTAAAGATACAGTTTAATATTCCTGTCTAACGCTGCCCTATATCAAGCGCTCACTGGTCAAATCTACCTAAGTGTCCTTGGTGGATGCCTAGACAAAGGCAGTGTGGTATAAATAGATAGTGAAGTTTATCTGTTCACAAAAGCATCAAGTACTTTCATTTGCTAGAGAGAGGATGGAATTGAAGATAAGCATTTAAAGGCAAGTAAACCAGTCTCACAATGACAAGTACTACCTTCTCTCTCATGGGTGGAATTCAAGGAGAAACACAAATATAACATAGTAAAATGGGGAATCATTACAGAGGTGGAAGCAAGTAATGGAGGGCTGAGCAATAAGAAATTATGATGGGGTGCTGAATTTGATAAAATTACTTTGTGTACATACATGGCCATATCATAATAAAAGCATTATTTTGTAAAATATATATATGTATTAAAAAGAAGAAAATTAAGGGCTAGAGAGATGGCTCAACATTTAGTAACACTAGCTGCCAAGGACCAGGGTTAAATTCCTAGCACCCATGAATTGGCCCACAGCCACTTGTAACTGCTGTTTCAAAGGCTTTGATACCCTCTTTCTATCTCTACAGCAACAAGGAACAAACATGGCAAACAGGAATACATACATGAAGGCAAAACTTTTATACAATAAAATAACAAAGATATAAACTTCTTTTTAAAAGGACATTAATGCAAAAGTGACACTTATATTATTGAAGAAAATGACACACTTTATCCCTATCAGGCAAGATCCAATGCATTCCCTGCAAAATTCTAAATGTTTTTAGTCAATTAAATTGTACTATATTTACTGTATTTGAACAAAAACCATCATAAGTAAGACAATTAATAAAAATTTAATTTAAAAATTCTCACTGGTTACCATATCTCAGAAACTTTCCAGAGTCTATTTGGCAAAAGAAGCAAACTTACTAATAATTTTCATATAATTAAAATATATGTTAAGTTATTGATTTACTGAAAGACCCCACCTGCTCTACTAGATATGAATATAGAAATTTACATGTAGGATATATGCTTTACCTCTATTCAGTTTATTTTTTTCTGGTTACTTTAGCATATATGTTTTCCGATTCTTTTTCCTTTTTTTGTTTCATTGGTATTCATTGACATTTCACACACTGTTGCTAAAATGATAACTTTGTAAAAGATACTACTGAACATTATAATATTGAACTAATGGGTACAAAAATTTTAAGAAACCATGTCTTTTGTGAATCACTAGGGAGAAGAAAAGGTGGAAAAGCAATGATTGTCAAATGAACAATTAAAGGTGAAATAAATATCTGAAATATGAAAATTACTAGACTTTTTTATTCTGCTCCCTTATGTTTTTTAATAATGTTTGAGATAGCATCACAACAAACTAAAGATGAATAACTCCTAGCAGATATAAAAGGAGAATTCTCCAGAAAAATAATATATTTTCCAGAACAAAAACAAAAACCAAAAAATAATGCTCAACCACACAAATTAGATTAGTTTTGTTGCTGAAGGCAAGAGTATGCCCCAAAACAGAAACATCATTCAAAACTGTCCCACTTGCCGTGAAAGCTTTTCCAAGTCAAATGACTTCTAGGAAATTTATAAAATCAGATGTAATATTAATGAAAATATTATTCTGCCACACAAAGCAGACCAAGCTCTTGGTAAACGTTTTACATCAAATGATGGTTAGACTTTATATAATATTAATGCATTTACTATGCAAAACAATTATTATTTCATATGCATGCCAAAGATTGTTCCATTTGCATTCGGCAAAACATATTGAGCAATTCATATTAAAAGAAAATGTGCTTAAATTTTCTTTTTTTCTAACTCCTGTAACTGTTAGAAAACATATTTTCTTTTACTTAATAGTTAGCTGGCATACCATGATTTAAACTGTTATAGGTTAGTCTCTATAATTGGCAAAGTATAGGTTAACCTAAAATGCCAAAATATGCTTCCTTTATTCCTACAGAACATTAACTGTCTTGTATGTTCTAGTTTTATCTATTCATCATGAAATTAAATAATAAGCTATATTCATACTCACTGTGACTATATTCATATTCACTGAACCTCTCTGGTATGTTTTTAAAAGATAGGAAAATTAGGTTGAAACATATGCTGTACAATAATTTATGTTAATTTTAGTCGAATTCTGTTTCTGAAATGAGAAATTCAAACTCAATTTTTGGACACAGGTGATCACAGAGTGGAGTTTTTCACAAGTTCTTTTGTTTCATTAGCTCTACATCTGAATGCCATTTTTTAGAATTGTGAACTAAAAATTTAATTTCATGATCAAAATATGTTTTTTTATTTTTAACAGTCAAAATAAATCAGAATTATTTTATTACATGCATATGTTAATATTAAAACAATATTATTCTATTATCTTAAATGATTATCTCAAACAATGTTACTTATATGTATAACAATATAATTTACACATTGAATAATACAATAATAGAATGATAAAATTTTAAGCTGAGAATTGAAGAAGCAGATCTTCATTGAAAAATCTGTCTCTTCAAAACCAACTTTAAAAAGTATTATTTTTCAAAGTGGATCAATATAACAAATATATACTTTTTAAAGTAAGTTTAAGGAGATAAGAATGAACAGGTTCATGATAAAGAACTGAATATCACTGCATACCCAATTCATTTGTTTTATTTATAATAAATAAATACATTCCAAAAGAATGTACCTAAACATTAGCCAGGAACAAACTGCAATCTCTACTGAAGAATGTTTTACTTTGGTTTTTTTTTTTTGTGAGATATGTTCACATTTGAAAGACAAGGCATGCCTACTGTGGTGGGATGCTCCACACCATTTAGAATTAAAACAGAGTAAATGTCAACCACTCTTTGTCTCTTATTGATAAAATTTCATCCTGTTTTTGTATTAACTTCTGTTAAAAAATAAAATGAAACATCATCACAGTATAAGGGGTAATTTGGTCTATTAGATAACAATTCCATATAACACATATTTACATATTTTACCTGATTATAGATAAGTTTTCTAAGTGCTAAAAATAAACTAGTGAAATCCTGAAAATATTAAAAGGTAGAAGAAGTCAGAGCATGGAAGAACAAAGGAAAGATGGAAGCAAGGAAGGAAGACAGAAGCAAGAAGGGGAGAAGAGAAATGAATACGAAACAAGGAAGGAACTGAGGGAGGGATAAATGGAGGGAAGGAAGAGAAAAGGAGAAGAAAAGGGAAGAGAGGGATGAAAGGCAGGAGAGGAAAAAAGATGACACCAAAAGAAGCAAGAATGAGAAAGAAAATTAAGGAAAAGAGAGAATGAAGTAACGATTGAGGAAGTAAGCTAAGAAAGAAACCACACAGAACTCTAGCCACAAGCCTCTCACCATCTGAAAAGAATTCAAGATTCAAACACTGGGAGAATGGACACTATTAGAGAGGAAAGATTGATGCCTTATAAATGAAAATGGATGCTAAAATTTATTGAGAACATTGAGGCAATTCATACTGTTGTTAAGTTTATGGGTTCACGTATCGTCTGTGAGTTTTATAAGGTGATGAGTTCTGCCAACATTCCTAATTTATGAGCCCCAGTGCTCCACCTGTTTACACCCAACACTAAACCCTATAGGATTATGAGGAAAGATTTCATAATAGGACACTCAAGTCAATAATGTGTAACAATTCAGGGATCAGGGACATATGACCTGAGCTTTCTCAAACATGGTTGAGGAGTAAGCCAATATATAATGTGCTATAGATGTAATAGGTTAGTATTATCTGCTTTTATGTTTAGCTCTACTTTATTTTACATGATAATTTTCTTCTGTCAAAGAGAAATGAATTGCTGGTTTGTAACATATATTATGAAAAACATATATAATGTGAAATACATATAATGTAATGTATATAATGAAATATATATTGATGGTTTGTGACATATATTATAAGTTTTTCATGTAAAATTCTAACAGTGTAGTGATAAACTTGCTTTCTTTACATAATACTGGGTAATGTTTTGAATGCTAGAAGTTTTTGTGTAACAGATGATTCCTGCTGTTTGTAACCTATTTATAATTATTATGTTTTGGCATTGTTTCTGGAATTTTATCATTTTTTTCTAAATTCAATGTTTCCAGTACATATATTTTATTTTGATACAAATCTAACTCCCTTCCAACTATTATCTAATTCACTACTTTTTCTCTCAACTTTATGTACTCTTTTAAAACTTTAATGTCTGCTGAGTACTCTGCCAATGAACATAGCAATAAACTGTCCCCTAAATGACTATCATTATATCCATACATTAGGATAACTCTTAATCCTTATCAGAATAGCTTTTGTTTCTACAGTAGATTAAAAACTAATATATAGAGTCTCATTTAGCAATTTGCATAAGTTAAGAGACTAGGGATGTTCAGCTCTATATAGGGTACCTAAATCCTCACCATCACCACCAGCGCTCAGAGGTTATTGTGGAACAGTATGTATGGAAAAACTGTAAGAGTCAGAGGGAGTAAGAGAGACAATATTTTTCAGACATCACAACATGTTTGCACACATGATTTACACCAGCTGTGACTTAATGCACAACTCAAGCCAGTAATAAAAATCTGAATGTATAGGGAGGTGCTTTTGAAGTCTTAGCCTTATCTGATGATCTATTGAAAATTGATATCTTTCTCTGGGAGAGTCCATTTTCTTCAGGGTTTAATTCCCAGAGAATATTCCAAGACAAGCAAAAACTTTAGCCCATGCCAGGCTTGTGGATCATGTAGGGGACAGTTTAGTTTCCATTTGAACAACTGCCTAGAATTTAATAAAAGAGACATTTCAGTAGTATAAAATTAAAGCTTAGAGGCACCATGCTGTTAAAATTAAGGCAAGGCCAGTAGAAACTGCCCATATGTTTTAAGTGATTGCACAGTGTGTCCATTATTAAAATTGGAAGGATTTATACTTGGCACTTAAGAATACAGAGAAATGGTGAACAATGCATTCATCCAAATCTACCTCATGTGTCCAATTCTCTAGAATGACTAAAGCGTTTCAGAACAAGAACTGGTGTTAACACCACCCTGAAGCATGTGAACGTGTGCTCTTAAAAATCATGCGTGACATTCACCCAGATAGATGGGACTGGAATTTATTTATATTCTTGCTGGTATCAGTTTGATTACCAATGTGCAACTGCACTGGAATATATCTCATATACAATATTGAATATATATATATATATATATATATATATATATATATATATACACATATATATAGTACATATAGCATGTACAATCGTTAAATATATATATCACTTGAATATCTGAGATTCTTGAGGATACATTATTACTGATATATGCTGCTATTAAAATCAATGGAAAACTACTACAATCCTACTAAGAAAGGGCTATTAATGTCCCAGATCTTTCAGAAATGAAGATATACAATATTCATTGACTCAACTTATAAAGAACCATGAGTGGCTGACACGCTTCATCAAAGCAAAAGGGAGTGGGCTGTAGAATAATGCAGCCCAGAAACATGAGCCTGAAGTGTTTATACTGTCCTTATTTATTTGAACCCATAACTTTCTTTTCTTCATCAATGTTACAATGTATTATTACTATTTAACATTACAGTGTCTTCTTTAAGCTATAGTCTGACAAGTTTTGGCAGTACTGTCATGCACTTGTGACAGAGTCTCCCTCTGAGTATCCAGGAAGAGGGAAATCAACTATTATCTTGATTTTAGACTTTTAGCCTTGAGAAGGGTGTGGAAATACACTCATGGTTTTTTAAACTAAGTATCTTTTTTAACTTTGTTATGGCACTCATTAGAAATAATACAGATATTAATGGACTGTTTGCCCTGGGGAACTAGCCTTTAATACCAATTCAGATGTGGACTAACAATATTAAAGGTGCCAGATTTTCTCAAGCCTGATCACAGTTATGTTCTGAAATTTATGCACTATTGCCATTGTTTCTGGTCATTTTGCTCTGGTATATTTTGATCAGATTTTGTAATGCTCTATGAAATATTCTTTTCCTGGAAACACCTTTTACAGAAAGATTCAAATATATTCTTTTAAAATGTAGACTAGGATCCGACCTAGGCATGGATTTTATTCCTGTCCTTCTAGTACTGGAGAGGCATAGCTAGGAGAATCAAAGTAAGTTCAAGACCTGCCTTGGTTTACAAAGAATTATGAACTACCCAGGACTACGTAACAAGATACTGTTGCATAAATAAAAATAAAATGTCAAAAACTATTTAAAATGAAATTAAATGAGTGGATATTTTAAAACAAAAGAATTAAAATCTAAAATGCTGATTTTAATATGACAGTGATTTCAAACAGTACATATCAAAGCCACGTGGAGAATTGCCTCACAAAAGGTCACAAACAATTAATTTACAGTGTTCCCATAGATCAGGACAGCCTTACACCCAAGGATTTTTCTTTCTATTTACCTCTCAGGTGAGGCTGATGCTACACTAGTCTAGCATTCAAACACCAGTATCTTCGAACTCCCTCCATTTTAACAGAGTGTACATGAGGCAATGTCTTAAAACAGATGAGTACCAATGTGTAAGTCTATGTGTCTCAATACCATCATGTTGCCTTAACAAAATACAAGAAGTGGGATTATCTATAGACAACAAAATGTCTTTCTCACAATTTTGAGACCAAAGAGTTTAATAACACAGTACTACAGGCTCAGTGGTTTATTTGTTTATTTATTTATTCACTTTACAACTCAATATCAGACCCCCTCTTTTGACCAGTAGCCCCTCATGAAAGTCCTCTCTACATTTCACCTTTGCCTTCTCTTTTGAGAAAGGGAAGCCTTCCTCTGTGTGTCGCCCCGCCTATACACACACACACTAAACACAACCCCCACCCACCACAAACATCCATATCCTGCCCCACCATACACACATAAAGTTGCTGTAAAACTAGGTGCATCTTCTTCCACTGAGGCCAGATAAGACAGTCCATTTAGGAGCACAAGATGTACAGGCAGGCAGGCAACCGGCTCAGCGACAGCCCCTGCTTCAGTTGCTGTGGGACTGGCACGAAAACCATGTGCTCATCTGTTACATATTTACAGGGGCCAAGGTTCAACCATGTTTGTGCTTGCTCTTTGGTTGGTGGTTCAGTCTCTAGAAGCTCCCAAGGATCCAGATTAGTTGACTCCTCTGGTCTTCCTGTGGAGTCCCTGTCCTCTTCGGGTCCCTCAGTCCCTCCATAAGACTCTCAGAACTATATTCAATGTTTGTATGTGAGACTCTGCATCTCTTTCCATTGGCTGCTGTGTAGAGCCCATAGGAGGACAGTTATACTATCTTCCTGTCTGGATGCATAACAGAGTATCATTATTAGTGACAGGAATTGGTCCTTGCCTATTGAATGGGTCTCAATTTAAGGCAGTCATTGGTTGATCATTTCCTCAGACTCTCCTCTATCATTATCCCTGTACATCTTATAGGCTGGATACATTTTGGGTTTAAGATTTTGTGGGTGGGTTGCTATCTTTATACCTTACTGAGAGTCCTGCCTGTTTACAGGAAATAGCCAATGCAGGATCCATATCTCCCACTGCTAGTAGTCTCAGGTACAGTTAAACCCATAGGCCATTTAAGTACTCCCCTATCCCAGGTTTCTTGCATATCCTAGAGATTGCATACACCCTATGTATGAACTTTCAACTCTTCTACCCATCCTTTCGTTCACCCAGTTCCATCTTTCCATAACCCTCCAGTATCTACTCTGTTTCTCCTTCTGAGAAGGATTCAATCATCCTCGCTTGGATTCTCCTTGTAATTTGGCTTTTTTGAGTCTGTTGCTTATCATGTACTTTGGGTACTATCCACTTATAAGTGAATATATACAGGCATGTCTCACTCAGGATGATATTTTCTAGTTCCATCCTGCAAATTTCATGATAGCCTTATTTTTAATAGTTGAGTGGTATTTAATTGTGTAAATGTCACATTTTCATCATTTCTAGCTTCTGGCTATTACCAACTAAGCTACTATGAACATAGTTCAGCACATGTCTGTGAGATGGTAGAACATCTTTTGGTTATATGGCCAGAAGTGGTATGGCTGGGCCTTGAGGTAGAAATATTCTTACTTTTCTTAGAAACCAACACACTGATTTCCAGAGTGGTTGTACAAGTTTGTACTCCCAGTAATAGTGGAAGAGTGTTCTCCTTGCCCCACAACCTTGCCAGCATGTGCTGTCCTTTGACTTTTTGATCTTGGGCATTCTGATGGGTGTAAGGTGGAATATCAGACTCGTTTTGATTTGCATCTTCCTGATGACTAAGGATGTTGAACATTTCTTTAGATGATGATTGGCCATTCAAGATTTTTCTTTTTTTCTTTTCTCTCTCTCTTTTATTTATTTATTTATTTATTTATTTATTTATTTATTTATTCATTTATTTTGAGACAGAGTTTCTCTGTGTAGTCCTGGCTGTCCTGAAACTTACTTTGTAGACCAGGCTGGCCTCGAACTAAGAAATCCGCCTGCCTCTGCCTTCCATGTGCTGAGATTAAAGGCGTGCACCACCACCGCCTGGCAAGATTTTTCAATTGAGAATTCTGTTTAGCTCAGTATTCCATTTTTTAACTACTATTTTGGATTGTTGATATCTAACTTCTTGAATTCTTTATACATTTTGGATATTAGGCCTCTGTCAGATGTAGGGTTAGTGAAGATTATTTCCTAATCAGTAGTCATGTGTTTTGTCCTAAGGATGATGTCCTCTGATTTTAGAATCTTTTCTATTTCATGATACCTATTTATTAAAAATTTGTCTTGTGTTTGAGTCATTGGTGCTCTGTTCTGGAAGTATTCTTCTGTTCCAACAAGCTCAAGACTATTCCTCATTTTCTGTTCTATTAGACTTATGGTATCTAGATCCCTTTGGACCTGAGTTTTGTGTAGGGTAATAAATATGGATTGATATGCATTGTTCTATATGCAGACATCAATTAAACCCACACCATTTGTTGAATATACTTTCCCTTTTCCATTGTATGGCTATAGATTATTTGTCAAAAATCAAGTGTCCAGAGGTTTGTGGGTTATTTCTTAGTCCTCAGTCATTTCATTGATCCAACTGTTATTTCTATACCAATACCATGCAGTTTTGATTATTATTGCTCTGTAGTATAACTTGAAGTCAGTGATAGTGATACCTCCAGAAGATCTTTTATTGTTCAGGATTCCTTAGCTTTACTGGTTTGTTTGTTTGTTTGTTTGTTTTTGTTTGTATGTTTGTATTTCCCTGTGAAGCTGAGAATTATTCTTTCAAGAAATGTAAAGAACTGTGCTGTCATTTTGATGAGGAATGTATTGAATCTGTAGATTGCTTTTGGTAAGATGGTCATTTTTACTATGTGAAGCTTACCAATCTATGAGCATGGGAGAGCTTTCCATCTTCTGATATTTTACTCATTTTCTTCAGAGACTTGAATTTACTTTTTGTTATTCAGTTCTTTCACATGCTTTGTTAGAGTTACAGCAAGGTATTTTGTAGTATTTGTGGATGTTGTGAAGGATACTATCCCTTACTTTTTTTCTGAGGTGGTTTATCACTTCTGTAGAGGAGGGATACTGGTTTTAAGTTAATTTTTTATCCAACCACGTCACTGTTGATAATATTTCTCGGCTGTTAGAGATCTCTGGTAGAATTTTTGAGTCACTTTTGTATAGTATCATATTTTCTTCAAATGGTGATAGTTTGATTTCTTTCTTTCCAGATTGTATCCAAATGACCTCATTTAGTTGTCTTATTGATCTATCTAGAACTTCATGTACCATATTGAAGAGCTATTGAGAGAGTGGGCAGCCTTATCTTGTCCATGGTTTTGGTGGAAATACTTTATGTTGCTCTTGATGTAATTTGATGTTGGCTACTGGCTGGCTGTATGTTGCCTTTATTGCATTTGAGTATAGACCTTAAATACAATAGCTGATCTCTTCAACACTTTTAACATGAAGGGGTGTTGGCTTTTGTGAAATGCATTTATTTTGTCTAGTGAGATCATCTTTTATTCTTTTAGTTTGTTTTTATAAGAGATTACATTGATTGATATTCATATATTGAGCCATCCCTGCATGCTTTGGATGAATCCAACTTGATCATGTTAGATGAAGTCTTTAATGTGTTCTTGTATTTGATTAGCAAGTATTTTATGGAGTATTTTTGCATCAATGTTCATTAGGGAAATAGGTCTCAAATATGCCTCTCTTCATTGAGTCTTTGTGTGGTTTAGTATCAGGGTGTGTGGCTTCATAAACTGAGCTTGGCTATCTATGTTCCTTCTGTTTCTACTTTGTGGAATAGTTTAAAGAGCATTGGTATTACCTCTTCTTTAAAAGTATGGTAGAATTCTGTACTAAAACCATCTGGTCCCGGGATGTTTTTTTGGTTGGGAGATTTTAATGATTGATTCTATTGATTATCTGATCTTGATTTAGCATTGGTAATTGATATCTGTCTAGAAAATCATCCATTTCTTTTAGATTTTCCAATTTTTTCAATTTATAGGCTTTTGAAGTAAGACATAATAATTTTTTGAATTTACTTCCTTTTCATTTTGTTAATCTAGGTACTGTCTCTCTGCTTTTTCATTAGCTTGACTAAGCATTTGTCTATCTTGTTGATTTTCCCAATGTTTTTAATTGATTGGTTTCAGCCATGAGTTTGATTATTTCCCACAATCTACTCCTCCTGGGTATGTTTGCTTCTTTTTCCCTCTAGAGTCTTTAGATATACTTTTAATTTGTTAGTATTAGAACTCTCCAAATTCTTTGTGAGGAAATTAATGCTATGGACTTTCCTCTTAGCATAGTTCCATAAGTTTGCGTATGTTGTGCCCTCATTTACATGAATTATTAAAAGTCTTTAATTTCCTTCTTTACTTTTTTACCTGACGTGGTGATCACTGAGTAGAGATTTGTTCAGTTTTGATTAGTGTGTAGGCTTTCAGGTGTTTCTATTGTTGTTGGAATCCAGCTTTTATCTGATAAGATGCTTGGAGATATTACAATATTGTTGTATCTGTTGAGATTTGCTTTGTGAGTAGTTATATAGTAAATTTTGGAGAACATTCTGTGAGGTGCTGAGAAGGTATTTTCTTTTGTGTTTTGGGTGAAAGCTTCTATAGATATCTGTTAGGTCCATTTGAATTATGACTACTGTTACTTCTGTTACTTTTCTCTTTAGTTTCAGTCTTGAAGACATTTCCATTCGTGAGAGCAGGTTGTTGAGGACTACCACTATTATTGTACAATGTGAGATTTAGGCTTTAGCAATGATTCTTTTATGATTTTGGTTGCCCTTGCATTGGGGTATTGATGATCAGAATTGAGATGTTCTTTTGGTGGAATTTTCCTTTGATGAATATGAAATGTCCTTTCCTATCTTTTTTGATTGCTTTTGGTTGAAAGTCTATTGTTATTAGATATTAAAATGGCTACTCCAGCTTCTTTCCTGGGTCTGTTTTATTAGAAAACTTTTTCCAGCCCTTTATACTGATAATGGCTATCTTTGTTGCTGAAATATGTTTCATGTATACAGTACAATTCATCCATTCGGTTAGTCCATGTCTTTTTACTGGGGAATTGAGTCCATTGATGTTGAGAGATATTAATGACATAAACTGTTATTTCCTATTATTTTAATGTTGGTATTGATTGAGTGTGTGTGTGTGTGTGTGTGTGTGTGTGTACATGTGTATTTGTGAGTGGTTGTATTTTTTCTATTGATTTTAATTCTGTAAACTTACTGGTTTCCTGTGTCTTATTGAGTGTAGTTAGCCTTGTTGTGTTGAAGTTTTCTTTCTAATATCCTCTACAGAATTGGGTTAATAGAAAGGTATAGTTTAAATTTACTTTTTTCATGGAATATCTTGGTTTCTCCATCTATGGTGATTGAAAGTTTTGCTATATGTTGTATAGTCTAACATATGTAGTATCCTAGGGTCTGCAAGACCTCTGCCCAGGCCCTTCCAGATTTTAGAGTTGCAAATTAGAAACTGGGTGTAATTCTGATAAGACAGGCCTAATATATTATTTGGACTTTTTTCCTTCCTTCTTTAAAAATATTTTCTTGTTCTGTATATTTAATTTTTTGATTATTATGTGGTGGGAGGATTTTATTTTCTGGTCCAATCTGTTTCATGTTCTGTAAGCTTCTTGTACCTTTATAGGTATCTCTTCCTTTAGTTTATGGATACTTTCTTTTATGGTACTGTAAGACATTTTCTGGGCCTTTGAGATAGGAATCTTCTCCTTCAATGCTTTCTATTCTTATATTTAGTCTTTTCACAGTGTCTCAAAGTTTCTGGAAAAGTTTATATTATGAATCTTTTAGTTTTTTGTCTACTAATACATTGATTTATTCTATCGTATATTTTACACCTGAGAGTCTCTCTTCAATTTCCCATATTATGTTGGAAATGCCTACCTCTGTAATTCCCTTTCTCTTTCCTAGGTTTTTCATCTCCAGGTGCGTCTCAGTTTGTGTTTTCTTTTATTTATTTATTTATTTATTTATTTATTTATTTATTTATTTTTCCAAATCATAATTTATACTTATTCATAAAGGGATTATAAACACAAAAAGGAAGGGGAAGACACTGGGGTGTGGGTGTTCAGGGGGAATACAGATATCTTTTAGAACAGGGTATCAGCTGGGTGAGGGTTCAGGGGACAGGTCACTATGATTCTGCCTATGATTCACTTGTCTTTATCTAGGTTGGAATTATCTGCCAAGGCTACCTATTTACAAGGTCTATGACTACTCAGGCTAGTAAATTTCCATGAAAGCTGCCCTTTTACAATAGTTTATAGCCATCTGTTTCAATGTTTATCCACAGAGACCCAAGACTTGGTGTTAGTATACATGTATGACAGGCCTATTGCTGATTTTTGGCCTATGGCTGATTTTAGGTCTTCAGTGTATAAGCAGGGCTGCCCCTGACATCTCCCTTCTCTAAATATAGAAGAGTTGTGGCAATTGTGATCTTGTGAAGGCCAGGATAGAGGCCTGACCTCCAGTAATTGAAGGGGACCTTGTAATGGATCCGGTCCTCCTGTTGTTGTCCAGCGAGGCATGAGGGCCATATCTGTCCCGATGTCTTTTTCCTGGAGGGGGGGATACTTTTGACACCAACCTCGGTGCAGTCAGACTCTGCAGTTCCCTCAGGGAACTCAGAGAGATATTTTTAAGTTTTATTTATATTCCCTTGCAGTGCTTAGCCTCACAGCCTAAGCAAGAATTCAGATTGCCAGTCAGAGGGGATTCTGGGCAGCCCCTCTCTGCTTGGTCTAGGGGTGGAAGTCCCCTCTTTTAGGTTGGGTGGAGATGTGTTTTGCGAACACCCTGGATAAAGTAACAACCTCATCTTGAGTCTCGTGGTCCTCCATAGCTAACTTATGATAATGTATATGAATAGGTTTTGCTACCAAATTATTTATCTGTTGTTTCACAGAGTTAGTCACCCTATTTGAGGCCCAGGGACCAGGAGAAATAAGCAAAAATAACCCAAATAATGGTCCCAAGATGGGAGGAATTAGGGTTGACAATCATAGAGTGTCTGAAAACCAATTCTTATACCAGCACTCATCTTTCTCTTTCTCTCTCTGACTTTTCTCAGGGCCTTCTCCGACCTTTTCCATGCTCTCTTTAACCATCCTTGTATTGTCTATGTAAAGGCAACATGCTTCTTTAAAGGCTGTACACAGTCAAGAGCTATACACAGCCTTTTCTACTGCAATAGAGTAAATGAAGTCCAATAAGGATCTTTGCGATTTTAGGAGGTCTCTTCAGACAGCGAAACGAGGGATTTCTTCAGATTAGTGATGTCAATCTCTAGCTGTTTGACGTTCTTGTTCATGGCCCATCAAAGGTCTGAGTAGTATAAGTTCGGAGGCCAGCATCTGGATTAGAACTTCTAACAGCAGATATCATGGGTGATTCATTTTTACCTGAAAAGGGAAAAGAAGGGAATTCTCAGGGAGATTTCTCTTCCCTGGATGTCAATTGTTATTCATCTTATTTATGGTTGGGCCTGGCTTTGTGGGGGTATCTATTTATTTCTTTAATCTTTTGGGTAGCCAGTTAGCTGTGCCTACTGTGCTATCAAACTGCCATATCAATTCTCGGCCCCATAAGGGAACTGGGTCTAGGCTATTCCCTTTAAGGGTAAGAGGGTCCTTCCCCTTATCTGTGGCATAGTTTTTATTGGTCTCGGTGATGTCAGAGGCAGTCAGCAGCAGATTTGCCATGAGCTATCAGTTTTAGAGAAGTAAAAGTGAAGAGGTATGATGGAGAGTATTTCAAGGGACTTCTAGGGGGTACCATTTCCCCTCTTTTGTTTTTAAAATCAATTATTCAGAGTTCTTGTAAAATCAGGGCAGAAGCACCAACAGTCGCTCCTTCCAGACTAAGAGAGTCATGAAGACACTATTTAAAGAAATATAAATCTATATTAATAATCTCTTTTATCAAAGGACTGTTATAGCACAACCAACAACTAAACAAACTATATAATATATCAATTAACAATAGCTTCTTCTACTTATTGTGATATTACTTCTCTTTTCTCAATTAACTGTTGATGGAAATTAGGATTTACATCTTTCTTGAAAATATTAAACAGAGACTTAAATTCTTTTGTAGAGAGCTTAAAATAAGATCTTAGCCAACTAGCATCTCCTATAAACTTGTGAAAATAATTTGAAATAAGTAAATTAAACTCTCTCTTTTTTTTTCAGGCCCTTTATCTGTTTTATTTTTATTGGATATTTTACATATTTACCTTTCAATGTTATCTCCTCTCCCATTCTCCCCCAAAACCCATTATCCCATACTCCCTCCTCCTATTTTTATGAGGGTGTGCTCCAAACATCCTCCCAGTTCCATCTCCCTGCTCTCAAATTCCCCAACAATAGGGAATCCAAACTTTAGGGGACATGACCCTCCACTTCCACTGATGTCAGACAAGGCCACCTCAATTACCTATAAAGGTAGAGACATGAGTCCCTCCCTTTATGCTCTCAGGCTGCAGGTTTAGGCTTTGGGAGCTCTGGTGGAAACGTTTGATGCTCCTAAAAAGGACCAAAGCACCCACACTTTGGTCTTCCTAATGTTCTTGAGTTTCATGTGGTCTATTCAATGTGTCTTAGTTATTGTGAGCTTTTGGGCTAAGATCTGTTTATCAGTGAGTACATACCATGTATGTTCTTTTGAGATTGGGTCACCTCACTCAGGATGACATTTTCCAGCTCCATCCATTTGACTAGGAATTTCATGAACTCATTGTTTTTAATAGCTGAGTAGTACTCCATTGTATAGATGTACCACATTTTCTGCATCCATTCTTCTGTTGAAGGACATCTGGGTTCTTTCCAACTTCTGGCTATTATAAATAAGGCTGTTATGAACATAGTGGAGCATGTGCCCCTGTTGAATGTTGAAACACATTTTGGGTATAAGCCCAGGAGTGGTATAGCTGGGTTCTCAGTTAACACTATGTTCAATTTTCTCAGATACTGCCAGACTGCTTTCCATAGTGGTTGTACCAGTTTACAATCCCACCAACAGTGGAGGAGTGTTCCTCTTTCTCCACATCCTCGCCAACATGTGCTGTCATCTGTGTTTTTGATCTTAGCCATTCTGACTGGTGTGAGGTGGAACCTCAGTGTTGTTTTCATTTGCATTTCCCTGATGACTAGGGATGCTGAACACTTCTTTAGGTCCTTCTCAACCACCCGAGCTAAATTCTTTTGGGGGAGCTTAAAATAGGATCTTAGCCAAATAGTAACTCCTAGAAACTTTTGAAAATAATTTAGAATAAGTAAACTCTCTCCCTCTCTCTCTCTCTTTTTTTTTTGGACCCTTTATCTGTGTGTGTGTGTGTGTGTGTGTGTGTCGTTTTATTGGATATTATATGTATTTACCTTTCAATGTTATCTCCGCTCCCATTCTCCCCCAAAACCCCTTATCCCATACCCACTCCTCCTAATTTTTGTGAGGGTGTGCTCCAAACATCCTCCCAGTCCCAACTCCCTGCTCTAGAATTCCCACACAGTAGAGGATCCAAACTTTTGGGGACCATGTTCCTCCACTTTCACTGAAGTCTAACTAGGTCACCCTCAATTCCCTATACAGATGCATGAGTCCCTCGCTTTGTGCTCTCTGGCTGGCGGTTTAGACTTTGGGAGCTTTGGTTGAAACTTTTGATACGCCTTCTAGAAAGGACCAAAGCATCCACACTTTGGTCTTCCTTCTTCTGTGTGAGTTTATTGTGGTCTATACGTTGTTTCTTAGAAATTATGAGCTTTTGGGCCAATATCCACTTATCAGTGAGTGCATACCATGTATGTTCTTTTGAGATTGGGTCACCTCACTAAAGATGGTATTTTCCAGCTCCATACATTTGCCTACGAGTTTCATGAACTCATTGTTTTTAATATCTGAGTAGTACTCCATTGTATAAATGTACCACATTTTCTGCATCCATTCTTCTGTTGAAGGGCATCTGGGTTCTTTCCAACTTCTGGCTATTATAAATAAGGCTGCTATGAACACGGTGTAGCATGTGTCCCTGTTGCATGTTGAAACGTCTTTTGGGTATATGCCCAGGAGTGGTATAGCTGGGTCCTCAGGTAACACTATGTTCAATTTTCTGAGATACTGCCAGACATCTCAATTGAGAATATTTTTCCATCTTGTCAGATATGTTTTGATTTCTTTCTTCAGGGGCTTGAAGTTCTTGTCATACAATTCTTTTACTTGCTTGGTTAGATTCACACCAAGATATTATATTATCTGTGACTATTGTGAAGGGTGTCATTTCCATAATTTCTTTCTCAGCCAGTTTATCTTTTGAGTAGAGGAAGGCTACTGATTTGCTTGAGTTAATTTTATATCCAGCCACTTTGCTAAAGTTGTTTATCAGGTTTAGGAGTTCTCTGGTGGAAGTTTTGGGGTCACTTAAGTATACTATCATATCATCTGCAAATAGTGAGATTTTTGACTTCTTCCTTTCCAATTTGTATCCTTTTGACCTCCTTGTGTTGCCTAATTGCTCTGGCTAGGACATCCAGTACTATATTGAATAGGTAGGGGGAGAGTTGGCAGCCTTGCCTAGTCCCTGATTTTAGTAGGATTGCTTCAAGTTTCTCTCCATTTAGTTTGATGTTGGCTACTGGTTTGCTGTATATTGCTTTTACTATGTTTAGGTATGGACCTTGAATTCCTGGTCATTCCAAGACTTTTATCATGAAGGGATGTTGAATTTTGCCAAAAGCTTTCTCAGCATCTAGTGAGATGATCATGTGGTTTTCTTTGAGTTTGTTTATATAATGGATTACATTGATGGATTTCCATATATTGAACCAACCCTGCATTCCTGAATAAAGCCTACTTAATCATGATGGATAATTGTTTTGATGTGTTCTTGGATTCGGTTCACTAGAATTTTATTGAGTATTTTTGCATCGATGTTCATAAGGGAGATTGTTCTGAAGTTCTTTTTCTTTGTTAGGTCTTTGTATGATTTAGGTAGGAGCGTAATTGTGTCTTCATAGAATGAATTGGGTAGTGTTCCTTCTGTTTCTACTTTGTGGAATAGTTTGAAGAGAATTGGTATTAGGTCTTCCTTGAAGGTCTGATAAAATTCTGCACTAAAACCATCTGGTCCTGGACTTTTTTTTTGTGGGGAAACTTTTAATGACTGCTTCTATTTCTTTTGGGGTTATGGGACTGTTTAGATAGTTTATCTGCTCCTGATTTAACATTGGTAACTTGTATTTGTCTAGAAAATTGTTCATTTCATCCAGATTTTCCAATTTTGTTGAGTATAAGCTTTTGTACTAGAATCTGATGATTTTTTGAATGTCCTCAGTTTCTGTTGTTATGTCACCATTTTCAGTTCTGATTTTATTAATTTGGATACTGTCTCTCTGTCCTCTGATTAGTCTGACTAAGGGTTTATCTATCTTGTTGATTTTCTCAAAGAACCAGCTCCTGGTTTTATTGATTTTTGTATAGTTTCTTTTTTTTTCTATTTGGTTGATTTCAGTCCTGAGTTTGATTAATTCCCGCTGTCTACTCCTCTTGGGTGTATTAGCTTCTTTTTTTTCTAGGGCTTTCAGTAGAGTTGTCAAGCTGCTACTGCATGCTCTCTCCAGTTTCTTTTTGTATGCACTTAGAGCTATCAATTTTCCTCTTAGCACTGCTTTCATTGTATCCCAAAGGTTTTATTATGATGTGTCATCATTTTCATTAAATTCTAAAAATTCATTAATTTATTTATTTATTCCCTGACCAGATTATCAATGAGTAGGATGTTTTTCAGTTTCCATGTGAATGTGCGATTTCCATTGTCTTTGTCATTATTGAAAACCAGCCTTAGACCATGATGATCTGATAGGATGCATGGGATTATTTCAATTTTTTTTTTATCTGTTGAGGCCTGTTTTGTACCCAATTATATGGTCTATTTTGGATAAGGTACCATGAGTTGCTGAGAAAAAGGTATATTCTTTTGCTTTATGACGAAATGTTCTATCGATATCTGTTAAGTCCATTTGGTTCATAACTTTTGTTAGTTTCACCATATCTCTGTTTAATTTCTGTTTCCATGATCTATCCATTGCTGAGAGTGGGGTGTTGAAGTCTCCCACTATTATTGTTTGAGGTGTAATGTGTGCTTTGAGCTTTAGTAAAGTTTCTTTTATGAAAGTGGGTGCTCTTGCATTTGGTGCATAGATATTCAGAACTGAGAGTTCATGTTGATTGACTTTTCCTTTGACAAGTATGAAATGTCCTTCCTTATCCTTTATTGTGGGGAAAATTTAAGAAGGCCGCCACAGCGGTGCAAGCCCTGGAGGGGCTTCCGCCACCGTGGCCGTGGCGGGTCCCACATTAGGGAGGGAGTCCTATGGTTCCAGTGGCCTGAGGGCCTTGGCAGCGGCAGGCCCCAGTAACATGAGGAAGTCCTTGGTTCCAAAAAGGTTTATTGTCATGGCGGATAATAGATGGATCTAGGCGTACCCCCCAAAACTCAGGGCAGTCCCAAATTATATAGGGAGGGAGAAAGGGGGAGGATTGGGGGAGGATCTGGGGGAGGCATGTTTAATTTGCTCTGCCCTCTGGCCTTCATTAGTATGTAAATCCCTAGGGCCTGAGGCCTATAGCCTGGCCTATGTGACTCTATGGAGACGTGACTGCTTTTCAGGATCCTGGATGATGGGGGGGGACCGAACTCCTGCCGGTTCTTGTGCAGAATTCCACGCAGAATCTCGTGGTTCTAGGCACCTGCTCAACCATGACCCAGGATACCCTTATGCAGTCCCACACTTTATGATAGCTTTAAGATGAAAGTCGATTTTATTCAATTTTAGTAGATTTTATTCAACTCCAGCTTGTTTCTTAGGGCCGTTTGTCTGAAAAATTGTTTTCCAACCTTTTACTCTAAGGTAGTGTCTGTCTTTGACACTGAGGTGGGTTTCCTGTATGCAGAAAAAAGCTGGGTCTTGTTTGTGTATCCAGTCCATTAGCCTATGCCTTTTTATTGGGGAATTGAGTCCATTGATGTTAAGAGATATTAAGGAGAGGATGTTGTTGCTTCCTGTCATTTTTGCTAATAGTGGAGGCATTGTTTGTGTGGTTATCTTCTTTTGGGTTTGTTGGAAGGGGATTATTTTCTTCCTATCCTTGTATTGTAGCTTTCCTTCTATTAGCCTTTGTAGTACTGGGTTTGTGGAAATATACTGTGTATATTTCCTTCTATTATCCTTTGTAGTACTGGGTTTGTGGAAATATACTGTGTAAATGAGTCGGATGTTGTTCAGTTTTGTCGCAGAATATCTTGGTTTCTCCATCTATGGTAATTGAGAGTTTTGCTGGGTATAGTAGCCTGGGCTGGCATTTATGTTTTCTTAGGGTCTGTATGACAACTGTCCAGGATCTTCTGGCTTTTATAGTATCTGGTGAAAAGTCAGGTGATATTCTGATAGGTTTACCTTTATATGTTACTTGGCTTTTTTCCCCTTACTACTGTTAAAATTCTTTCTTTGTTTTGTGCATTTTGTGTTTTGATTATTATGTGACAGTAGGTATTTCTTTTGTGATCTAGTCTATTTGGTGTTCTGTAGGCTTCTTGTATGATTATGGGTATCTCATTCCTTAGGTTAGGGAAGTTTACTTCTATAATTTTGTTCAAGATATTTATTGGCCCTTTAAGTTGGGAATCTTCACTCTCTTCTATGCCTATTATCCTTAGGTTTGATCTTCTCATTGTTTCCTGGACTTCCTGGATGTTTTGTGTTAAGAACTTTTTTGCAATTTGCATTTTCTTTGACTGTTGTGTCAATATTTTCTATGGTATCTTCTACACCTGAAATTCTTTCTTCTATCTCTTGTATTCTGTTGGTGATGCTTGTGTCTATGACTCCTGATTTCTTTCCTAGGTTTTCTATCTCCAGGGTAGTCTCCCTTTGTGATTTCTTTATTCTTTCTCTTCCATTTTAATGTCTTAGATGGTTTTGTTCAATTCCTTCACCTGTTTGTTTGTGTTTTCTTGTAATTCATTAAGGGATTTTTGTGTTTCCTCTTTAAGGACTTCAACCTGTTTACCTAAGCTCAGATGATGCCAAATTCCTCTGGGTCTCATTGGTTGTGTTCATATTCTGTCCTTTAGTGATCTGGTTTTGCTTGTTACTGGCTGGATAATCCTGATAGCAGCTGAATTTCTCAAGAACGTTAAGGGCAGAAAAGTGCCAGACAATGGAGGTCAGGGTACCCAACACTGCTTGCTGTACCTTAAGCAGATCCCACTCTATGGGCTGTGTCCTGAGTGGATCCTGCAAGCTGTGTTTCTGTTAGACATAACTGGAATATAGTGTGGTTCTGAGAAGGATGAGACTAGTCTGGCAGGGTTCCAAGCTGGTTAGCTTTTGGACCTCAAAGATTTCTACAGGGAATCAGGACATTGTTGTGGTCCCACAAGTATAATAGAGTCCCACTGGACCCCTCAGTTGTTTTCTTAGGACAGATTTTTAACTTCCAAAGCCAGTAAGAGCACGTGCCTTGTATGCTTGATGTCACATCATTCAGAGAGGGGCAAAGCTCTCCCCTTATGTGTGACTATGCAGATATGTTTAAGAGCAGAGGCTATGTAAAACTTTTTATAAGGATCTACATTCTGTTCATCAGAACAAAGTCCAATTAGAAAGACTTCTTTTATTTATTTAATTAATTACTTTGTTTATTTACATCCCAGATGCTGTCTCCCCACTCCAGGTACCCCCTCTCAGAGTTCTTCTATCTTATTCCCCTTCCTGTTCTCCTCTGAGAGTATGCCTCCCATACTCTGCCCCCTTTCAGGAAGTATCAGGTCTCTACGGGATTAGGTGCATCATTTCCCAGTGAGGTCAAACAAGCTAGCACTCTGCTACTGAGTGTCTTGGATCAACCTGTGTATGCTGTTTTCTCAGGGGCTCAGTCTCTGGGAGCTTCCAGTAGTTCAGGTTAGTTAACATTGTTGGTCTTCCTTTGGGGTTGCCATCACTTTTAATTCCTTCACACCTTCCCCTAATTCTTCAAAGGAGATCCCTGACATCTGTCCCATACTTGGCTATAAGTATCTGCATCTATTTCAGTCAGCTGTTAGTAAAGCCTCTCAGAGGACAGCTACGCTAGGCTCCTGTCTGCAAGAACAACATAGCAACAGTAATAGTGTCACGGATTGTTACCTGGCCATGGGATAGATTCCAATTTGGACTTGTCACTGGTTGGCCATTCTTTCAGTCTCTGCTCCATTTTGTCCCTACATTTCTTTTGCAATATTTGTTAGAATACTTTGTAGGTGGGTTGGTGTCATTGTCCCTCCACAGGTGGTCATGTCTGGCTACTAGAAATTATCCCCTCAGGTTCCATCATCTGAAGGGAATTTCATCTAAGGTCACCTTAACTCACTCCTGGGAGTCTCCTCATTCTCAAGTTTATGGGACTTCCTAGAGATTTCTCGCAATCCCCACTTCTGGCAGCTGCATATTTCCATTCATACTTCTGGCCATCTGGACCTCTCTCTTGTTTCTTTCCATATCTGGTCCTGCCCCCATATTTTTCTTCCCTACCATATTCCACCCAATTCCTTCCTCTTTCTCCCATGATTATTCTGTTTTTCCTTCTAAGTGGTATTGAAGCATCATCACTTCGACCTTTCTTCTTGTTTAACATTTTTGGGTCTGTGAGGTCCATCATAGGTATTCTGTACCTTATCACTAATATCCACTTATGTACCATGTGTGTCCTTTTGGTTCTGGGTTACCTTTTTTTTAAGGGGTCTACATTTAAAAGTTGTGCACAGGCATTGACATTCCACATATAAAACTCCACTGGAATTTTGTTCTCATTATTTATTATATAATTTTGTATTGATTTTGCCTTTAAAGGCAAATACAGCCGACAGTTTTGTAGCAATGATGTTTCTTTAGTTTTTCATCTTTTTCCAGTTCATCACTAAATGTGTATTTCATAGTCACCTTGGAAGACTTATTGTTGTTCTATTATTAATACCATTAAAACTTTTGTAGGTTTTGCACCACAGTATTCTATTTAACATTTCAGTAAATATCTGATAGCAAGTCTCACTTTAGTCTTCAGAACTTCTAGAAATTTTGCTCTGATTTACATATATACATGTCAAAGGGTATTGCTGGATAATCTGTATAATTCTTGAATTATGGAAATGGGAGTCATATAATGAGACAGCTGTAGTTATCCCTGGCTATACCAGATATGTCCCAAAGTATAAACAAAAGATGTAAGCTAAGTGTCTCTCCTTAGTATATAGAGTATACACAGTGTGGCTTGTTTTATATAATTCTCATGATTCTTCATCCTGTCATATGTAATAGCATAAGCTTTTATTGTCTCTAATGTCTCATATGATGTACTTTGTATACAGGTCCTAAATGTAAATTAGCATGTAAATATATTTATGCATGAAATTATCTTGAACCTTAATCATTTTGCCTCTTGTATCAAAAAAGAAATGCTAAAAATCTCCTTTATCTTAAATTTTTAAAAAAGATACTAAAACAAAACATGCAAAAAGGATGGCTGGAGAGATGACTCAGTGGTTAAGAACACTGGATATTTTTTCAGAGAACTAGGGTCCAATTTCCTAACACCCACATGGCAGCTCACAACTGTCTGTAACTCCTGTTTTAGAGTGTTTGGCAGTGTTACACAGATATACATGCAGGCAAAGCATCAATACACACAAAAATAAATAAATAATTTTTTTACAAATATGAACAGTAACACCATGGCCAAGGAAAATAATAATAATAAATCAGTTAATTGGGGCAGGCTTACCATTTTGAAAGTTTAGCCCATTATTAGAATGGCAGAAACCAAGGTGTCACACAGTCAGGCATGGCACTAGAGAGTTTGTTGAGAATAAATCCAGATCAGCCAGCAGAAGGAAGAAGGAAACACTGGGCCTAGTTTGAACATATGAAAACCCAAATTACACACTATTGATGCACTGCCTCCACCAAGGCAATAACTACTCCAACAAGGCTAGCCTTTCTAATTTCTATTAAGTAAGGCCACTACCTAGTGAACAAATATTCTAAAATATGAATATATGGGGGACCATTCCTATGCATATAAATTCTACTTGCTGGTTCCCATTAGATTGTAGCCCTTCAATAATTCATACTGCAATCAGTCCAATGTCAAAAGTCTCCATAGTCTATCACCATTTCAACACTACTTAAAATTCCAAAAGTTAAAGCCTCATCAGAAACTCATGGTAATCTCTTAATTATAATTCCCTGTGAAATAAATAAAAAAAAATACAGATCACATACTTTCAATGTACAATTGGACAAAATATACATTATCATTGAAAATGATTGAAAAGGGAACTAGTGAGGAAATATTGGAACATAGTAAGATCTAAAACCAGTAGAACAAACTCCAAATTCTTTGTCCCCATCTCTTTTCAAAGGGATCTTCAGCTTCTTTTAGCTTTGTTAACTGCAATGTTCTTCTCTTTTAGGGGTTGGTTCTACTCCCAGTCTGCATGCAGCTATCCTTGACAGGCATCCCATGACTTTGATAACTACATTGCCTTGCAGACTTCAAGGTAATCCAGGATTCACCTTCATAGCAAAATGCAAAGGCCTTCCTGTGCCTTCATAAAGGGACACCTGTGAAACAAGCCTGGCCTCAAAATTTTTCCTTAACCATAAGGGAGATTGTATAACCCTATTCTTTTATCTTTGACTTTAAACCATGATCATATGGACAAAGCTATCAAGTTCTGCTACACACTGAAGTTGGAATATGGCCCCCTTATTTAAATTCATCTTTCAGTAGCTTTCTGTGTTCACTGGTTTTCTTCCTGGCATAAGTTTGGCAGTCCTGGAACTTGATTTGTAGACCAGGCTAGCCTGAAACTCAGAAATCTAGAAATCAACTTGTCTCTGATTCCCAAGAGCAGGGTTGAAAGGCATGCATCATCACACAAGGTCATATGCTTTTAAATTTCTGGAATCTTAGCTCTTGGAGACTTCCAGGAAGTTACCTACATTCTATTTAGGTCCAGGCTTTTCTTTAACCTTTTATTTTCTTGGGCACTGGAGTTACTAGTGTTCTTTTTTCTCCTCAAAATATACACTTTGCATTCTTCCTGGATCAGCTTGCTCCTTTTCATTCTAGATTTGCATAAGAGTAAGCGCTACTAACCACAAGACAGAATCAATAGTAGGCAGTCTTGAAAGCTCCTTTGCCAATGCTATTAATCTCAACTCTTCAATTTAGCCTTAGGCATATTTTTTTGGAGAAGGGCAAAAAGCAAGCACATTATTCACCAAAATATCTCAAAAGAATGGTCTCTAGGCCACTTTTAAAATATGCTTCCCCTCTGAAACCTCTTGAGTCCAACAATCACACTCTATACTGGATTCAGAAAAACAGTTTTTCATAATCCTACTAGTGTGGCCCACTATGCTCAGTTTAAAGTATTCTGCTGCTTTCTTAATCCAAAATCCAAAAGTCAACATACAACCAAGGAACAAAAAGGTCAGGCATGTCGAAGCATTATCCAAGTCTCAGGTACTATCTTCTGTCCTAATCAGTGTTCCACTAATGTGAAATGACATCATGACCATAGACATACTTATAAAAGCAAACCATTTACTTGGACTGGCTTACATTTCCATAGGTTTAGTCCTTTATTACTTTATTAGCTTATCAGAAAGCATGGTAGCACAAGGCAGGCATGGTGCTTGAGGGATAATGACAATTCTACATCCAAATTCACATGCAAAAGAAAGGGGAGCAAGGAACCCTGGGCCTAGCTTGAGCATTGAAACCCCCAAATCATCCCTTGGTGTCACTCTACACACAACACGGCAACAATACTCCAACAAGTGCACATTTCTTAATCCCTGTCCAGTAGTGTCACTCCTTAATAACCAAATGTTCAAATATAAAAATTGATGGTTGCAATTCCTAATCTAGCCACCCCACTTTGTAACACTGTTTTCTCTAAAAATAATTTTTGAAGTGGAAAACCAATTGTAAACATTGACAGCTTCTCTTTAATAGTCATTTATGAAGATTTAGCCTTTAACTTATACATGTACAGCTTCAAAATACCAATATCTACTTTGATAATGAATATAATCATATTGAAGCCTTTTCAATGGTTTACCACGAGCATAAAAAGCTCTTAAACAGAGGTTCTAAACTTGTGGGTTGACACCTTTAGGGTCAAATGACCCTATCACAGGGGTCATATATCAAAAAGCCTACATATCTGATACTTACTGATCTGTAACAGTAGCAAAATTATAGTAAGTAAGTAGCAAAGAAAGAATTTTATGGTTGGGGTCAAAACAACATGAGTAAATATATTAAACAATAGCATCATTAGATAGGTTTTAAGAGCCACTGTTCTCGTTCATAAGTAATTTGGATATGGAGAATCAAATTTATTCTATAGTCTATTTCTGCCACTGCAGATTAGAAGATACATTTTATTTACTTTTGATATATTTCAGAAATAATGCAGATTTTAAAGTATCTAAGTGATGAATGAAATGGAAGAAAGTATTTTATAAGAGGTTCAGAAATTTATTTTAATTGAGGATAACTTGCAGTGCACAATGAAGTTCATAGATGTGCAAATGAATGTCATTAATACTGAAACTAGAAAATAATTAGATCTCATAAACCAAGGGGAATAAGAGTCATAGTCCATGCCACATCCAAATGCAAGCAGCAAATCCAAAATACTGTGCTGTTAAGTAGGCACAAATCAACAATCCTCTGTAGTCCTAACTATGTACCAATAAACTTAAGTGATTGCTATTTCAATTAATTTTAGTCACTTCATTTCAATAAAACAAGAACCTTTGTTTGTTGTGCATTCTACATTTATCTTTTTAGGAGTTTAGATTGATCTTAACATTTCAATTTTAGAAGAAATTTGTGTTGAAATTGATTAAGCTATACAGCTATACTGATTAATGGTGTCTTTAAATCAGAGGCTGTTTTTATTTCTTAGAGCTGAGAATGTTGGGTTTGCAAATTCTCTCTCTCTCTCTCTCTCTCTCTCTCTCTCTCTCTCTCTCTCTCTCTCTCTGTCTCTCTGTCTCTGTCTCTGTCTCTCTCTGTCTCTCTGTCTCTGTCTCTCTCCCTCCCTCCCTCTCTCTCTCTCTCT
>NW_021604565.1:25052430-25232114 GCF_004785775.1 Grammomys surdaster | reverse complement strand
CCCCCTTCCTCTGTCCCCTCTCCCTCCTCCCTCTCCCCCTCCCCCAACCCCCCTCCCCCTCTCCCCTCTCCCCTCTCTCTTTAAATTTGTAGACCCCTATTATTCTTGATTGCTTTGACTTCTTTCTGTATCTCCTGTTGGGCAGTGGGCTATGAGAGGCAGCTGGGTACCTGGTTGAGCTGGCTATGACCCCAGAGACCATCAGGGACAGCAGGAGTTTGGCTTTGCTCCTGGGCTCCCTGGCTGCTTTCACCTAGCTACAGCCTTCCATAGCCCCTTCCAGAGAGAGGTTTGTGGCCATCAGTCAAGTAGCATAGGTAAAGGGTGTGGCACAGGCCACAGAGCCGCAAGATATCTCCATATTCATGAGATACCTAAAGGCCAGAGGGCGTAGCAAATTATGCATTCCTTCCCAAACCGTCCACCTCCTCAAAAATGGTATTTAACCTCCAACCTGCCCTGAGAACACAGGGTATAGCTTCATCCATTTTCCACCATGACAATAAACATTTTAAGACCACAAAATACTTCTCTTCTTTGGGGCTCACTGTGAGGAAGTGAGAAGAAGGTCTCCAAGTACAGAGCAACCTTCTAACCTCCCACCAATGACTTCTCAATGTTTCAGACACAAGGACCTAGCCAAAACGTAGCCAAGCAAGTCACCATGACCAATAGCCCCTTTCCTGCAGGGCTCTGCAGGAGCTTCTCCCCCTATGCCCCTTTGGCTGCAGGTCGATCCAGCCCATACACACCCAGTCTCAGTCCTTCCAAGGCCTTTCAGCTGTGCCTGAGAGTCCAAGGCCTGAAGCCAGTTGGTTCCTGGCTACCTACTGGCATGGGGATACCCCAACCCACGAACTCTGGCCCTTGCAGGAACTCAGGCTGTGTTCTTTTCACCCCAGAATCGGAGTCATGAGGCTTCTCACAGCCTGACATCTACCCGGTGCTATGTGGAGTGAACACAGTCAAATTCCCACACCTCTGCCCTGCCCTGGCTGTGGTCCCAGCCCCTTGGGGCAGCAGACACACAGGAACCACAACTCAACCCACTGGACCCACACCCACACTCACACCACAGCCCAATAAACTCCTATGCTTCTTTCTCTTCTCTTTTGAATACCACTTCTCTCCTTCACTCTCATTTTTCAATTTCATAGTATGTAATTATTCAAAATATAAATTATAAATATTAGCATGCTAATATTTGTTTTACATTAATTAGATCTATATATGATATCTATATAAACTGACACAAGATAATTAGAATATATGAATACTATATATCCCAATAGTCTAATTGTAACAAATGGAGAATAAGATTGAGCTGAATATTTTGTCATTCAAGGAATAACAGTCACTATAAAGAAGTTAAACACAGAGTATCCTTAGTAAATATTCACATTTATTAAAATACATTAATATAATTATTTTGTAATATTTATTGGGAAAATAATTTATTTTCAGTATTTAGTAATCAATTCCCAACTAATTTAATAATTATTTATAACTATTTACTATTGCTAGGTAATATGATATCATGACCTTATGCATATGGCGGCTAATTTGATCTATTAATGAGACAATACCAATTAAAAGAGAAAGCCTTAACTTTTCTATCTACAACGACTATGAACAGTCTACTCTATACCAAGGAGCAGTGATGGCCTTGAGAATGAAGTAATATGGCTATCACTGGTAGTCCTTGGGAAGAATTCATTATGCATAAATACAATAAAAGTAGTATAATAATGATAATCTTCACAAATTTAAAGTGCAAATAAGGAATTCTGAGCATAGCAATACAACCTTCCCTAAGGAAGAGCATACCAATTGGTTATCAAATACCAAATGGTAAGCCTTGTTTTCATTTAAATCAAGTAATACTAAACAGATGGAAAAAGTTGTAAAATTGTATTTACACACACACAAACACACATACACACAAACATACATTTATATAAAGAGGACATAAGATTGAGAGGCAGGTACATAAGAGGGTTTGGAGTAGGAATGAGGAAAAGGGAATGGAGAAATTATGTAATCATAATCTTCATTTAACAAAAAGCTCACAACAGACATTACAAGCACACTTTTAAAATGTTGATAAGGCTTTCTCAAGGGACTCCTAAAATTTTGCAGTCTACTGTTAATGCCTTTTTTGGCCCCACAGAAATAGAAAGTAAATCCCTGTTACTGAAGGTAACATGCACTGATGTGAAAGCTTCTTCTGCAAGGGTTAGTTTTCATAGTACCAGAAAATGCCATGTAAGCTTCCAAGGAAGGAAAGCAACCAAAAATAATCTTAGCCAGCTATGAAGCCTGTGACCTACAACAGTAGCCAGTATGAGACAATAGTCCTAAGGGTGCAGCAGTGGACTACATAGCTTTCAAGTATTGAGTAGCTCTTTAATTTGAGTTAAGGCCTCATCAACAAAAGGGAAATTATTCCTGGGACATTAAACCTAGTGAACAACCTAGGGCTAGTAGATTCATTAATCTTGAAGAAGAACCTATGACTTCAACTTCACTAAGCAAGCATAAGCTCAGACTACATTCTAAATATTTATTTATATATCCACAGATAGTTTAATAAGGACAACTTTTCCTTTAGAAAAGGAACTTCTCTTTACAATAGACAGAGTATATTACAGAAAGCAAGAACTGATCAAAATATAGAGTTGTAGGCCAATTTACTACTTATACATCAAACACACAACTCCTGCATTTAAGGCTGAGAGATCATTGGCAGAAGCACAGGGAGGGTGTTTTTAGGATTATAGTTTTTAGATATGTCAAAATCTACATCCATGAAGACTCATGATTGCCTAAATATGAATTGTACAATGACTACATCAATAGATATCCTAATGTGGATGAGGCAAAAGCTTACGAGGCCTCATCCCTAGACAAATAACTATATAGATGGAGGACTAGTTTTTCCTTGAGAAGAGCAAACCAATTGGTTATCACATACCAAGTAGTCATCTCTGAAAGCACACACATATACATATAATATTACCTGGAATGAACAGGTTGTACTTATGTATTTAATATATGTTTATATACACAGATGCACACACAGATACACACACATACACACAAACACACACAGAGCAAATGCATTCTTGGGTTTATACGATTAGGGAAATTTAGTGGTTTATAGTGTAAACCACTATATTAGATTATGCAAATAATTGAGTCTTTGAGTAGTAGCTAGCCCATTTTAGACCAAGAATAAACATATGCATACCTATGTATATGTATAAATTCACTGTTATTAACACCATATGCAAACAGAATATTTTCATTCAGATTAACATCTAGGTCTTTCGACATGATGATGTATCATTACATCTTTCATATAACCAAGGTTTTCATTCTATCAGCTGTCTATCACTATTCCTGATTTATATCTGCTTCCAGAGTTTTTGCCATTCCCACTCTAAATCCTTACCACTGAATGGCTGAATGTTTGAAAAAAAGTATTTTTTAGGTTTAGCATGAGCTTAACCCAAATATAAATAGGCAATGAGACTACTTTAGATATTAATTCTTCAATTCATTTTCAACCAAATCTTACACATGCATGCACACATGTATGCACGCACACACACACACACACACACACACACACACACACACACATATATATATATATATATATATATATATATATATATATATATATATCAGATTAATATTTTTAAAACACTACTTGCAATAAATTTTGCAAAGGATAGAGTATAAATCTAGATTTAAAAGAAATACTTCAATAGTTTTCTTTCCAATGATCTTCCTGGAATAGAAGTACAAATTTCCAAATGTATTAGTTTCAAAGTTCTGTGGCTGATAATCAACATATTCAATACATTAGTCTCTGCTGGCCTAAAACCATTGTCATAAAAAATATTAATTATAGAAATCATAAGCAGTAAAATATGATTTCTAGACCTTCTTATAATTCTTACTAGCCTTAAAATGTTAGTCAATTATATATACTCCTATAAATATATGTCTATATGTAAAAATAATACAGTGTCTAAACCAGCATATGTTACTTTGGTCAGAGGGAGCACATGATTTGTTATCAGTAGGTCTTACCTAATATTCTAATCAATTACTTACGTTATTATTTTTCTTTGTTACCCAAAGTCAAAAATTCAATATTAAAATAGACTTTTTACAAGTTACCATGCCACAGATGTGTTACAATTACTATCTAAAAATGGATATGAATAAGTTTTTTCTGTGTTATTTGAATGTGTTTATCTTAAAATATTTGTATATTAAATCATATCCTCAACAATAAGAACAAGAAATAGTCACTTCTTAGGGAAAATGTCTGAGAATAGGTAAGTGAGGAAGAGGAATAATGAAAAAGAAATTCATATTTGCTGGGTTTTTGGCAGAACAACAGAGCTTATTCTTGCTGGAAACTATAGGGACTACAAAAAGATAGATACTAGAGGTCAGATGTAAGGTCCCTTCAGAGATGTGATTCACCAACTTCTTTATTTAGTCTTGAGGCCCACTGACCTCATTCTCTGTCTCTGCCTGATCACAATGCATATTAGGCAGTCAATTGCTTGAGTAGAGACAGTTAGGCAGCTGGGTGACATTTCTTATAGTATAATAGCAAATCTCAAAAAACACAGTCCACTAAAGATGTTAACAATCTTTTTATTTTGTGTTTTGTTTTTACCATTTTATTCTTTGTAAATTTCATACTATGAACCCCAATCTCACACATATACTCATCTCTCTGCATCTACCCTCCTTCCCTTATAACCTCTGTACACACACACACACACACACACACACACCACAATAAATAAACAAACAAATATATAAATACAAACAAACACAGAAGAAGCATACAAGTAAGTTTTGCTATGGCAGCTGTGTTGTATCACTGTTCGTCACCCAAAATATTCTTTTGCCCAATCAGCTTTACTTGCAAATGTTTACTTCAATGAGTAACTGGTGTGGTTGGAAGCCTCTGGCTTGTGCTACACTTTTCAATACTGGATCCTCACAGGGACTCCTCAGATACCCTGTTGTTGCCCTGAGGTTGACACTCTTACTCATGTGGCCTGTGTTACAGCACGTTGTGAAGAAAGATTTTTAGATGCGATCAAAGGTATCAAGATTGAAATATAGAAGCTCTCCTGTCTTCTTGGACACAGTATAGTCAATTCAATCTTTAAAAATAGACAAGATTTAGGCTGTGGCCTGCCAATGTAGTGGAAGAGATTCAAGTGTAGGAAGAACGTTGCCTGCCGTGGGTGGTTATGAGAATAAATAGAAAGTCAAGCCTGGCACAGCAGGAAAGATTAAAGTAAGAGATTCCTGAACAATAGCTGTTGAGCATGGCTTCAGCGCTACAATCAATATATAGAGGTAGTTTGGTAAATCATTCTTCTCCCAAACTGGTCAGGTGAGCTTGCTGTACCTGCCCAATAGCTCTCTGAATTCATGAATGAAAGACACACACACACATACACACACAGACCAGTTAATTTTAATATGACTTCACTATTTTAATGGCTGGGCATTTCTAGTCCTTCCACTGCTAGCATGCACTCCCCTGCAGTACTTATGGGTTGACATATATACATATACATATACATATACATATACATATACATATACATCATATATATATATATATATATATATATATATATATATATATATATAAAATTTATATTTCATTTCAGCTATCTCAAGTAAAATTGGGGAAGTGGCCCATGTGGCCACTTTTCCTGATTTTCACATGTCAGCAGGACTTTAGGTCAGGTCTTTTTTCCTTCTGGTCATGGAAATCTCTGCTCCTTGACTCTCTCCTGGTCCCTAGCATGTGCAAATCTCAGTCTCACAACAATCTACCTGCCCAGTCATTGACTGCAAGCACTTTATTGATCAACTAAAAACCAACTGGGGACAAAGACGTTTAGCATTTGGATATGCAAGTTCTCAATTTTTGAGGCCAGATTAATTTACAGCATTAGAACTAATCTCCAATACCAATATCTTAATCAAATTTAGACAGTGATTCTGTGGGCTTGGCATTGATTCCCTCCAAGACTTCAGAAGATATCTTAGGCAGATCAAGTACTTGATGCTAATTTGTATAGAAATGTCACAGGTAAAAATGTTGAGAACACTAAAGGATGACCAGTAAGAAAAGTTAAAATATTATAGCTGGTAAAAATAGGATAATTTATTGTGCCTCAATAGGTAATGCGAAGTTATGATGTATCACTTAACACAGCAAACAAGGAATCTGCCTCAGATTATTCATTTCATCTATAATGCATTTCTCTTTTCTTTCCCCCAAATTTAATTGAAGGGTCTGGTAAAATTATTTTTTATCTTTCAATATGTGTGCTGCTATTCTGTAATTTGAAGTTGTACTGGTAGTCAATAGAGTATACAATTTGGTTGTGTGTGTGGTCCATTCAATATTTCTGTTTCTGTGGAAAAAAAACAAACCTGTCCTTTTAGAAAGATGAAAGATTATGGGTTCTTCTTAGAGAAGTTATTATACAGGGCCCAATTTCATAAAACTAAGAAAGTTTCAAAGAGTGACTGTTGACAATACTTCAACGTAAAAAGATGTTATTGCTGTAGTAATAAATACCCACAGTTTTAAGGGTGTTTTATTTCATCATTGTCTATTAAGCTAAGCTGGTTAACAATGATGAAGCCATTCTTATCACGCTAAGTTTAATGCATTAGGATTTCTGTTTCTTCCTTAGCTTTGTAATGTTCCCCCCATTGTATGTCTCCCTAGTTTCACATATTCAGCCCTGATTGAGTGAATTTTTTCTTCTCTTGTCTGCTTCACATGTTTCTCCTCCTTTTACACCTACATTTTTCTTCGGACACTATGATTTTTTAGGAACATAACTGATACTGAATTATATCCTATACCAGTGTATAAGGAATAGATACCTAAAACAGTAACAAATGTTATTTACTTTTAGTGTAGTAAGTCAAATTTTGACTCCTTAAAAACTTATCTCTAGATCTGCTTATAGCTTTTTAATCATAATTTAGAAAAATAGTTACATAAATTTGTGCCTAATTTATTATGTGAAAAAGTCTAAAGAATTAGCATTAATACACAATTTTATATTAGCTTTATTAATTTTCATAAAACATTTCTGATTAACTAATATGTATAATGATAAATTTGTACAATGATAAATTTGAAGGATAATAGTTTAACATTTAGCTATTTGGACATGAAACATCATAAAAATGTGGCCTAATCATCAGAAATTTTTGCAGAGAGAAGCAGGACACAGTATCAATTCAAGGGTAGATAAATATTTTTATGCCTCAGGTCCTTGTATGGAGGAAATATTATCAGTTGTGTTTTAAGATTCATGACTGGTGCTTAAGATAATAGAGGCAAAATATTTTTTCTATTAAAGAATTTGAATGCTATGACTGTTAATGCTGATTAATTAAAAAGTGACAAGGAGAAAAACAGCACTGAAATTTCATCTAGAATACATCATCTAATTTAAAAAAAATGCTGCAGGTACTGGCATCTGGCCCAATTGGAGGAAATAATATTATACATATTATACATTGTTAGCTTTGATGGATAATTATTTTAGCTTGGAAGTAAAATGAAATAACCTACTGATCATGGAAGTAGAAAATGCAGGGATTAGTAAAAATTATGTTTCTTAGTAGGCAGGAAAATAGAAAGAGTTACTTCATGGACAAAGTGGTGAATATTAAGACCAATCGAACATTAATTTTCAATGCTATGATATCAATATAACAAAATAACATCAGTCTCATAATGTTAAAAATAGTTTATTTTCCTAATTATTTATAAATATATAAAATAATTCACAAAAATTAATCATTCAATATTAGGGAAAGTATTAATTTAATAAGGTAGATTCCATAATGTTGCATGAAAATCATTAGCTTATAGAACTAATGAAAATGATGCAAAAAGGTCAATATATATAAAAGACATAAAGCAGAGAGAGGTAATTGCTGGCAAGCAATTAGGACAATGTCATATGGAAAGCATTATGAGGAGGAAATAACATGGAAGTGTCCATTGCCACAGATCTTTGAGACACTTTGGAAAATTAGGTGACCCTAAGATTGTTAAAAAATGTAAAAAGGCATTAAGTGACTAATAAGAAAACACAAACCTGATAGAAAATCAAATGTAATCGATTTTCAAAAAGACTTAGCATCTTAGCATATAGGATTTCAATAGAGGACAGGATGAAATAGTCATGTGTGGAGAATATGCAGAGGTGAATGTAGATAAGTAAGATGCTAGAAAGAGATCAAGCACAACATTTGATTTACTACTTCATTTGTTTCATAGGTTTTACCAAGACATTCATGAAACACACATTGTACTTTGCTTATTTCCATCAGTCACTGCCCTTTTATTGCTCTAGAATAACTTCTATCCATTGTTCTTCCCTCCCTTAACACTTACTCTATTCCAATTCTTTGTACAAATTCTATTTACAGTAGATTTTTGTTTTGCTTTTGTTTTGTTTGTTTTATTTTTTGTTTGTTTGTTTTTTGCCTAAGTAACTTTAGGCCATATTTTTCTTCTTTTCTTGAAAGATCTTTTGGAAATTATTTGAAATGTTTATATTGGTCAAAGTGTTAATAAAATTTAATACTAACCTAATTTATCTCCTAATTTTGTTGTTGTGATCTAAGGTGTCATTTGCTGTGTTGTTTCTCAGATATTAATTCTTGGTTCATGTGAATTATCATATCTTTGATATTTGATAATGTTCTAGTGATTAGTAAACTTCCAATTTACCTAAATTCATTAGTTTAAGCAGAAGGTAAAAGAATAATTTGCAGAAATTTGGTGTTTGGGTGAAAGTATTTAAAATTTCTCAGACTAAAATGAAAAATAATGAAGGGATAAGACAAAGAATGAGAACTTGAACTTGATAAGAGTTTGGAAGCAGAGTTTCTGTGTGTCACAGTACTGTTAATGGGAGAACTTCTCTCCTGATCTATGTTTCCCATGAACTAATCCAAGACTCAGGAGCCCCAAGGATTTTGACATGGGCAAACAGCCAGTTAGATAATGATGCTATTTACAAAGAGAAAATAATACAACATGAAGGGCATGCTTAGAGGTGAAATTAATTAGCTATGTTGCAGCCATATTACATTTGAGACAAATGGGAAATATTTAATTGAAGAAGTCACAGATTTATCTAGTGGAAAGGGGGATTTCTCATGCTTTCAGAATTTGCCTAGGATTGTTTATAATTCAGAAGAGTTCTCTGCCATAATCTTCCTTCAAATAGTGCTTAAATACAGTGTTATACTTCTCTCAGATACTGTAAACATTTGTGTGTATCTAAAACAGTGTTCTGGAGTTAGACTTGTTGAGTTTATCTAGTCTTTCTCATTTGCAAGTTATGTGAAGTTGAATAATTTAGCTACCCTTATTTAAGTTTTAATATTCTTGACTGAATTGAGGGCTTTTTTTTTCTTGGAAAAACTTAAAGAATTATACCTTATATTGATTATTTGCACTTGACTGTAATAAAGATAGATATGTTTTCGTGAAATAGCATAGGACATTGGAATGACAGAGTTTGTAGTATTAGATAAGCCTATTTTCAATTGATTATTCACAGTCAAAACACAGTATCTCTTTGGAAACGATTGCATATGCTCTCAACTACTTATAGCCATGTAAGGAGAATATGGTTGATTAATCTTTATTTTTATGTTTTGATTTTTCATTTTATTTGTTTACTTCATTTGACTTTTCTTAACTTTCCATTTAGGAATTTAGTAGTTATAGAAAATTCTTGTTTCTACTCAAATTACAAATTCAAAATTTTATTCTGATCTTTTTTCTTTTTTTTCTTTATATTTCAGAAGATAACCACTTTCCCCAGTTGTCCCCACCCAGAAACCCCCTATCCCACCCCCCTCCTCCTGCTTCTATCAAGATATGCCTCCACCAACCCACGTACTCCCACCTCCCCACCCTCAAATTTACCCACACTGAGGCATCTAGCCTTCACTGGACCAAGGACTTCCTCTCCCACCTATGCCCAACAAGGCCATCCTCTCCTACCTATAGAGCCATGGGTCCCTCCCTATGTGCTCCCAGACTGGTGGTTTATATCCTGGGAGCTCTGGTTGGTTGGTATTCTTGCTCTGCCCATGGGTCCGCAAACCCTTTCAGATCCTTCAGTCTTCTCTCTTACTATTTCATTGGGAACCCCATGATCAGTTCAATGGTTAGTTGTGAGTATCTGGCTCTGTATATGGCAGGATCTTGCATACCTCTTAGGAAACAGCTATATCAGGCTTCTGACAATATGCACTTCCTGGCATCCACATCAGCGTCTGTCTTTAGTGATTGCTTATGGGATGGATACCTAAGTGGAACAATCTATGAACGGCCCCTCCTTTAGTTTCTGTCCAACACTTTGCCTCCATATTTGCTCTCTTGAGCATTTTGTTGCTAAAAAGTAGGACCGAAGCACCCACACTTTGGTCTTCCTTCTTCATGAGCTTCCTGTGGTCTGTGAGTTGTATCTAGTTCCATTCATTTACCTAAGAATTTCTTGAATTCATTGTTTTTAATAGCTGAGTAATATTTCATTGTGTAAATGTACCACATTTTCTGTATCCATTTCTCTGTTGAAGGACATCTGGGTTCTTTCCAGCTTCTGGCTATTAAGGCTGCTCTGAACATAGTGGAGCATGTGTCCTTGTTATATGTTGGAGCATCTTCTGGATATATGCCCAGGAGTGGTATAGCTGAATCCTCAGGTAGTACTCAGTCCAATTTTCTAAGGACCCATCAGACTGATTTTCAGAGTGGTTGTACCAGGTTGCAATCTGATCAACAATGGAGGAGTGTTCCTCTTTCTCCACATCCTTGCCAGCATCTGCTGTCACCTGAGTTTTTGAACTTAGCCATACTGACTGGTGTGAGGTGGAATCTCAGGGTTGTTTTGATTTGCATTTCTATGATGACTAAAGATATTGAACACTACTTTAGGTACTTAATGGCCAAACCAAATTCCTAAGTTGAGAATTATTTGTTTATCATTATACCCCATGTTTTAATAGGGATATTTAGTTTTGTGGAGTCAAATTTCTTGGTCTCTTTGTATATATTGGATAGTAGCTGTCTATCAGATGTAGGATTTGTAAAGATCTTTTCCCAATCTGTTGGTTGCCATTTTGTCCTATTGATAGTGTCCTTTGCCTTACAGATGCTTTGCAATTTTATGAGGTCTCATTTGTCAATTCTTGATATTAGAGCATAAGCCACTGGTGTTCTTTTCAGGAACCTTTTCCCTGTGCCCAGGTATTCCAGGGTCGTCTCCACCTTCTCTTCTGTTAGTTTCAGTGTATCTGGTTTTATGTGAAGGTCCTTTATCTATTTGGACTTGAGCTTTGTACAAAGAGATAAGAATGGATTGACTAGCATTCTTCTACATGTTGTCCTCCAGTTGAACCAGCAACATTTGTTGAAACTGCTATCCTTTTTCTACTGGACAGTTTTAGCTCTTTTGTCAAAGGTCAAGTGACCATAGGTGCGTGGGTTCATTTCATCACTATTTTCTCTGTAGTACAGCTTGAGGTCAGGGATGGTGATTTTACCAGAAGTTCTTTATTATTGAGAATAGTTCTTGCTTTCCTGGGTTTCTTATTATTCCAAATGAATTTTCAAATTGCTCTATCTACATTATGAAGAATTGATTTAGAATTTTGATGGGGATTGCATTGCATTGATGTAGATTGCTTTTGGCAAAATGTCCACTTTTGCTATATTAATCCTGCCAATCCATGAGCATGGAAGATCTTTCCATCATCTGAGATCTTCTTCAATTTCTTTTTTCAGAGACTTGAAATTTTTGTCATACAGACCTTTCACTTCATTAATTAGAGTCACACCAAGGTATTTTATATTTTATGTGATTATTGTGAATGGTGTCATTTCCCTAATTTCTTTCTCAGCCTGTTTATCCTTCAAGTAGAGGAAGGCTACTGATTTGTTTGAGTTGATTTTATATCCAGCCACTTTTCTGTTTATTGATTGTTTATCAGTTTTAGGAGTTCTCGGGTGGAAGTTTTGGGGTCATTTAAGTACACTATTATATAATCTTCAAATAGAGATATTTTGACTTCTTTCTTTCCTATTTGAATACCTTTGACTTCTTTTTGTTGTCTAATTGCTCTGGCTAGGACTTCCAGTACTATATAGAATAGGTAGGGAGACAGTGGGCAGCCTTGTCTAGTCCCTGATTTTAGTGGGATTGTTTCAAGTGTCTTTCCATTTAGTTTGATGTTGGCTACTGGATTGTTGTATATTGCTTTTACTGTGTTTAGGTATTGGCCTTGAATTCCTTATCTTTCCAAGACTTTTAGCATGAAGGGATGTTGAATTTTGTCAAATGCTTTCTCAGCATCTAGTGAAATGGTCATTTTTTCCCCCTTTTGAGTTTGTTTATATAGTGGATTACATTCATGGATTTCTGAATATTGAACAATCCCTGCATTTCTGGGATAAAGCCTATTTGATCATGATGGATGATTGTTTTGATGTGTTCTATAGCTCGGTTGGAAGACTTTTAATGAGTATTTTTGCATTGATATTCATAAGGGCGATTGGTCTGAAGTTTTCTTTCTTTGTTCTGTCTTTTTTTTTTTTTTTTTTTTTTTGGATTTTCGAGACAGGGTTTCTCTGTGTAGCCCTGGCTGTCCTGGAACTCACTCGGTAGACCAGGCTGGCCTCAAACTCAGAAATCCACCTACCTCTGCCTCCCAAGTGCTGGGATTAAAGGTGTGCGCCACCACCCCCGGCTCTTTGTTCTGTCTTTGTGTAGTTTTGGTATGAGTGTAATTGTAGCTTCATAGAACAAATTGGGTAGTGTTCCTTCTGTTTCTATTTTGTGGAATAGTTTGAAGAGAATTGACATTAGGTCTTCTTGGAAGGTCTGATAGAACACTGCACTAAAACCATCTGTTCCTGGGCTTTTTTGTTTGTTTGTTTGTTTTTGTTTTTTGGTGGGGAGACTGTTAATGACTGCTGCTATTTCTTTATGGGTTATGGGACTGTTCAGATGGATTATCTGCTCCTGATTTAACTTTGGTACCTGGTATCTGTCTAGAAAGTTGTGCATTTCATCCAGATTTTCCAGTTTTGTTAAGCATAGGCTTTTTTTAGTAAGATCTGATGATTTTTTTTGAATTTCGTCAGTTTCTCTTGTTAAGTCTCCCTTTTCCATTCTGACTTTATTAATTTGGGCACTGTCTCTGTGCCCCCTGGATAGTCTAGCTAAAGATTTATCCATCTTGTTGATTTTCTCAAAGAACCAGTTCCTGTTTTTTATTATACTTTGTATAGTTCTTTTTGTTTCTACTTGGTTGATTTCATGAGTTTGATTATTTCCTGTTGTCTACTCACTACTCTTGGGAATATTTGCTTCTTTTTGTTCTAGAGCTTTCAGGTATGCTGTCTAGTTGTTAGTGTATGCTCCCTCTAGTTTCTTTTTGTAAGCACTTAGAGAGATGAGTTTCTCTTAGCACTGCTTCGATGGAGACCCACAAGTTTTTTTATGATGTGTCCTCATTTTCATTAAATTCTAAAAAGTCTTTAATTTCTTTCCTTATTTCTTCCTTGACCAAGTCATCATTGAGTAGAGTGTTGTTCAGTTTCCATATGTATGTGGGCTTTCCATTGTTTTGTTATTATTGAAGACCACCATTAGTCTATTGTGATCTAATAGGATATAAGGGATTATTTCAATCTTTTTGTATCTGTTAAGGCCTGTTTTGTGACAAATTACATGGTCTATTTTGGGGAAGGTACCATGAGGTCCTGAGAAAAGACTGTATTCTTTTGTTTTAGGATGAAATGTTCTACAGATACCTGTTAAATCCATTTGGTCCATAACTTCTTTTAGTTTCACTGTGTCTCTGTTTGTTTCTGTTTCCATGGTCTGTCCATTCTTGAGATTTGGATGTTGAAATCCCCCTCTATTACTGTGTGAGGTGCAGTGTGTATTTTGAGCTTTATTAAAGTTTCCTTTTCTAATGTGTATGCCCTTGCATTCAATATTAGAATGGCTACTGGACTCCAGTTTGTTTCTTGGGACTATTTGCTTGAAAAATTGTTTTCCATCCTTTTACTCTGAGGTAGTGTCTGTCTTTGTCACTGAGGTGTATTTCCTGTATGCAGCAAAATTCTGGGTCCTGTTTACTTATCCAGTCTGTTAGTCTACATCTTTTTATTGGGAGATTGAGTCTATTGATGTTAAGAGATATTAAGAAAAAATGATTGTTGCTTCTTGTTATTTTTGTTATTAGAGGTGAAATTATGTTTGTGTAGCTATCTTCTTTAGGCTTTGTTTGAAGATTTTTTACTTGCTTTTTCAAGACTTGTTTCACTCCTTGTGTTGGAGTTTTCCATCTATTATCATTTGTAGGACTGGATATTATGTAAATTTGGTTTTGTCATGAAATATCTTGTTTTCCCTAGCCACTGTGATTGAGAGTTGTGCTGATTATAGTAGTCTGGGCTGACATATTTGTTCTTTTAGTGTCTGTATGATATCAGTCCAGGATCTCCTGGCTTTTATTGTTCTATGAGAAGTCTGGCATAATTGACCTTACTGCTTTTAATATTTTTTCTTTGTTTTGTGCATTTGATGTTTTGATTATTATGTGATGGAGGAATTTCTTTTCTTTTGTTGTACTTTTCTCTAGTCACAACACTGACATTGTTTTTTCTGATATATTTTGAGGTTTTGTATTAGAAACATGCTAATTTGATGTCTAAATCGATTGGCCATTTCATCAAACTGTCTTTTGTTATTTTAATATTCTACTTGACAGTGTTCAGGTATTTAAGTTTATATAATTGATATATTTATATTACTTTCCATTTATAGTTTCTCTTAAGACTCTAATCATATTAGTGTACTTTTTGAATAATGATTATCATCTTTTTTTAGTTAAGTATATATGCTTCATGCCTACTTCTGTGAGTCATCTGAAATTATCGTTCAGGGAATATAGTCTTGAAAACTTTCTTATATTGACCCTGGAAAAAAACATGTTGGCATGTTCTCTTTGGATCCTTTTATTAGATAGTCACATATCAAGATATACTAATCCAGGCATGATTGCTGCATTATTTTCAATGATGACCTGTAACTAAATTTTTGTTATTTAAAATAATTTATAAAAACCAAAAACAAACAAAAAACAAAAAACCCCAACTCATTGACACTTGGAGAGATCCTGAGTTGGTGTATAGATTTTTTCTCTTCTTGACCCTAGAAAGGCTATCCAGATGTTTCTTTCAAACTCAGCAGGCTGTGATTCCAATTAATTCTTTATTTATGTCCCAGTTGGATTTTAGTTCTGTTATACTGTATATGAGAAGATCTTTAAGCTACACTTTCCAATATTATGCTTTCTTTCTAAAAATGCAAGTTGAAGCAGGGTGATTAAAGAAATACTTCATTTTTATTTTGATAAAAACTTTCTTCTAAAATGTCTGACTTCTATATTTTCAGGCAATACTACCTAATTCCTATCTATAAAATATGATATCATTTTGTTGTTGTTGTTGTTGTTGTTGTTTTGAGACAGGGTTTCTCTGTATAGCCCTGGCTGTCCTGGAATTCACTGTGTAGACTAGGCTGGCCACAAACTCAGAAATCCACCTGCCTCTGCCTCTCAAGTGCTGGGATTAAAGGCGTGTGCCACCACTGATATCATTATTTCTTACGAAACAATTTTACTCAGATATATATATATATATATATATATATATATATATATATATATATATATAAAATCTAGCCTTATTTGTGCAAATTCTTGTGATAGTCGGCTCTCGAGAATAATTCTGTAATGGCATTTTATCAAGAACTGTAATCTGATCAGGTTCCTTGTCCTCCAGTGTTTGCCAGACAATATGTGATTACCAGATAAGCTCTGGTTCAATCTCCTATCTAACTAGTAATTCATCTGTGTAATATTAAATACAACACAATTTTACTTTTGTATCAGTTCCTTTCTACATATGCTGTGTCTGAAAATGAGCCTTATCTATTTTCAGTGTTGAAAAATTTATTACTATGATTCCTCTATGAACAACAAAAGACATAAAGAATATCTTTATTGCTATAATTTTCCACTCTGCTATTGCATAACTTTTATTTCCAAAACTCAAAATGATGACTATAGACTCAAGCTTATTCTTTTCAGATAAGTTCCTGTTCTTTTTAGTACCTTTAAAGGTTCTCATTTTGTTCATGTCAAAGCAATATAATTAGCTCTTTTTAATTCTTCATATTATATTAGATATTTCTATGCAGTTGTCTTAAAATATGTACTCTATGGCCTCTTTTATAGTTCTTTGTGTGAGTTCCAAAAATTCTTACTTTATCACAAGCCACGATATTTGCAATTTAAAGCTCTCTCTCTCATGGACTAGTCTGTCTTGTTTACATCTTTTTCTGTTAATATTAATATTAATTTCTTTATTATATAGTGAGCATAGGGTGTATATCTCCCACAATGTCTTGTACTTTGACACATCTTCTCCCTAATTTAGTACATATAATATTTTACATTTCCTTTAGCTCCTCTAAGATGTTGTGTACTTTTAATAACTGCTTGTCTCTTCTTTGAAGTCACATTAGTGTTGTTATTTCTGGTTATTGGCTTATATAAATCTCCTAGTGTCTTGATTTCTGATGCCTTTGAACTAATCAAATACAAGCAGTATAATTTTATCTTTCTTATTTTTACATAGCCATTGTTGAACCACAGCTTTGCCTTATTGGTCCTTTATCTATCCATGTTCCACTATTGTAAATTTCCCAAACTTGTTACACATTTTTAGTTTAGTCTTTATTATTATCACCTGAAAAGATGTTTTCACATGACATCTTCAGAACCACCCAATGACGTCAGCCAACAATTAATTGCTTTATCAAGATGTCTGAAAATGTATACAACTTCTTTTATATAAAATATCTGCATTCATTACTAATCAAATTAACAGACCTCTTTATATCCTGTGTCAGACTAGTGCTAAAATATGTTCTGTCATTTGTTGAATAAAAAGCTTGGATTAAAGTTTTGTTTTTATTATTTGCTCATAGGCTGTATACCGATTTAAAAGTGAGAGATTCAATTTAGAACACTTGAAAAAAAGGTAGGGGAGAGTACTGCTGTAACAAAGTCAATGAGAAGTCAGCTTTAAGAGAATACCTAGAGTTTGCTAGCAAGCCAGTCTATCAAGTCTGTAGACTTCAGGCTCAATGAAATGTCACAAAAAGTGTGAAGACTGTTAAAAGAATGTAATGTAAGTCCTTGGCAACCCAACGAGTACAGAATGTATTTCTCACTTGCACTCATACACAAACATATATCTTATGTGTGCATACATTATACATATATAGACACATGAAAATACAACATATATGACTACTATGTATGTGTGTCAAATGATGTGCTTTACTGAGCAGAGAATGGCTTTATCTGACATCAGGTTTGGAGATGGAGAGGGGAGAAGGCTTGATGCCCCAGTGTTAGGGGATACTAGAGGTTTGAGGTAGGAGTGGGTGAGTGAGTGGAGGAGCACCCTCACAAAGGCCAAATGGAAGGGAGTGGGGGGATAGGATGTCAGGTTTCTGGAGGGGTAACTTGGCAGGGTGATATCATTTGAAATGTAGGTGAATAAAATAGTTAATAAAAAACAGACCTAAAGTCACAAAGAGGGACAAATGTCTAGGGAAAAATGATTGAAAAATGAATATTTTTATTGAATTTTCCATTTGATATGAATATGATATAATTAATATTTGTATCAAGTGTGTGGCTTTCTGTTTTAAATTGGGAAAATGTTTCACACTTCAGAAGAAATATGTTGAATTCATTTTGAAGAATTATGTTAAATGTGTAACCCTTCAAGAATTTCTGTTCTTATAATCAGGAATAAATCAAAGCCAAATTAATCTTCTGATTTCATATAGTATTCATATATGTGTGTTTACTTTTCTCTATATATTAGTGAGTTAAAATGACTAACAATATTTGTGTGTAGTATGTGTATTTATATCTAATACTCCAAATAAATGTAAGAGCATTAATTAGTGTCATCCAGTTTTAGGTTTTCTGGTGAATCTAGAGAGAGAAAATTTTACTTTTGTGACATGATGTTCTCAGACTTCCGATATTCTTTACACAATTAACAAGTGACTTCCTCCATTTTAAACCCTATAACATGGAATAAAAGCATGTTAACCAAATATTTTCAGAATTAATAGTTTTATTTTCTGTTTCACTCACATTCTGTATTTAATTAGATTCAGTGTCTTTTAGTGTGTCACACTGCAACTAACAGATCAGATTAAGTAAGGATAGATACTGTATCTGCGCAAGGTCTTGGCATCATGACATTTCTTCTCTTGATGAGAGAGGAAGAGTAAGAATTTTTGCAGGTCAATTCATCTGTACAGAAAATAATTAGAGTGAGGAAAGAGTATGCATCAGCTGACTATAAATTGATATAAATTCCTTCAAAATATGAAGTTCAGAACAAGCACATGCATAACCTAAGATGGGTAAAATGTGCATAATCAGTAATGGGAAGAAACAATAGAAATCAGCTTACCGTGACTTTAAAAATATTGAAAATGTCTGAGGAATCCAAATAATCTCCATGGGGATTAGGTCATGGTGACTCTGAGTCACTGTGAGCTGCAGTACTCAAAACATCATTGCTGCTATAAATAGATTATATCTTGTTGGAAAAATATCCTTGGTACAAGGCTACAGAAATCAAGCCCTGATCAAGACAGAGAAAAGAACTCTAGAGAAAATGCACAGAAGAGACTGAGTTCTAAATCTCTTTCTGGAATCACATTCTATTTAGCAGAGTAGTCTTTAGAATATGTTGGTTTTAAAGACTTGATGTTATGTTTTTGAGAACAAAGGTGCAAATATAAGTGGGACGTGGATCATTCTGCTTGAATTGTATAGGTACATGTTTAGAGAGATATCATTTAATGATTATGGTAGCTTTGGGAATTTTAAAAGACACAGTCCTCTGTACTTGTAACATTTCAGTTTAAAATTACATTGATTTTGCTCAAATATTTGATACAGGCAATATTATAATATCCTTAATGGTAAATGTAAGGTTTAGCTAGTACTCTTTAAATTTTAAAGGTATTTTACCCATTTCATGCTCATTTGCAACATGTGATACAAACTAAGTAGAATTATAGAAAGGTATTTTTTGACCAACAATCTAAATTACACACACACATACACACGCACATATATATATATATATATATATATATATATATATATATATGCAAGATTTAAGTATTATATAAGATGAAAAATAAACTAGAATAGAATCTTAAAACAGGCTTTTTTTTTCATAAAAAAGGGTATAGTGTTGTACATGGAAAACTATGTGTTTTGTTTGAAAGTGATTAACATTGGTAAAAAAGAGAGGAGGGATGATCAGAAGTACGTTAGAAAGTTTCAATGCAGGAAATTTTTTATGTCATATAATAATGACAACATGATATGTTATGTATTAAGAAAAATATGTAGGACTAAAAAAATGTAACCAATAAAACCAATTGTAAATTATGGACTTTTTCTTGAAAGATTAACATATGCCATATTTATTCTATGTTTATAGTATGTTAGTCTGTGAAGAGAATGGCAGGGTTGATACATAGGAGCTAAATACATTTTGCCCATATTTACACAATGGAGTATTACTAATATTACACAATGGCTATTAAAAACAATGAATTCGAGAGGTTCCTAGGTAAATCGATGGAACTAGAAACTATCATCCTGAGTGAAGTAAGCCAATCACAAAAAACAGACATGGTATTCACTCACTGATTATTGGATATTAGCCCAGAACCTTGAAATGCCCAAGATGCAACTCACAGGCCACATGAAGCTCATAAAGAAGGAAGACCAAGTTGGGGTGATTCTTAGAAGGAGCAACAAAATACTCAAGGGAGCAAATATGGAGACAAAGTGAGGGACAGAAACTGAAGGAGGGGCCATCTTAAGACCTTTCCACCTGAGTATCCATCCCATGTGCAGTCACCAAAGGTAGATGCTGATGTGGAAGTCAGGAAGTGCATGCTGATAAGAGCCTGATATGGATGTCTCCTCAGAGGCTTTCAAGACTCTGACATATTCAGAGGCAGATGCTCACAACTAGCCAAAGAACTGATAATGGGGTTCTCAATGGAGGAGTTAGAGTGAAGACTGATGGAGCTGAAAGGGTTTGTGGCACCATGAGGAGAGCAACAATACCAACCAACCACAGCTCCCAGGCTCTAAACCACCAGCCTGGGAGCACTTAGGGAGGGATCCAGGGCTTCAGCTGAATATGTAAGAGTGGAGGGCCCTGCTGGGCATAGGTGGAAGAAGAGATCCTTGACCTCATGAAGGCTGGCTGCCCCAGAGGGTGGGAATTTTGAGGGTGGGGAAGTGGGAGTTGGGGGTAGGTAGGGGTTACATCCACAGAGAAGAAGGAGGAGGGGTAAGGGGATAGGGGGTTCCCGGGTGGGTGGGGGATGGGGTAAGGGGACAACATATGAAATGTAAATAAAACATCCAATAAAAAAATTTTTAAAAAAGTAAATATAAATTTACCTAGAAAATGAAGCTACTTATTAAGGATAAGAGAATATTCAATCCTTTCTTTTGGAACAAGGTTACTTGTTCTGTAATCTATATGAACAGCACAGGCTTGAAGTAAAAGGATTTACCGCTATAGAAAATTACTTTTACACATATCTGATGAGTATGGAGTATTCTCAAATTTCTGCAAAATTCTCTCTTTAAGAAATATCACAACAATACATAACTCAGTGTGTGACCTTATAGAAAGAAACTTCACTTACACTATGTAAATGTGCTCTTTCTCAAATAACCCCAAGCAAAAGTAATAAAGTGCTTACCTTGCAAATTGATTTTTACGTTTTGAATAAATAGATTCATGATGTTAACACACACACACACACGCACACACACACACACAAAACAAAGCACAAGACAAACAAAAACCAACCAATCAAACAAACAAAAAAACCTATCTAGTAGACAGGAAATAAAGATCTGTATATTAAATATTAGGGTTGGCATTCAAAGGCTGTGACAAAATTAAAAGCATGAGAAACAACAATCTTGATAGAAGAATTCATGAAATTAATAATCTATATTGGCCCTGCATTCATCATTCTTCTGGCTATTTAATCTTGATTAGAAAAAGTACTCAGGAATGGAGACTCACTGAACTCAGGCTCAGGTGTAACACACCTGCAGAGCTTTCTCAGCTTGCTCACACATTGTTATTACACTTTTTGTCAAGTGGCTAATGTTAGCTCTATTTCAGTTCTACTGTTAATTTAGACACTTAGGGAAGAACATTTTCTCTGAACATCTAAGAAGCAATTAATTCTCTTTGTTAAATCAAGTGGTGATACTCATATTGTTTTATTAAGTTCATCTCAATCCCAGATTCAAAAAACATATATTTAGAACTCACTTTTCTGAATTTATTTTAAAACTAAAGTTAACTTTTCAGTTTAACTTAAAGTCAAACCACAGATTTACTTATATACTTTAATAAATACCAAGAAAAGGAGTGTATCTATAAATCCAGAAAAAATGTCATTATAACTTTTCTCAGGTAAAGCTCTTGGAGATCATAAAACATACATTTTGATTTCATTTTTTTTATTTGTAAAAAATCAAAATATATCCTTAAAAATAAATATGTTGACGTGTTTTTGTATCTAAATAACTGGTGATTCATTTCTCATTTCCCTCTGTCCCAGTGACTGTTGTCTTTTTATTTTGCCATGTACTTACACTGGTCTGAGTAGAGCTAAAAATGGATGTTATGAATTATTTACAAAATATTTAAGTAATTATCAAATTATTCCTCAAATTTTTTGTTCCAGTGACATGCTAGTCTAGTTGTGTGACTAGTGATCTGATTTATAGTCTCTAAAGACCAAGTTAGCAGAAATTTAAGGAACTGACAATAGTCACCCAAGGCTCAATTCCAAAAAAAAGAAATATTCACTGATGTGAATGACTGTGTTGTTTTGAATAACAATGAACCCCTATTGGTTATTTTTGAATTCCTGGTCATTAGGCAGTGTCCTTACTTGACAGGAATTAGTACATGTGGTCTGGTTAGGGTAGGTATGGATTTTTAGAGGAAGTGTCACTTAAGGTGGGGGAGGGGCAAACTTTGGAGTTTCAAATGCTTAAGCCACACACAATATCTTCTGGGTGCATGCTGACCCAGATGTAAAACTATCACCTGCTTCTCCAGCACCATGTCTGACTGCATGCTACCTTGTTTCTATCCATAAGGATAATGGACTAAAACTTTGAAACTATACGAAAGCCTCAATTAAATGCTTTCTTTTATAAGTGTTGCCATGGTCATGGTGTTTTATCACAGCAATAGAACACTGGCCATGACAATTACTTACAAAGGAACTTTGTAGAGTAATTTTAGATCAGGCACATGGCTGCCCTGGCAAGGGATCACTCTCTGAGAGGCAAAGGGGAGGCAAGGAGGTGAAAATTCTTGGAGGGAGGCCAGGAATGGTGGCAACATTTGGAATGTAAATAAATAAAACAATTTAAAAAGAAATATAATTTTTCTGTAATAAAGTCCAGAAATTCTTATTATTATTAATTAATAATAATAATAACAGTAATAAAATGATTTGTGCAGGATGAGTCAGGGGAAAGTAGTTCAGTGAGTGCAGTTCATTTGACAACTGTAATCCAGTGGGGTATAGTTGCGAGTCAGTGCAGCAAGAATAATAGAGTGGAAGAACGTTCATTCATGAGTTCATGGAATTTACTGTCAGTCAGCAGAGGCAATTGAAGCCAGAGAATATAAAAGGAGCAAGAAGATTGGGAAAAAATGCAAGAGTTAGTTTGAGGCTAAGCAGATCAATTCGGTAGGAAGCTGAGAGAAGCTAGATTGAATTATTCATCATATAGAGGATTTAAGTCAGAACCAGCCATCCAGAGTTCAGAAAGAACTAGAAAGAGTCAACTTATTGAGCAGTAAGCCTCTGAGACAACTACCTAAGTTAAAAAATGTTACATTTATAATATTGGTCCCAGAGATTGAACTCAGTTCTTCATGCAAACTTGACTGTAAGTACCTTGCCTGATGATCCATCTTCTTAGGAAAAAAAATCCCTTCTTTTATTCATTCAATAATCTTCTTATTCAGTAATCACTGCTTTATTCAATTATATTTTTACAATATTGAATTTCTCTTTTGTGATTGCTTGCTTGTTTCTCATCACTGAGTATCATTTTATTGTATTTCATGCTTTCTTTTGCATAGGTGTATATACACGTGTTGTTGTTGTTGCTGCTGTGCAGGCATATGCTTATGTGGAGGCTAGAAGTTGACACCGTTTTTTTCTCCCACCCATCCATGGTTATACATCTTTCTCCTTTCACCTACAGAACACTGATTTGGCTACAGGAAATCACAATCACCCTGTCTCCAGGTCTCTACCACAGTCATTACAAACACATTGTAGCTCATGGTTTTTATGTGGGCATTAAAGATAACACTCAGGGTCCCAATCTTGTGCAGTATGGACTTTACCACTTGAGTAATCTACAATTTATTTATTTGTAAATAAATCTAAAATTTATTTGAATACACACTTGCTTAAGATTCATGATTATCTTACTTTGTTGTTGTATGCATTTGATTTATTAAATCTCAAAATCCAAGCTGAAGGTACATGAAGAACACATCACAGAAGCAATCCATATTGTCTGAATTCACATTCCATGTAAAAGATGGCTTATATTTATCACTCTGTGTTCAGTGCGTTTTGCAACTTAGCAGATGATTTAATTCAATTGACTAAGTTTTGACTGAGTATTCATCACAGAATAATAAAATACAGCATTTCAAAAACAACAGGTTTTACTAGTCTTTAGGAGTTATAACTGAGAAATGTATTTTCTCTGTTTTGTTTATTATTTATTTTTATTGGATATTTTATTTATTTACATTTCAAATGTTATCTCATTTCCTGGTTTCTTCTTTGAAAACCCCCTATCCCATCCTCCCTCACCCTGCTTCTATGAGAGTGCTCACCCAACCTATCCACTCCCATCTCCTCACCATGGCATTTCCCTACACTGTGTCTTTGAACCTTCCCAGGACCATCCTTCCATTGATGTTTGATGACGGAATATCTGTTACATACACAGCTGGAGCCATGTGTTCCTCCAGCTGTATTCTTTTGTTGGTGGTTTAGTTCCTGGGAGCTCTGGGGCATTCTGGATGGTTGATATTGTTACTCTTCCTATGGGGTTGCAAACCCCTTCAGCTCCTTCATTCCTATTTCTAACTCCTTCATTGGGGACCCTGTGTTCAGTCCAATGGTTGGCTGAGAGCATCTGCCTCTGTATTTGCCAGGCTCTGGCAAAGCCTCTCAGGAGACAGCTATATCAGGCTCTTGTGAGCAACCACTTCTTGGCATCCACAGTAGTGTATGGGTTTGGTGTCTGTATATTGGATTGATCCCTGGGTGAGGCAGTTTCTCGATGGTCTTTTTTTTTAGTCTGTGCTCCACAGTTTGCCTCTCTATTTACTCCTGTGAGTATTTTGTTACCCCTTCTAAAAAAAACTGAAGCATCCACACTTTGTTCTTCATTCTTCTTGAGGTTCATGTGGTCTGTGAAATCTAACTTGAGTATTCAGAGCTTTGGGGGTAATATCCACTTATCAGTGAATACATACCATGTGTGTTCTTTTGTGACTGGGTTACCTCACTCAGGATGATATTTTCTTGTTCCATCCATTTGCCTAAGAATTTCATCAATTCATTGTTTTTAATAGCTGAGTAATACTCCATTGTGTAAATGTACCACATTTTCTAAGTCTATTCCTCTGTTGAAGGACATCTGGGTTCTTTCCCAGGCTCTGGCTACTATAAATAAGGCCGCTATGAACATAGTGAAGCATGTGTCCTTGTTATATGTTGGAGCATCTTCTGGGTATATGCCCAGGAGTGGTATAGCTGAATCCTCAAGTAATGCTATGTCCAATTTTCTAAGGAACCATCAGATAGATTTCCAGAGTGGTTGTATCAGGTTACAATCCCACCAACAATGGAGAAGTGTTCCTCTTTCTCCCCATCCTTGTCAGCATCTGCTGTCATCTGAGTTTCTGATTTTAAACTAAAAGTGTATCCCCAACAGCATAGCACATTATATCTAGCATCTGATAAGCCATAGTTTATTAGTTTATTGGAAAGTTGATCCATCTGTTTTTCGTAGTTACTCCCACCCCATAAATCTAAGTATACTAGTTTGTTGTACAGCAAATTTTAAAGGATTTACTTTTCTTATTCCTTCGACGATTTAGAGAGTCTAAAGTGTGACTCTCCACAGTTTCCTAGTCGCAAATCACAAAGTCCATTGAAAACCAATCTGATAGGAATGCCATGTTGGTGAAATCCTCAGGGATTATTTACATAGCACAGCCAAAGAACTTTCTGCCAGACAGGTGTCATAGATAAAGAATCCCTAGAGGACATTGAGAAGAAGGAAGGTCACTATATATTACTAGCAGACTCTCATTTTGCATAACCACTTAAAGTATTTAACAATTGCCTGTGATTTTATAATAAATATATGATTTCATGACAGAATTTTTTGTTAATGTACTGTCAACATACATATTTTACGTCATTAAATTTTCCCAGAATCATGATTAAAGTTTGCTCCTGGTTCCAGAAATCACCTTTTCTTGTGAAATCAATTTCATCCAGAAGTCAAATAAAGAAAAAACATCAGTAAAGAAGAAACCAATGACTGGCAAAGAAACAGCAGAAAACATATAATTCTGTAAGTAAGCTGGGGCATTCTGGGCTATCATGTATTCAATAGGATGCAAAGGGCAAAAATATGAGCTTAATTAGATGAGTCAAATTCAAACCACAGCTAAAAACATGAAATGAAATTTTAGTTGTATCATTACCTTCCTTAACCTTCTCAATCAGGACCATTGGCTTTGACAATAAAAATCTATTTATTCACCCCATTTTCCCATAATTAATTTTTTTCTGGCAAGATGCCCATCAAAATAACTTTTCAAATTTGAGTTTGGAATGGACATTGTAAGCCTGAAAAAAAGTCATACATCTACTAATAAAGCTGCTCCCCTACAAGGTATTTTTATAGAGAGTTATTGTATAGAGAACCATCAGTTCTCTAACTAGTGTATGAGGTGACTAAACTTCACAACATAAAACCACTTTCCTGTCATTTTTACCTTTATTATTATATAAATTCAGGTGGAAATGTCATTTTTCCCACATCTCGCTACAATATAATTGGATAATCATCTTAATTGGAGTATGAAGAACATAATTGAACATTTCTTTTCTAAATCAGGGCTTCCTATGACCATCAATTAGCATACGGTGGGAAGACAGGCATGCCTTAAAGGATTATTAAGAGGTGAGGCCTCCTTGTCTGGTGCTGAATGGTGCCAGATGGCTTTCTAATTACTTACACTGCTGCATCTGGACTCCACTTCCTCCTCCCTATCTTTTCAGAATTGCTGTTAATAGTCTATACTCATTAATTTTCACATTTATCTGACCTACTGTCTTTTAGCCCGAGAAAACATAATTTCAATAGAGATTGCATTTTTAATTTAATTATTTCAATGAATACAGATGTTTACTTTTACTGTTATCTAAGGACTAAGTTATTTAAATATATAGACATACATGTGTTTGCTTTGCAACTTTATTGTGAACTTCAAAATTCTATGTTGGTGTTTCTGAAGTTTGATTTTGAGATCTAAGACATCACTGCATTTTCTGCATATATTCACACATCCTAACTAAAATTAGTAGTCAATATACCAAAAAATTCTATAGAACAGTATATATATATATATATATATATATATATATATTAATAGCTATCCAATAATAGCTATCATATACATACACATACATGTACACATACAAATACACATACACACACAAACACATACATAAATACATATATATTCCATTTTTCAAAATAATATATATATATTATATATATTATATATATTATATATATATACATACACACACACACACACAGACACACACACACACACACACGGCTATTAAAAGCTACTGTTGTGCCCATTTCATGAATTCCAAAGAGCTGATTCTGATGCAATTGCACTAGTGTTTTTATTCAAGCTCAAGCTTGGGCCACACCACTACCTCTGATACAGGAGGATGTAAGGGTCCATCCCTGATGTTAGTTTCAAGTAAGCATTTATAGAGATAAGCTAATAAGGAAAGGGGTTTCTAGTCTGGCACACATTTGATTGGGGAACTATTATGGAATTTTGTTGCCCTTTAAAGAAATTGGGTGTTACTGGGATTCAAATCATAAACTTAACTTTTGCTTTTCCCCTGATTGATGATTGTTAGGAAGTGAAGTACCATGGGCAGGCTTACAATCTAGAAACTCATGCTAGGTGCAGGTTCATTGGGAGTAACCTGGAAACTGGTATTAGTTGCAGGTTTATTGTGGAGTAACCTTGAAACTGGTGCTGTATTCAGGCTTGCTGGGGAATAACTCAATTTCAACCTTAAGTCAGTTTCTCTGAGGAACCTGAATCTGAATTCAAGATTTGATCTCTCACTTTCATTTATATAATAGTAATAGCTATCCAATAATAGCTATCATATACATATACATACATGTACACATACAAATACACATACACACACACATACATACACACATATATATTCCATTTTTAAAAATAATTATTTTTATATACTAAATTCATATCCATAAATCTGAAGAAATTAATAAAAATATGCTAGCTACACAAAACAATCAAATACAATAATCAAATATAATACAAAATATAATAACTGTCCAAAATTTATTTATGTCTTATAAAATTGGGTTTGCAAACTGTCAAGTAGTGAATTAATAGCAGTATAAGTTATAATATTTTTATACACTTTCAAAATTACTTCACACTACAGAAGCAAACACATTCACAAAAGTCTTACTAGTAATCAGTGGGAGCTGAGTTCAACCAATTGTTCAACAAATAAAATATAATGGTTGACAGATTAATTAAAACAAAATAAACATTCATTATGACAAAGAATTTAAAGACCTGTAGTTAGTTTGCTCTTTGGTAGTATATACTTAAATTAGTAGCATAAAACAATTATATTTTTCCTCATGAAACAGAAATTATTTATGTGTATGAACATACATATCTATTTATTAATTTTCTATAATGTAGTTTGAAAGTTAATCTAATCTTCAGAAAAATGTTAACAATTGGTTTCTATTATCTCATTTGCAAACCAGAATAATTTACCTACCCTGAAATAAACCAAGAAATGCCACTTTGAAATTACTGCTTTGAATAAAATCATATTTTTCAATTTATTAATTATACCAATGTATAATCAAAGAATATCATTTGTTTATGTTTGTATAGAATCAAAATCTATTATTTATATCTTCCTAGTAGTATCAAAATGCAGCCTATTTTGACATATTTATGTAATTTTTAAGTTCATTTTGTCATATTTCACTTAGATTACAATAGTCAAGTTTGCATGTCAATTTAGCTAAACAATAGTCACTAGTTTGTAAAAAAACTTGTAATGTGTTTAGGTAATTCACAGTTAGGTAATATTATGAAAGGGTCTTTAGATGCCACCAAATATATGATCTGTTGACTTCATATGCTTGAAAAATAAACTGAGTCTAGTTCAAGAAACTGAAAGTCCATAAATGATAGCATAAATGAGGATTTCCTCAGTTTGAAGAAATTCTGCCTATAGATTTAATCAATGTAATAGCAAGAAAAGATTTGGGGGCCATAAAGTAGAGAATTAAAATTTGGACTTGATCTTGTTCAACTACTCCAAGAGGAAGGGCTTTAATAGTTTTCCTTAAAGTGAAACATGAATTGTCAATGATTCAGAGACAAACACTAACACGTGATAATTGAGGCAGCCTAATATTTGTAAGAATTAACCAATGAGACTTCATAAATTTAAAATGTATGTATACAGTAACATTAAAAAGCAATATATTTGAGATACTTTGCAGATATTAAAGTATATTTACCAATTATATACTAAACATGATAATACTTTCTAAGGCCTGTAAAGATTTTAAAAATTCAAATATCCAAATTTGAAATTATTAAATCACATTGCACATAGTTATTAGTTAATTTTACATGTCAACTCACCAAAACAATAGTCACTAGTTAGGTAATCGAACACTAATCTAGGTGATGTTGCGTGTAACTTTCGATATCCCATCCAGGAATTGGCCAGATTACCAGCTCCCACTGAGTTCCCTTGAATCATGAATCATGAATAAAAGACACACACACACACACACACACACACACACACACACACACACAAAGTTGTTTCTTTTAAACTTGCCTTTGGACACATTGTGGGGCACTACAATCTCCCACCTGCTAAAGGATGCCCTTAATAATACTCTTAGTCCCCTAACTCCCACTACAGAATAATAGTTGCTAAGTTGAATCTAGTCACTGTTGAACATCTCTGACCTCCAGCCTATAGAAGCAACCACAGCCTACTGCCCCTCCTGATACCTTGTTCTTCCTTCCCCAAAGCATGGCAAACTCCTTTCTCCTTCCTTGCATTTCCCTTTTTTTATCCAGGGACTCAGAAGTTCCACCTGTACCTTCTGCCCAGCAATTGGCCCATGGCTTTCTTTACATACAGATAAAGAATCAATTTGGGAACAGGACCTTAGCATGAAAACTGCCCCCATAAGGTGGTACTGTAAATGAGTATTTAGACAATATCAAATATATGATCTATTGACTTTATATCATTGAAAAACAGTCTGGGATCAATCCAAGAACCTGAAAGCAATTAATCATTCAAATTTGCACAGATGGGAAAAATTTGAACAGATATTTCTCAAATGGGTAGTAAATAAGCACTTAAAAAGATTAAGAATCAGCAGTAGTCAGGGAAAGGAAAACTGCCTAACTTATTTTCTCTCACCCTAATTTAAATGGCTACTGATATCATATCAGAACATGGAGTCATTTCCCAGGATCGTGGATCAGTAAGGTTAATATAGTGAAAAGGGCCATCCTACCAAAAGGAGATTGAATGCAATCTCCATCAAACTTCCAACACAATTATTTTCCGAACCTGAAATGACAATTTTTAGCTATACATGGAAACATGAAAATTCACTATGGTTGAAAAAAATCTTGAATAATAAAAGGTATCTCTTAGATATCATCTGTCCACAAATTCTACTATAGACCTATAATAGGTGAATGTAATGTGCTGACATAAAAACAGATGTGTTGACTAACAGAATTAGCCTGGACACCAAGGCGTTTATCTACATACATATGGACACCTAGTTTTTGATAAAGATGCCAAAAATTCATACTAGAAAACAAAAGAAAGCTGTTGATGAATTTCAATCCAGGATCTAGCTGCTTTGGCAAGGGATCACAGCCAAACATCTGATCTGGACAGAATACAGACACACCCTGAATTACAGTATGATCTGTCAGGAATATAGACATACTCTTTATACACATCTTTAATCTTTAACAATAAAAGCAAGGCTAGTTTATAAAAGATAACAGTCATATTTGAAAGTGATATCTAATTGAGGGGCAGACAAAATGATGAATCAGAAAAAAGATTTGACAGAAAAAGTCAGAGATATGATATATGCAACTCACAGGAGAACATCGCAGGGAAGAGGGGCTATTTAAGAGAAGCAAGAGAAAGAAAAAAGGTTTGTGTGGTATGTGGAGTGTTTTGTGTGGTTATGGTTGTAGTTTTACAGAAAGAGGTTGCAGAGAGAACAACCTAGACACAGTTGATGACAGAAGGAGGCAGAGAATGAGGAGCTAGAAGATTAAAACATGAGAGACCAGGTCTTGGGTTCAGACTCTGTCTTAGAGAACCTGACCTAAAGTTGAATACTCTACCACCAGTTTCCAAGTTACTCCCCCAAAACCTGTGCTTCCACTTTACAAGCCTGCCACTGGAACTTCATTTTCTAACAACCACCTATCTATCAGGAGGAAAGCAGAAGTTAAGTATACAGTTTGGCTCCGAGCACCAGAAAATTATGGTAAAGGTCAACAAAATTCCATAAGAGCATCCTAGTCATATGTGTGCCAGGCTAAAATCCGCCTCTCTTGCTTGTAATTTTCTATAAAATCTTATCTTGGTGAGCTGTTGGGGCTTCACCCTCCATTTCTGCTACATCAGAGATGGTGGTTTGGCCCAAGCTCAAGCTTGAATAATGATTATGGTGGAATCGCATTGGAATTGGCTCCTTAGTAGTCTTTTGGGGCTCACTAAAATGGGCACAGCAAACATTGTCAAAGATAGTACGAGGTGAGTCATACCAATTCAGTCACAAACTGAGAGATGTTGGATTGAATAAATTCCATTTAAACATTAGATTGTAGAGAGGCTGGGAAGCTTCCAGGATTATGTATAGGGATAGGTAGAAAAGAATAAAATGAATTGAACTCAGTTAAAATGGTGTATATAAGAACTTGGGTAAGGCTCTCATCTCACCCCTTCATCCGAGGAAATAAAAGTGACATTTACAAACAACATCTCAACAAACAATGCTTGCCAAACTAGATGACAACATGTAGAATAATACAAATGTATTTACATTTATCACCCTGCATAAAATCAATTCCAAATGGATAAAAAAGCTCATCATAAATACATATACACTGAATCAAAGATGAAAGTAGAGAACAGCTTGTAACTCATTGGGACAAGAAAAGACTTTCTAAACAAACCATTTATAGCATAGGCACTAAGGTCAATAGTTACTAAATGGGACATCATAAAATGGAAAAACCTCTGTAGGGTGAAGGACACATTTATTCAGACAAAGCAGAAGCCTTGAAAATGAGAAAGGATTTTTACCAAATGTATAACTAATAAAGGATTGATACTTAAAATATATTCACAACTCAGAAAACCTTACATCAAGAAAGCAAATTATCATACTTTTAAAAGCAGTGTACAGGTCTTCAAAAATAATCCTCAAAATAGACAAGATAAATGGTCTAGGAGTAATTAAATGTAGTTATATCTAAAATAGGACACATGATATTCCCTGAATAATCCTGGCTACTGCAAAGGATAACTGCAAAGGATACTGCAGGTGCTCTCCACAAACTGATGATAACACCTACACAATTGAAGGCAACACCTACACAACTCAGTGAAAATGGAGAAGTCCATGAGATGGCTACTTAGAGCCTTCACCTTGGTGTACCTCTCTTTCTGGCACTGAAATGTACTCCGCACACTACCAAAGGAGAGTGGTAAACACCTACCCAACTACAAGAAATACATCTACAATGTTGTTCTGCCTACATGATATAATAGTGAAATGGTGACATAAAGCTTATGGGATAAACCGAATAGTATCTGATTGGGATTAATTCTAAATCCATGATATAAACATTGACACTGGGTGGTCAAGAACCTGAGACTAGTTAAACAAGGGATATATGGGAAAACTAAATGCTACTGTTTTACTAAAGAAATGTAGCAATAAAAATGGCTTTCTAGACATTCTGCTATACTCACAGATCTGTGTGTTGCTTATCTATCAACAGAGAAGCTTCTTTGTACAGCAGATGGGAATGTAGAGACCCTAGCTGGAAAAGGGACAGAGAGTAACAGAATTTTTAATACTTTGTCTTAAATGGAATGTCACTTCTTACTGTCTCACTCCTCACATTTCAAGCAAACCCTTAGAATTGGAGTTATAAAAATTTTAAGAGCCAGCAGAAATAGAGAACACTAAAGAAATAAGACTTTCAATGCACAGTAAGACCAATACATATATCAACTCACAGAGACTGTGGTAGCATATATAGATGGCCTAAACATAGGGTTTCCATACTCAGAGTAGACTTGGACATCCTCATCTCTAACCAAGAAGCTGTGTCCAATGGAATATGATTAAAAAAATTATTGTCGCCAAATGAGTTTCATTGAGTATATAAACCAGTCATAAAGGGCAGGCTAACCATCATCAATTATCCCAGTAACCCCTTCTATTCTTGAATCTAAAGCCAGAGCCATAAGACAGAAGCTTTCAAGTTCTGCTGGTTTCTGGGACTGAGTCATACTCTCATGGTTCTAATACATCTTCACCAGCTTTCTGTTTTCCATTGGTTAACTTCACTACATAAGCTTGAATATTCTGGAGTTTGCTCTGTAGTCCAGGATGGTCTTGAACTCAGAGAACTGCATGCCTGTCTTCCAAATTTCTGGGATTAAAGATACATACAACTGTGCCTAGATTTAAGCTTTTTCTTTTCCTAGAACTTGCTCAGACTTAGGGTTGCCTTGAACTCAAAGATCTGACTAATGTTGTCTCCTGGGATTAAAGTTTGTCTCCTGGGATTAAAGTTATCTGCCAGCATGCCTAGGCCTAAGCATTTCCAGGCCACTATTCTTCAGGATTCCATCAAAAACCTATGTCTTCCATTCTCTAGATCTGGATCGCAAGGGTGTCCTCCACTTCTGGATTGTAGTTCATTCCAGATCAAAAGTCCAAACAAAAACAATAACAATAACAAAAACAATAACACCTAACATATTATAACTATTCCTTATTCAACTGTGAATACAAACAATAACCTTTGCTGGGTGGGATCATGTGAAAATGTTCAGTAGATCTCAAAGGACTTAAATATTGATGAAGAATATATTAGCATGTAGAAATTAAGTCCTTAGTGATCAGGAAAATGCAAATTAAAATGACCCTGAGATTCTACCTTACACCAATCAGAAGGGCTAAGATCAAAAACTCAGGTGCCAGCACATGCTGGCAAGGATGTGGAGAAAGAGGAACACTCCTCCATTGCTGGTAGGATTACAGACTAGTACAACCTCTCTGGAAATCAATCTGGAGGTACATCAGAAAACTGGAAATAAATCTACCTGAAGACCCAGCTATACCACTCTTGGGTACATATCCAAAAAATGCCCCATCATGTCATAGGGGCATCAGTTCCACTTTGTTCATAGTGGCCTTATTTGTGATAGACGAAAGCTGGAAAAAAAATGGAAGAATGAATACAGAATATGTGGTTCATTTACTCAATGGAATACTACTCAGCTATTAAGAATGAGGACATCCTGAGTTTTACAGGCAAATGGATAGAACTAGAAAATATCATCTTTAGTGAGGTAACATAGACCCTAAAGGATATGTGTAGTATCTACTCACTAATAACTAGATATTAATAAAAAAATTACAGAATACCGAGGCCAGAACGAATCCACTAGACTCAAGGTTAACAGGCCGAAGGACCCAAGTGAGGATGCCTCAATCCCACTTGGGAGGAGAAAGAAAGCAGTTAAGGGGGACAGAGAGAGGGGGGAACTGGGTGGGAGAATGGACAGGGAGGTAAAGGGGGAACATCTCCTACCTCTGGAGGTATGAGATTGGGGGACCCTCTAGAATTTAACAGAGTGACTCTCAGGACTCAAAAGGGAGTGACCTTGGTAAAGTGTTCTACAGATAGGAGGAGGAAATGGTAGATTCCACATCAAGTGGAGGGACAGGGGCTGAAAAAAACAGTCAAAAGCTCTGATGCAAAAATGTTCCTGTCTGAAGGAACTACAGAAAGAAAATTGGAAAAGAGCATAAAAGAACAGATATCCAGTGACTGGCCCAAATTGGGATCCAGCTCCCCATGAGTCCCAGGGCCCTGATGCTGTTAGTGATGCTGTGGTGTGCTTGAAGTCAGGAGTCTAGCATGGTGGCCCAACAAGTGGCTGAAAAACTCAGATGCAGAAACTAACACCCAGCCAATAGACAGATATTGGGAACACCTGTAGTTGAATTGGGGAAAAGTTAAAAGAAGCTGAGGAGGAGGCCAACCCTATAGGAAGACCAGCAGTCTCAATTAACCTGGACCACCAAGACTCTCAAATACTGGACCACAAACCAGGCAGCATACACCAGCTGATATGAGGCCCCCAACACATATACAGCAGAGGATTTCTGGGTATGAACTCAGTCAGAGAAGATGCACCTACCTGTCAAGAGTCTTGAGGCCCCAGGAGGTGGAGAGTTTTGGTAGAGTGGAGGTGGGAGGATGGTGACATCCCCTGGGAGATGGGGTCCAGGGAGAAGTTAAGGAATGGGGAGCAGTCAGTCGAACAGGAGGGGGATAAATTCTGGACTGTAACAAAGGATTAAAGAATAAATAAATAAATTTTAAAAAGGAATAGTAAAAAGGAAATATCAATATGGTCAATAAACACAAGAAAATAGTTTCCTGGATTAAGATAATAACTGTTGTGTGTAGCTTTACTGCCCCATCTAAGTTCTGGGAATTGGTTGTGCTACCAGCCGCCACCCAGCTTCCCTTGAATCTATGGATAAAAAGACACAGACGTACATAGTTGTTCAATTTCAACTTGCCTTTTGACACAATTTCTTGGGGCTACTTATCTCCTGCCTGAAAATGTGTGCCCTTATCAATATTCTTAGCTTCACACCTTTCTACCTACCCTAAACTCCAGTTGCTCAGTTACATGTAGTTCCTGTTAAATGCTCCCTAACACCCTCCTGTAGAAGGAACATGTGTGGGTATGGGACTGCGTGAGGGTATTCTGGTTCATGGCTGGGCATGGGCCTAGAACCCGGAGACTCTACGTGAGAACAAGCAGGCATTTGGCTGTGCCTCCAGAACCCAGAGTCCTGATGCGCAGTCTTGTCTCCATAGACCTACATTGTTCAGTCACATAGGCCATTATAACTCCTCCCAAAGTGCACAGGTAGAGGGTGTGACTATAGGCTTCAGGCCCTAGGGATATACATACTAATGAAGGCCAGAGGGCGGAGCAAATTAAGCATGCCTCTCCAGATCCTCCCCAGATCCTCCCCAGAACCACCTCCTTTCTCCCTCCCTTTTTAACTCAGCACTGCCCTGAGTTTTACTGGGGTACCTCCATATCCATCCACCATCTGTCATGACAATAAACCCTGCTGGAACCAAGGACTTCCTTGTGTAATTGGGGCCTGCCGGCTGCCAACACTCCCAGCCGTTGGAACCTTATACTCTCTCCTGGATGTGGGACCCTCCAGTGTGGAAACCCTCCATGAATCCACCACTGCTGTGCCCCCTTTTTTCCCACATGTGGGCACTCTGTTTAAGATTTCTCATGGCTGTTCACCTTTTCTCCATGAGAACTATGCTGAAGTTTGTCTCTCCTCTCCTTGTGTCTGTCTGCTTGCCTGCAGGGACCCAGAAGTCCTGCCTATTCCATCCACCCAGCAATTGACCCAAGGCTTCTTTACTGACAGATCAAGAAGCAATTGAGGAACAGGACCTTAGCATCAGGACCATCTCTACAAATAACCATGCTTTTCTAAGCTACAAAACAAAACAAAACAAAACAAAAATTATGGTGAGATAAAGATGTAGTTGCATGGAAACAAAGTTTCATCTAAACTATATTTGACACAATCCTCATTCTATTTTTTTCTTCATTACAGTTACATGAACTTGAATAGTTTTCAAATTGAATCTGTGCTGACCAAACAAAGTTAGTATTGTTTTCTTTTTATATTCAGCTTGTGAGATGGAGTGTGTGGCCAATTTTGTAGTTTTTATAGTGTAGTTCCTGTGAGCCTTATATGTCTCATTGTAAATTAATATATTGGCACCAGGCTTATAGGCTTATTTAATGTAAATCCAGTCTGGATGAATTTGCTTTCCTGTGCTAACAAAATTAGTTTTTTAAGCCAGAGGGCAAGAATCTGAAGTTTGGCAAACACATTGAATTGATGAATGCCACCATATGAAACTTTTGTGAGACAACATGAAGGTCTTTGCCTTTCAGCCACACAAACTATGACCTTGGGGGAATATCCCAGAGACGGTTGTTGGTTTTGCTTCTAGATTTATCAGTTGAAAATAGAAGCTGAGACTACTTTTTATTGCAGCATAAAGATAGCCTTGAACACAATTTTCTGTATTTTAATGCTTTCTGTTATCTATTTCGATTTTCTCAATTTTGTTTTTGACATTTCATACTTGTATGTAGTTCACTATTATTCTACGTCCACCCTCTCTTATGTGTATTCCATATGTATTATGCTTCCATAAAACAACTTTTCTATGTTTATATCTTTCTGGGTTTTGCTTTTTGTGTGTATGTTTGTTCATTTGTTTTGTTTTTTTGGGATCGATGAGTTTAACTGTGGCCACTCTTGTGATGATAGGGTTGGAACTATACTTGGATCTCTGTCAATTCATAAGCTTATTCACAGTTGAACAGAGTGGCTGATTCTTTTCAATTTCAAAGTTTATAGAACAGTGTGAAAGGGGATTTTAATTATTTTATTATTAATTTACTTAATAAATGTTATTTAATCATACATAAGACACACTGGTGCACATACAGAGATTATGATTTGGTTATATTGATGTGGATTGAACCAATTACCCAAATTTTTAATGAAAAACCTAAATGTTATAGAAAAGAAAAGCAGTGGCAGTTTAAGAATATTCTAGGCTTTAGATTCTAATCTCAAAACTTTTGAAACAGGAGAGAATAACACAGTTGAAATATTAGATAGAATGCAAGAATAATTGCATAATGGAGCAACACAGCAAAGAATGTACAAATCAGAGTGGTATTGGAGAAGTGAAGGGAAAGTAATCAATTGTAATGTATATATGAAAGAAGAATAAACAGAAAAATTAAACTAAATAAAAATAGAAATCTATTAAGTTTAATTTAAATAACGTATATCACTTAATAATTAAATAAATGATTGAAGATCAAAGAAAAAAAAGACTTTTAAAGTCCTATAGTCTAACCAAAATCTTATTTAAATATCTGTAGTTGTTTGAGTTTTTTATATGGGATATTTTAAAAACTAAGAAATTACAGAATTCTGACAAAGGCTTAAAAAAACCAAAAGAATTAAATAGTGATATAACTACTGCACATAGATTTCATTGCTGTAATAGCAGACATCTGTGAATATACTAGAACGGCTATCAAAGGCCAGGGAAGATGGCCATGAGGAGACAGAAATTTAATTCACAGTATTTTTCAGAATCACATTGACTCAAGTATCTGGTTTTTTAGATAAATATAGTTTCCCTATTCCTTGCTGAACTGTCATCTGCCACAGCCAAAAGGACTTCTGCTACCCATAAACTGGTCTAATTGCAGTGGCCACAGTCCCACTCCCAAAAGCTATCTTCTACCCAGAACAGAAAATACATTCAAGAGTCCCTAAGCCTTCAGGAACCCCAAGAACTCTACTTTTTCTTTTAGCTGGACTGCCGTTCTCCACACTCATGAGACACTCTGGCAGTTTGTTCTCCAATAAATAGTTATTTTCTATATAAAATTATCAGTAACAGTTGAAACTATAAATATACAAGTGACTTGTATTCTTTAATTATTCTTTCCTAATATTTGCAACATAGATAGTTCAGGTAGACAAGACTATAATTATCCTCAAAGATACTATTCAGTGACAAATAGAATCTATGAGTACTCTGTTTGATGTGATAAAGAGAGTCTCTGAAGAAAGTAAACATCTTCAGTGGGTAAAATTATTCTGAATAACTGAGATGGGCCAATGTTATCCTGAGTTCTTATAAGAAGAAAGCCTTATCCTATCTCTGATTCGTTCTGTCAAAACATTTTCTGGTTTAACACTTTGTCCCATGATTAGACTTGACTTTCAAACATGGCTGCTACCTTCTACAAATTAGCTTTACCTTCATGTTTTGGAATTAAATGTGTGTCTACATTTCAGCCAGATCACACAGACATAGGTCTTTCAATGTGCTCTTTTGTCAGAGCATCCATGTTTTTCCAGAGGAATCAGATATTAACATCACCTGGCCTGATATATTATCTCTACAGTTTCAGATGAAATGACATTAATCAAATAATAGAGTCAATACTAACAAGAACGTTACTCTCTATGGAATGGAGAATGTTTCTGGCTTTCTAATTTCATGGTGTAGATACATAATATAATTTAGTCATCCACTCTTTTAATATATGAAAGTGAAAGAGTGTAAAATAGATTTTTTTTGTTTGTTTTAGGTAACTCTATATATCTATCTGAAACTTGGTGACTGTTTTAACTGGTTTTCAATCTTTGACCAAATTTGTGACATGGGTTCTTTACATGAAAAAACAGGGTAGAAGCAGAATAGGAGTCTGTTCTTTTTTTAAACACTTTATAATTTTAAAAATGTGGTTCAGGAGTTTTAGATATTTATATAATTAACTTTGGTCATTGTCTTCTCTCATACCCTTCATTCATCTCCTTTCTTCAAATAGAACTCTTTTCACCAAGATCTTCTACCTCTGTTTCTTCTTTCTTCATATGGCCACCTCAGTTTAGACTCTTGACTGTGAATAAACAGAAAGCTATTTACTATAGAGTATGTAAGTAGTCAGTATTTATGCCACTTGTAAAAAGATACCTAATGTCTCAGCCACTGTTACTTGCAACTATTCCTTCAGGGAACAAAACTACTAACGAAGTTTCCTGAAACAATTCAAATTGTATTGCTTAATCTGTTTTTGTGCTTGTTTGTTTTGTTTTGTTTTAAATCATAATAATGTATTTTATTTGGATTTAAGTTTTTCCCTGTTTTTCCACATAAATTCATCCTAAGCTATTCTACCCAGTCCAGATTGAGACACAATCAGATATTGATTATCACTCTGTGACAACTTATTGCTCTTACAAGAGTAAGAAACATGCATGTTGGAAACTATCAGACCAATGCAACACCAAGAAAAATGTTACACTTAACAATTTTTCATAATGACCATAAAATAATAGTAATGAACCTTTCTACTAAAAACTAATTGTTTAAAATAACTATAATTATAATGTACAGTAAATACACTTTTGGATGTATTTACTTGTTACTTAAAATAAGTTAACATTTCAGTATGTCTATAAAATGTTTAAATATTTGATTTAATTTGAAATTATTTTTAAGTAACACAACCATATAAGTCCACCAATAAAATGTCTCTCACAAACTGTTTTATCCTTAGTGCCATTTATATCCCTGTTCTTAATTAAATCTCTCCAATGGGAGGAACCATTTATCAGGGGCTATATATAGACAAGCTCTCTTAGTGCATCAATTGAAATCATTTTTAAGAACCAAAAAGCAGAGATAAACCTAGAGGTACACATGAATGACGGCCAATATTTCAATATTTAGTCTGTAGAAGTAAGATTTGGGACAGTACATTTTGACATATTTCAGGATGTCATAGTCTAATAATTCTCCCAAATCCATTAGCACTGCCTTTCTCCATTCCCCACTCGGCGGTGTCATGTCTGCCATGAAAGGGGAGCTTCACATGTCAGCAGAACTTCCTGTTTCTCTGACAAGTGTCTAAAACGAACCAAATTTTAGAGTGATTGGAATTCAACCATATATATGTGCCTGACATGAATTGGTACCAAGTAGATGTTGTATGAATGACAAAAAAAAAAAAAAAAAAAAAAACGCCTGAAGATCAGAGAATGTGCTTCTGTAGCATTCACTACAGTAATTATCACCTCTCTGCCAATGTATGGGATATGAAAACAGGGCGGTTTGTATTTACATTTTGCTGTCAATGCATATGTAGTGTGTATTTAACGCACAAAATAGCAGTCTAGCTTCCTGGATTTCTTTCTGATTAAACATAATAGAGACAGAAGAGAAAGTTTTCTCTTTGATGTTTGAAGGGTCTTTGGAACTGCACACTGATAGTGTTGGAAATTTCTAAACCCAGTGGAGAATTAGAAAGTTGCTCTAAGTTGTTTTGGTATTTTCTCCATGGAGCTTATGGCAGATAAATACTTTCTGAGATATTCTACTCACAAATACCTTTAGACAGACTCAGACAGTGGTTATTAAAACCATCTCTGGAAGATCTCATTGCTTTTTCAGGCATGATAACATGCAGTTGCAAATGACCAGAACCATGCCAAACTCAGGCAAATGTTACATTTTATCAATTTCATAGTGACGAGGACAAGATTATATTACACCTTTCTAGTGCAAACTTCTTTTCTAAAATATCTTAATTGTAAGTAGTTTATTATAAATACATCTTTACAATTTGTAGACAATTCGATTCTCCTTGCAACAAAATACCCCTGCAAAAATCTGATGACGTAAAGTCAATTTTACCACAACTGCCTTACATTTCAGGCTTTATTGTTACCTAATCTTTTTTTTTTTTTTTTTTTTTTTTTGGTTTTTCAAGACTGCTGGCCTTGAACTCAGAAATCCACCTGCCTCTGCCTCCCAAGTGCTGGGATTAAAGGCATGCGCCACCACTGCCCAGCACCTAATCTTTTTCTATGTCTCAACAACTGGCAGGCATCATGTAAGAGAAGCATGCAATTCAAATATGATGGCAACCCTTAACTGGCCTAACGTCTTGAGTTTATAGTTTTGTTAAATAGAATTCATTAAACACACTCTATTAATACTATACCAGAGATATCGTGACTATAGAGATTTTCACAAAGAATTTCTAATTATTACTTAAGAATAGAGCCAATTCTTTATATAGACTCAAACATGCAGGGCTGTGTAAAACTGATGAGTTGAAAGTTTAAACTGTCTACAATGTGTTCTCCAAAGTGGCATACAACTCATTTTAGTATAAAATGGTAATAAAAAATCAAGTATTTATATTCAGAAGGAAGTATTATTTTTATGTGGGGAAATTGTTTCAAGAACTAGTACAAACTTTTAAAAACATAAGTTATAAAATTTAGTGTGTATGGCGCCTTAACTGAAGCCCTTAAACACAATCATCCTAATGAACTTATAATCAATCCATAAAAATGTATATAGTTACAAAATCTTATGAAGCCAAATGCTTTCATTTAAACTGATCGTATTATCAGACAAGATGAAGTTATTTTCATTTCTTAACATAATAAGTCATTATTCTCTTATTGTATTTTGAGATATGTGCCTAAGCTGATCTTATCTTCATGTGGCCAATGATTGGTTAAACAAGTTTATCTCTTTTTTATTTCAAATCTGGCCAGTAAGAATCCATCTAGCACTCAGATTAATGGACATTAGTGCCTTTCTGTGAGTTCCAATGCTGTAATAGAGCAAAAGTATAAACAAGATCTTTCTTTCATTCCTGTGTGAATGTTCTCTTTTCTTAATAATAGTTCTGAATTCAAGCCTTCAGTATCTTGAGATTCCCTCCTTGTTCTTTGATGTACCCACAACATGTACTTAATAATGCACATTATGGCTTAGACTTTCTATTTGATAATTCTGGGGTTTGAAAACTTTGCCCATGTATAGCTTTTTTGATAACTCAATTTACAGTACCATTATAAGATTATTTTATTATTTGGGAAGTGATTGGACTATCAGGAAGCTTCTCTTTTTGATAATTGAGTCATATTCTCAAAAAATAATAGATTATTAGATTACAAATGAAGTAGTTTTGTATAAAAATAGTGGTTTTTTCACAGATGATTGAAGTAATTTGAAATTGATGAAAAAGTTAGAAATTTAAAAACTTTAGACCTTGGAGCCAAATCTCTGAAGCATTAATGTGAAAAATTTGAAAAAACTTCTTAGTTTTTAAGTAACTCATTCACATCCCTTCATATATATTCTAATAGCAATAGAAAACAAAATATGGATTAACTTTACTAATAATAGCTACTGATATAGTGGAGAAATAAAAAAAATATATATTGTGTGTAAGTTTTTGGATTTGCATTCAAAATTGTATATACACAAAAATAAACCATGTAAGTGGAGTTATAAATATCTTTAGGGCACATAAAACAACTTTCAAATACTTTATTATATTCTTAATACTGAGAATTATCTTTAAGTTTTAAATATATTCCTAAAAATCCTGTTATGATTAATCCTAGTCTGCCCAGCATCTTTAATTCTCTCTCTCTCTCTCTCTCTCTCTCTCTCTCTCTCTCTCTCTCTCTGTCTGTCTCTCTCTCTCTCTGTCTCTGTCTCTCTCTCTCTCTCTCTCTCTCTCTCCTTCTCTCTCTGTCTCTCTGTTTTACTTGAAGACCTATTTTTTCCCACCTAGATATGTTGGCAATATACCTTTTCATTGGAGTGCAACCAACCTCTTGGTGGGTATTCTTAGAGAAATTTGACTCTTGCTTTCCTAGAAGCTGACAATTGTTAATAGCTCATGACGTAGAAATGAAACATAATGTCTAACTCCCTTCTCTATTCATGGGTTTAGATAGGTTTTATACATGCAGTGACAACCATTATGAGGTATAGTAAGAACTGTGTCCAGGAGAAACTTAATCCTTGTCATCGAACACTTCCACTTCACACTCTTTCCACTTTTTCTTCTTCCTTAGACCTTAAAGGCTAAATACGTGGTTTGTAGGTAGAACAATATGTCATTTTTTAATGATATTGTTATTGATCAGAAAAATAGTAGACATTTCTCCTTAGAGTCTATATTCTGTTTAGTCACAGGTTCTTGACTTGATCATAATTCCAGGTATGGTTTTTATCTTAAAGATCAGGCCTCAAATTTAATGACAAAGTAATTAGTCACTCCAATGATATTTGTTCCAGTATTATGACATAAGTGGTCTTGGAAAGAAAGTCATTTATAGCGCTCCTGAGGTTCATAGCTGGAAAAGACTGACAATTGTATTTCTCCTCAGGTTGCATCCATAGCACCTTCTAGCTCTCTGAAAGCTACCTACCTAGTATCATTGAAATTGCCAAATCAGTTCCATGATATTTCTATGTTCTGTGACTCAAGTATGTAGTCTTGTCAGCAACAAGATATTATTGTCAAGTTCTGAAATATAACCAAAAGCTTTCATGTGTAGTTCGGCCATAGTAGAAAACTCATTTCCGGAAATAAAAAGATACACTTGTTTAGCTGACTTTCTTACTATTTCTCATCTTTTTAAACTTTGAGAACAACAAAAGTACACTATTGGATACATATTTGTTAAAGTATAAATGATGTACCAGACAATACTTTAGTATTGTAGTTACTATTAATATTATATATTATAACTAATACATAATATTGCATAAGATTTTGTATAGTAAATGGTATCCAACTAGCAAAGATTTTTGTGGTGTATACTTTCTCAATGAGTCATTACATGAATAATTTCCAGACCACTAGTAATAACAAGGTGGCCTGACAGAGGAACTTTCAGGAGATAATTGGTGGCATGATTCCTCTGGTAGTCTGTTTATTACTTGTAACCTATTAATTGATTTATCTTAAGATTCTGTCCATAAGCATAAAAAGATTAAGAGAAAAAATTAAGATGTCAGAATTTCAGTAAATATTAAAATAAGGAGAATAAAATGAATAGCAAGAATTTTTATTATTTCTCATTTAAATGTTCAAACAACATATTATTCTTTTAATAGTAACTATTGTCTGTCCACTAGACAAGGTGGTTCTTGCTCTATCAGATTATATTTGCTGTCTTTTGAATGTTTAGCATCTCAGACTATAGAAAACATACAGCCTACACTCATTAAAAATATGCTCAATTGTGAAACAGACAGCTTCTTTGAAAGTAAAGACATGAGCTTTTAAAATTATAAAACAAAACCCACCTCCTACATCACAGTCGGAAAACAAGCCACCGAGCTTCAGATCCATTGTGCCTTACACACTGTTCTATTGCTGTGAAAAGACACAAAGGCCAAAAAAATAGTGGAAAGCATTTAATTATTGCTTGTTAGCAGTTTCAGAGTCCATTATCACGGTGGGGAGCTTGGTGACACATAGGCAGACATGGTTCAGGAAATGTAACTGAAAATTATATATCCAGATGTTTAGGGAAAAGACAGATAGTCAGTGGGCTGCCTTGGGCTTTTAATCCTCTAATGCCAACCCCAGTGGCACACTTCTGCTAGCAAGGCCACATCCACTTCTTAAAACCACAACACCTATCCTTTCCAAGTAGTGTCACTCCCTAATGACTAAGAATTCAAATAATGATTTTATCAGGGCTATTATAATTAAAATCACCTCACATTGAGACAAATACAGACATTAACTAGAAAGTTAAACCAATTTTGACCAGATTTTATGTCCTAGTCAATTCTGTCTATGTAACCTCACAATCCAGTTAACTATCAGGAGGTGAGAGTTGGAAGAGTTTTCTTAAAGCAGGAAGAAATACAGCTTACCTATGGATTCCATCCAGCTGTGTCACCTTAGCTCAGTGTTTTTCTGGCATTTTACTGTTAATTTGTTAGAAACAAATGTCTAGTATTCAGATGACTGTGATGATTTTAACAGTTTAGCCTGCAGCATGGAACTGCTCAGTGAGTAGGCATAGGACATCTTAAACTCCCCATGAGTATTTTCTTAAAAGTGCCTTGCAAGAATTAATTAATTAATTAATTAATATGTGTGACTATCTAGAATATTACAAGAGTACTTCAGATAAACCCCAAAATAAAATCCTCAAAAGAACATCGTTTACAGTAATACATTGCAGAAGTATTTGCTGCATAATGTCACAAAACAGTAACAGAACAAGATTTAATTTTCCCAGCTGATTAAAAAGCACAAAGTTAATGAGACTTCTAACAGTAACTTTGATGATTCAATAACATAACATGTGGCAAAATGAAATCATTTGGTCAGGTGAACTTGAGCTAATGACAAGCAGGGATACTGAAGTTTTAAACTTTATTGTAAACTATTTTAGTCATTGGTGTTCTTTTCCATATATCATATAGGACTGCAGCTCAATTAACAATACAAACTTATTGTTAATTACAAGCAAATATGTAGGTTTTGCCTCATTTATTTATATCACAGGGTAAGAAAGTTAGCTTCAAATCAAATTTATGTTAAAACTAGTGATTATTTATGTTAGTGATAATAAAAATGTTGAAAATGTAAATATACTTGAATTGCTTGATTATACTCCTCCAATTGTATACTAGAATAGAAATTTATGGAACTAAATCTAAATTGTTTCTGACAACCTAAGAGAAAAACCACAAATGAACATCACTATTAATAGAATTTTTTAAATGTTCTTTTGTCTCTTAATAGTTATCTAAGAGAAAACCATGTGTTAAAATGATAGCATTTTGAAGCTATTCAGTTGAAAGAAGACAAAGATATTTTGAGATCAGCATAACAGATACTTAGTGATTATTTATTAAATATAAACTATTATACATTACATTTCTAAAAGGTTTAATTTAAATTGTGTTTCTGATGAAATTATTTACACCAAAAATAATCAATAAAATAACTCTATATAAAGAATAATTATCATTACAAAACTTGTATTTTGATTTTGTTCTGAAGAGAAATTTTAGCTCAGCAACAAGGCAGGTAGAAGACAGACACACCCTTAGTAGACAACTTTGATCACTCTGGCTGTAATACAGACTATCTTTTAGTACACATCTTTCATCCCAAACAATTACATCTATTTGAGGGGCAGACAAAGTGATGTATCTGAAAGTTTTGACAGAATGAGTCAGGGATAGAATATGCACAACTCTTACAAGAATAGACAGGTAAAATGAGGCTACTGAAGAGCTGTGGGAGATATAGAAAGGGGCAGTTAGAATAAATTCAGCAGTTCAACTCATGGAGTTCAGAGGCTAGCTATCCAAGCAGAGCAATTCAGCCAGAGGCAGAAAGAAGCCAATTTGAATCAGTCAGCATGGAGAGACATTTGAGGCACAACAGCTGAGTTGAATCAGCCAGCCAAAAATTCAAAGAGAGCTAGAAAAAGAGACTGTCTTCAGACCCATTTGCTAACCCTAGGCCGAGGTTAGCAAATGGAGGCTGGGAGCTCAAGGCTTTAAAGTCTGCCTTGCAGATATTTGGATCCCCTACTGTGTGGGAACTGGAGAGCAGGGAGATGGGACTGGGAGGATGTTTGGAGCACACCCTCACAAAAATTAGGAGGAGGGGGTATGGGATAAGGGGTTTGGGGGGAGAATGGGAGAGGAGATAACATTGAAAGTTAAATATATAAAATATCCAATAAACACACACACACACACACACACACACACACAGATAAAGGGTCTAAAAGACAGAGAGAGAGAGAGAGAGAGAGAGAGAGAGAGAGAGAGAGAGAGAGTTTACTTATTTTAAATTATTTTCAAAAGTTTTTAGGAGTGGCTATTTGGCTAAGATCCTATTTTAAGCTCTCCACAAAAGAATTTAAGTCACTGTTCAATATTCTCAAGAGAGAGGTATACCCTAATTTTCCTCAACAATTAATTGACAAAAGAGAGGTAATCTCACAAAAAGTGGAAGAAGCTATTACTAATCGATATATTGTATAGTCTGATTAGTTGTCAGCGGTGCTATAACAGTCCTTTGACAAAAGATTATTAATATAGATTTATATATCCTTAAATAGGGTCCTCATGACTCTCTGAGTGTGGAAGGAGCGACTGTTGGCGCTTCTGCCCTGATTTTACAAGAACTCCGAAAAATTGGCTTTAAAAACAAAAAAGGGGGAATGGTACCCCCTCAGAAGGAGTCCCACTGAAATACTCTCCATCATGCCTTATTCACTTTTATCTCTCTAAAGCTGAAAGCTCATGGCAAATCTGCTGCTGACTGCCTCTGGCACCACCAAGACCAACAAAACGTTGCCACAGATATGGGGAAGGACCCTCTTACCCTTGAAGGGAATGGTCCAGACCCGGTTCCCTTATGAGGCTGAGGATTGATAGGCCTGTCTGATACCACAGAAGGCACAGCTAACCAGCTACCAAGAAGATTAATGAAAAAAATAGATACCCCCACAAAGCCAGGCCCAACCATAAATAAGATGAATAACAATTGACATCCAGGGAAGAGAAATCTCCCTGAAAATCCCCTTCTTTTTCCTCTCCAGGTAAAAATGAATCACCCATGATGTCTGCTGTTAGAAGTTCTAATCCAGATGCTGGCCTCTGAACTTATACTACTCAGACCTTTGAAAGGCCACTGAAAAAACACCAAACAGCTAGAGATTGACATCACTAATCTGAAGAAATCCCTTGTTTCGCTGTCTGAAGAGACCTCCTAAAATTGCAAAGATCCTTATTGGACTTGATTTACTCTAGTACAATAGAAAAGGCTGTATACAGCTCTTGACTGTGTACAACCCTCAAAGAAGAAGTTGCTTTACATAGACAAGACAAGGAGGGTTAAAAAAGAGCATGAAATAGGTAGTGAAAGCCCTAAGAAAAATCAGAGAGAGAAAGAGACAGATGAATGCTGGTACAAGAATTAGTTTTCAGCCTCTACAAGGTTGTCAACCCTATTTCCTCCCATCTTGGGACCGTTATTTGGGTTCTTTTTGCTTTTTTCTGCTGGTCCCTGGCCCTCAAATAGGCAGACTAACTCTGTGATACAACAGATAAATAATTTGGTAGCAAAAGCTACTCAGATACATTATCATAAGTTAGCTATGGAGGACCACGAGACTCAAGATGAGGTTATTACTTTATACAGGGTGTTTCCAAAACCCATCTCCACCCAACCTAAAAGGGGGGACTTCTGCCCCTAGACCAAGCAGAGAGGGGCCACCCAGAACTGCCTCTGTCAGGGGATCTGAATTCTTGCTTAGGCTGCGAGGCTAAGCACTGCAAAGGAATATAAATAAAAGATAAAAATATCTCTCTGGGTTCCCTGAGGGATAAGCCTGACTGCATAGGGGTTGATGTCAAAAGTATCCCCTCTCCAGAAAAAGACATCAGGATGGGTATGGCCCTCATGCCTCACTGGACAATGACAAGGTGACAGGAGCCATTACAAGGTCCCCTTCAAATACTTGAGATCAGGCCTCTATCCCCGCCTTTGCAAGATTAGAATTGCCACAGCCCTTCTATACTTAGAGAAAGGAGATGTCAGGGGAAGCCCTGCTTACACACTGAAGGCCTAAAATCAGCCATAGGCCTAAAATCAGCAATAGGCCTGTCATACATGTATACTAGCACCAAGTCTTGGGTCTCAGTGGAAAAACATTGAAACAGATGGCTATAAGCTAATGTCAACAGACAGCTTTTGTGGAAATTTATAAACCTGAGTAGTCATAGACCTCGTAAATAGGTAGCCTTGGCAGACAATACCAACTTAGATAAGGACAAGCGAGTCATAGGCAGAGTCATAGTGAATTGTCCCCTGAACCATCAGATACCCGGTTCTGAAAATATCTGTATTCCCCCTGAACACCCACACTTCAGTGTCATTTCCTTCTCCACATCTAGCCTTTCTGTGTTTATAACCCCTGTGTGAATTAATTACAATTTGGGAAAAAATAAATAAATAAATAAAAAAGATTTTCATCTTGAAATTTTTCTCAGGTTGTATTTTCTTTATTGCTTCTATTTTCACTTTCAGTTCTTGCACAGTTTCATTTATTTTCTACACCTGTTATTTGTATTTTCCTGTATGTCTTTAAGAGATTTACTTGTTTCTCCTTTTGAGACCTATATCTGTTTTAGTGTATATTCCTCTACTTGAAAAGATTTATTCATTTCCTCTTTAAAAGACTCTATCATCATTATAAGATTGGATTTAATGTAATTTTCTTGTGTTTCAGTTGTGTTACTTTATCTATAACCTGATGTATTGAGTAAGCTGTGCCTTGCCCTGGCTCTTGTTAATTGTTTGTTTGTTTGTTTGTTTGTTTGAGGACCTTTAGCCATCTAAATGGTTTTGGTCCCTGGATATTCTTGTTGTAGTGTGTATTAGGATTGGGTTGGGTGATGGTGAACCTCGATGGTCCTAGTATGGCAGGCCTCTGATGGATATCGTTGGAAAGTATAGTTCCCGACCTACAGTTCAGTATGGTTCACGAGCCTCATGCATGGTGAAGATGGGCAGAGAGGTAGCTGGAAATGAATGTCCCCCTGGGATGGCAGTCTGCTAAGAGCAGCTTGGGTTGGCTCAGAGAGTTCAGAGAGCAAAATAGATGGATGGGAGAAGGGAAGCCTACCTGTATGTTTCAGGATTCTGATAGAGGTAGAATAGAGATAGTGGGAGAAGGGAGATCCTCCTGGGATAGGAGAGTGATCAGGGCAGGTTGTCTTGGCCCAGAGTGCTCAGAAAGCATGGAAGATGGGTCAGAAAAGGGAAACTAACCTACATGGTTCTGGTCTCTGGTCTCATGGAAGAACGGAGAGAGGCAGTGGGTGAAAGGAAGGACCCCTGGGAAAGCAGACTTCTCAGGACAACTTGACTTGGCCCAAAGACCTCAGAGAGCAGGGAAGATCAGTGAGGTAAGAAAAACTTACTAGTGTGATTTAGGGAGCAGGAGAAAGGTAGCCTCCCCCCCCCCCCAGTGGGAAAGCATGCTGCTTAGGGCAACTTGGCTTTGCCCAGAGGGCTCAGAGAGCAGGAAGAATGGGTTATATATTTAATCAAGGTACCTCAGGTTTTCTTACAGTTCAATTTGATGGGTACATTTTTTAATTTATTTTTGTGGAAATTCCTCTTTCCACAGAGCCATGAATTTGCTCTTGGTACTCCTCTGTTCAATGATACTTCTTCTTTTTAATAAATGGAGACTACTATAGAAATAAAAAATTGGATGACATGCAAATAATAAATATCTATGGAGTTTTCAAACCTAATTAATACATCTATGATACAATTCTTACACCTATAAAGGGAACTTCATATAAAAGGGTGTGGAAATACTTAAAAACCAGAGAACTAGTATAGCTGCAGCTAAATAGTGCTTCCTATGTATGACAGGGATAATTTTTCCATGAACTGTCAATACATAGTTGCCTCATTAATAATGACATGATGAGACCAGTTGACATGCCAATGCAGGTATGGAAAATCCCCTATGAGTCCTTTTCTGACATGAATAGCTGAATAGCTACAGATATTCATGTAGAGGGTAGATATAATTAACTTAATTTTGAATGATTCAGATTTGTTCACAATTGTAATAAATCTTACAAAATATGCTGATGAGAAAAGAAAAATCATATATACCAGGGACAATCTCTCACAAATACAAATTGTCAACTCCGGACACATGTATATATAAACCATACCTATTCAATTCTATAGATTCTATCTATCTATCTATCTATCTATCTATCTATCTATCTACCTATCTATCTATCATCTATCTATCTATCTATCTATCTATCTATCTACCTATCTATCTAACTATCATCTATCTATCTATCTATCTATCTATCATCTATTATCTACCTGTTCAACTATCTATCGTATCTGTATATAAAGATAATAAAAATAATAGAGAAGTCATGTTCTTGGGAAAGAGTACATTACTTTAAAGGGTTTGTATTTGGAATAAAATATAGTTTTATTGTAGGTACAGTAATCATACGTGAAGTTTTCAAAAATTCCAATTCACAAAAATGAATATCCATGTATGAAGACATTTAGTGAATATCACTATATGGTATTGTTGGAGGTAATTTTATAAACACACTTGCTCCTTTGCCTGGGGCAGTGGTCTCAGCATACCTCCAACGACTGTCAAGATCTCACTCAACCAACTGGCCATTTCCTCCCTGGAACTGTAATTGCTCCTCCAACCCCTCACTGCTAGCTTCACCAAGCCACCAACTACCACCCTGGCTGTCCTCTTTTTCCTCCTGCCCATCTTAACACCATCGTGGATGGACACTATAATAAAACTAGACAGTTTTATTATTTTAAAATCAGCCAGATAACATAATGTCTGGGTAAAGAATTTCTTGCCCTAATCTTATCAAATAGTTCCCTCCATCCTCCTTGGTCTCAGCTCATGGAGGAGACTACAAACCCTAGGGGCTCCAAGACCTACATGTCTGCAGCTTTCTCCTTGCTACAAAGCCTGGACTGAAAGTCTTTTTTCTGCATCCCTTCTCTTCCTCTTTGTACCTAGAAGTCCCAACTTTTTCCTTTCACTGAGCAATTGGCTTCTGCCTCCTTTATTGACACAACCAAGAACCAATTAGGGAATCAACACTTCCTACATGGTATTATCACTTTGGTGAAATAGAGAATCAGTCTTTTTTTAATCGATCTTTTAAATATAAAACACATTTAAGCTGCATATCTATTTTTAAGAAAGTTACATATTTACAAATACACAGCATTTCTGATTATTTCTTGTCTTTAAAAGAAAGATAAGTCATTGTTCATCCATGACATATTTAATTTTATATGCAATTGCTCTGAATGATGACAGCTATTGGTACTCTAAAGTGATTTTAAGAGTATTTCTAACACTATTGATAGTTAACTAATATCTGAAAGAAATTCAATTTATAGTTGTATTCTATTCTTTAAAGAGAAAGTGATGCTCTAAAATGCTGCAGTTGATAATAAAACAGGTAGCATCTGTTCCACAAGGGTGGAGGGTGTAATTAACTTCATTGTGAATGCCTCAAATTTGTGCACAATTTTAATAAATCCTACAAAATCTGGTAAATACTTGTCATGTAAAGTAAGTTTATGCTTTGAAATAGTCTTTCTAATGAAGACGTACATTTATTAGATTAGCTTATAATGGACTCAAACTCCAGTAAATGGAGATTTATAGCAATCTGAGTGTTTATACATGAGCTGACTGTGCAACCCATGGCTCTGAATCAACATTTGACCTTCAGTGTTAAGTTATGCTATCTAGAGGAAACTTTTCCCATTCTCATGATCTCAATCAGAAAGATAAAAAATTTCACATTCAAAAACTGAACTTAGGAGACCACCATAATATTTGAGACTATTTGCTATTACTTGTATGCCTTTATTATTCTCCTGATTTTATCTCCTTTACTGTGCTTCAAAAGGTTCCCTGAGGAACAAGCCTGACTGCATAGGGGTTGATGTCAAAAGTATCCCCTCTCCAGGAAAAAGACACCAGGATGGGTATGGCCCTCATGCCTCACTGGACAACGACAGGGGGACTGGAGCCATTACAGGGTCCCCTTCAAGTACTGGAGGTCAGGCCTCTATCCCCGCCTTTGCAAGATTAGAATTGCCACAGCCCTTCTATACTTAGAGAAGGGAGGAGATGTCAGGGTCAGCCCTGCTTATACACTGAAGGCCTAAAATCAGCCATAGGCCTAAAATCAGCAATAAGCCTGTTATACATGTATAGTAACACCAAGTCTTGGGTCTCTGTAAAAAAAAAAAAAAAATTGAAACAAATGGCTATAAGCTATTGTAAACAGGCAGTTCTTGTGGAAATTTACAAGCCTGAGTAGTCATAGACCTTGTAAATAGGTTGCCTTGGCAGACAATACCAACTTAGATAAAGACAAATGAGTCATAGGCAGAGTCATAGTGACCTGTCCCCTGAACTTTCACCCAGCTGACACCGTGTTCTGAAAGATATCTGTATCCCCCTGAACACTCACACTCCAGTGTCATCCCCTTCCCCACATCCTGCCTTTCTGTGATTATAACCCTTGTGAGAATGTTGATTTGAGAAAAAATAAATAAATTATTTTTTTAAAAGGTTGTATTTAGTTAAAATAGTATATATAAGAATTGATGTCATTGTTATCAGAATAACATACTTGATTTTGCTTGTAATACCACTGTGTGAGGGAGCCATAAAGTGTATTTTGCAAAGTTAAAGTCAAGAGAAATAAATGTAATTATAGACACAGAGCTATAGGTTAGGTTTTCTGTATGTTTTATTTCTTAAATGCAATTCTATGAATTAATGTCTGTAAATTTGATTATAAGAATATGACAAATATTTGACCTATTTAGAGATTTAAGCCATCTCTGGAGGTCTTTAATAGTTTCAGTTTCCTAAAGCTCTTCACAGGAGAGCTTAAGTTTAAAATAAATGTCTAAATACATTGTCTAACAAATCTCCATTCAAGAAGTTCAAGCTCATATACTTGGTGAATTATTATGTATGCTACAATATGCTTTTAATTGAGTTGAAAAACATAAACCATTCACTGGGACTGAGGTACACCACTTTTATCCTTGTACTATATCATAGATGTTCTATATTTCTTTATCCGTAAGTTAAAGGAACCATGAATTTTTATTGACAAATTATGTGATATCATCTTCAACAGATTTCTTAAAAACATAGTTTCTGTTTAAAGTATAAGAGCAATTTTATAATATAAATTTTTAAGCATCCTTCACATAACATTTTGTTTTAGATAATTTCTGCTTTTAAGTATTACTACGATTCATTTTGGTAAATCAAAATGTCAATTGACCCATGAATATATATATAATTTCAGCCCATTCATGTATCAGTGAGCATTTGTAGCTTTTGCAGTTTTGCTGTTTTCCAATTGAAGCTGCTATGAATGTTTGTGTATATATCAGAGCATGAACATATAGTTGGGTAAATAATAGAGCAATAACTGGATTTTTCATAATGTTTAATTTTTAAGAAACTGCTAAAGTGATTTTCAAAGTAGTGATACAGACAAATGTATTTGATGAGTTTTACATACTAACTATAAATTAGAGGCATGTATGATTATTACAAGTTATTAACTTATATTTTTATACAGTAAAATGATGTTGAGCAAATCGTATTCTCTTATGTGTTGGCTAATATCTGTTTGGTTACTTTGTTGAGTTTTTAATGATTGACTTAATATTGCATATCATCATAGTTTCATTTAATTTATTTAAAATTATTACCAGAAGTGTCATTTTCCCTGCTTTTATTAATTATATGCACAACAAATATATTCATGCTCGTTTCAGTACAAATATGAACAATAATCTCAAGATAACAAAGATGTTTTTATACATTTTTGAATAATTTACATTTTGTGATTTATATTTACCTCTATGCTTATTTTGTGTTTATTCTGTGCTTCATGATTTTGGATTAGAGTACACAGTATTTATAGTACAGTTGATACCCTTGACATTTGGATTCATTATGTTTTCGGCTTTATTTTATTTATTCTGGTAGCACATTCTCTTAATAAAGGTAGTTTAATAATAAATTTGATATTATGTGATGTCAGGTTCTTAGTATATATTTTTTCATAACTAATTTGTCTTTTCTGAATCTGTAAACTTCCAAAGGAATTTTATAATTAGGTCATCAATTACTGCATATAGTCAATTCAGATTAGTTGAAAGATTATGATGAATTATAACTTTCATTTGGAGACTTTTATGGTATTTAAAATAGAGACTGTAACATTAGCATTTGCCTTCACAACCTAACTTAGTGATTTAATTATAAAATTGTTTGCATTTTAATATCTCTATCATACATATTTTGTTATTGTAAATAATCTTGTACTCATACATGAAAAATCTTTATTTTTAGAAATATTTATAAAAATAATGAAATTCAAATATTTGTGTACTTAACATTTTACTTTATTATTAAATTTATACATGGACATTTTGCCTGAAATTAACTAAATGATGTTAATTATAATTTATTTATAAAAATTTTTTATCTTGATGTCTGCATGTTTTCCTCTTAAGCTAAGTTCTGGTGCAGATTTCAAGTAATTTAACCTTTGACATGGTGTAGAACTTGATATGATGCACTAGTTGCAATTTCTGGCTTTGTCTTTCTTTTTTCTTTGTCTGACACTGAAAATTATGAGAGAAAATCTCTAAAGTACAAACATTATCTCACCATATCAAAATTTTCTCTTAAGTGTATGATTGACAATTGCATTCAATCAGTGTAAAGTACTTGTCCAGGTTGACATTCTGTATTGTTTACATGACTCCAGATATTGGCTATTTGTCTACAAAGCTCCTATTCCTTTACAAGACAATGATATAGAAACCAGTATCTGGATATTAGACATACTACTTGTTATACCAGGCTCTGACAGATCAAAGCAATTTTTACTAACACATGGAGATATATACACATTTTTATATTTAATATCTCTCTATGTTAAACTAAAATTAAGTTGATAGTAATAAATTAGAATCCACTATGTCATGGTTTACTTTAGTGTTCTTTTCTAATATACTTATTCATTTCTACACTAATGATGATAAACCTGACTCCTTTCAGTTAATATCTATCTATATACTTACTTAATTTCAATACCAAGGTACAAAATATGAAAAATCTTCAGTTGCACAGCAGTAGTACTCAGAATTTATATGGTTTTTCCTTTGTTTGGCCTTATAATTTCAAATCCCTTTTAAGGTAACTTAAATCAGTATGAGTTACCAGGGTCTTTTATGGAAACATTCCATTTGTTTTTAATATCCAGTCTAAATATTCGTGGGATCCACATAGCATCTATATTATTGTCAGTTGCCACTTACTCTGTTAATTATTCTTTTGCATATCTATATGCAATTGTGCTCCTCATACCTGAAGTGTTCTCATAATGACTTCTAATGGAAATAATTTTAAAGTAAATTCTTGTAGATAATATATATTATAAACACAATAATGTTATCTACAGAATATAAACTATCTTCAATAATTATACATTTTAGATTAACAATTTTCTTAAAAACTATAATATATACTCTTGAAAATTTCTTCTGAACAATTTCTACTTAAGATGAAAACTCTATTTCCTCTTTTTATGTTCTACAAAATAAATTATGAGTTTCCCATAGTCACAAAACAGATTTTTCTCTTTTGATTGCCTTATGCTTCCATTTCATATGTAGTTAGATGTAATTTTTCTACATATGGAGTTGAAAAGGCTTTGCATTTTTCTGACTTGTGAGTTTAAATTGTGTTAACACTTATATTTTCAACCATTATTTATTTAGATATATCATTTACCATTTCTTCTTCATAGTTGTGGTTTTAACCCATAAATTGACTATGCACATTTTAATTTAGGCACATGTTGATATATTATCTTGCCTGTTTTATTAGGGATAGTTATATCATGATGGCATTAATTTCTATAATATACCTGTCAACTAAAAGTTAAATTTTATGGAAAAATTTAAAATTATATTCTATTTCAATTTGAGGATTCTTTTTATTCATCACATACCTGAATAACATGTTATTTTAGTTTCATGAACAATATTATAATACCTTGTTTAATTCAACGTGATGTAAATCCTTCTATTTGTGATAGCTCTGTGTTATGTTTTATTTGCTATTTTATCTTATCAGTATGTGGAATTTTCTTTTTCTTATTATAATACCATGATTATAATCTTAAACATAGGACAAATACTCTTAAATCATTTGATTTTGGTGATTAGGAACATTATTCTACAATGTCTATATATTCTCCCTTAATAGACAAAACACATTCATTACTTGCAATCCTACATACTGTAAGGCTTTCTTCTTTGACCCTTGGAAATAGGGAATACATGTTAGTCTACATATATTTAAGGATTATATCTTATATTGTTAGTTGACTTTCTGTGGGTTTGAATCATTGATAATACATTTCTTACCCAAGAACAATCCGTATGTGTTTCATGTCCTCTAACTATGGGACTCTGGTTGTAATATTTATCACTCCTTTCACACAGATATATCTATGTAATGCAAAGAGAATTTTGACCTCAGCCTATTTGGTATTTTCATAGTAAATTCTTAGAAGTATATATTATGTGAGCCTGTGCAATGGTAGGCCTAATTTTATTGTTTCTTAAGCTTCTTGATTCATCCATTTAGTAACATGTAAATGCGTACAAAGGATGTCAAAATATAATAATAGTAATAATATTTTCTCAAAAGTATTTTTCCCCAGGAGGAATTATGATTATATTCTTTCCTTGTCATGGGGAAATGTTTCACGTGATATTCATAGCATGATTATAGAATAAAAATGCCACATCTATAATATAGACTATAAGCCATGGATTAATAGTCTTCATTTCTAATAGATGTTCTACACCTATCATTTCTTTTGATGTCCTTTCACAACTTCTATTCCATATACCACCAGTTTTACTTTGGTTATTGCTTTCTAATTATTTATTGATTATATTATTGGTTGAAATTTCTCAAAAGAACCATATCATACATAAAATATATATTTTTTTCATATTAATATATTATGTCTTACATCCCATGAGGTATTTGTTGTTATTCTTTAGTATATGTGTATGTATAGTTGGTATAATTTTAAGTTAGAATGACTGATTTATATATTTTTTCATTTAGTTATGTAATGTAGGGTACTTTTTGGCTCTCATTAACCACTTCTGACACTAAGAAAATGTGTCAAAAGACTTTTCAACAATAGACGTCATCCAATCACCTTAATTGTGTGTTAACCAAGTATCAAATGACCCAATTGAAAATACAACTCGGTTTTTGTCTTTGTTTTCTTCATGACTGACAGTACCTGGTTTAATGGTTCAATTGGGCACTTGAAAATTCTTACAAGAGGTGAAATAATAAAATAAATGATTCTCACATAAAATACAGCTTTAATAAGCATATAATTTAAGATATTTATTACTTACTTATTTATTACATTCATTTTAGAAATTCTGGCTTAAATCTTTTCTGAATGGATAAGTGTGATTCTAGTTATTCTACTTCTCTAAAAAAAGAAAATCAAAGGTTTAATAAGTGTACATAGTGGAATTTTAGATGAAATTTCACTTAGATAAAAATTCTTTTAAATAAAAGAATATATCATCTTTTCTACTTTTTTTTTATAAGACCAGTACAGCCAGATAACTTTATCTGGACCTTATCTTCTAAATGATAAAAGGCCAACTGCAGTGTTTAGAATTCTTAAAGTAAAGATAGATTTTCAGTATTTCCTTACAGTGTGGGTAAAATTGTGGTTTTACTTTCTTCTTTATCTTTATTTTTCTAAGATAGAATGCATCCTGAATTAGACTTTATTCATTCCCCTTCTCCCAGGCCTCTCAACCTCTTCCTCAAGATCTACTGCCCTTCAATTTTCCTTCAGAACAAAGCAAGTCTCCAAATGACAACATCAAAAATGGCACAAGATGCAGCAAGACTAGGCACATATCTTTATATCAAGACTACAAAAGGAAACCCAATAGGAGGAAAATGGTCCCACAAGCAGATAAAAGAGTCAGAGTCATCCTGTTAAGAGTCTCACAAAACCCTAAGATAAACAGCCATTGCATATATGAAGAGGACCTACCTTAGAATTAAACAGGCTTCATGACTGTACTTGAGTCTCTCTGAGGCCTTATGAGCCCTGCATAAATAGGCCTGTATTTTGATGTCCTTGATTAATTTGGTTCCTAGTCCTTCCTTTCCTTCTTCTACAGGATTCTCCAAGCTCAGCCTAAAGTTTGACTGTGAGTCTCTGTATCTGATCCTGGAGAAAACCCACTGAAGATGATTGGGGGTAGGCAGAAATCTGTGAGTATAGTAGAACATCATTAGGAATCATTTCATTAATTTTTTTATCAGTTGAATTTTGTTCTACCCAAAGTCTCTGAGATATCCAGTTATCAGTTCATGGCCATTGGAGAAGTGTTTGAAATGGGCTCCCCTTTTCTAGCTTGGGGATCAAGCTAGACCAGTATTTAGTTGACTACTCTCACAAACTCTTGAACATACATTTCCCTAGCACATCTTATAGGCAGGATGGGAATACAACTACTTCTTTTGGTAAGTTACTTGGACCAATTATTTCTATGGCTTGTATGTTAGGTGTCTGTTACATGTTGTTATTCTGTATGAGTTCTGAGGAGTTAGTTATACATATGTAAATTTATATTTTACTATTTCTTTTTATTTTTCCATACAATAGTTCCTAGTACCGTGTAGAAAATACTGGTATTTAGTTATTCAAAAAATTATGTGAATGATGATTTATGTTTTACTGATTTTTCATGTGAAAGGTTTCATATTTTGATACTATCTACATTTCACTTATCTGTTAGTTACTGTTAACTTTGTAGACCACTAAAACTTGCCAGAACAAAAGGAAAACAAACAAAAAAAAAAGTATCTGTTCCAAAACTCAGGCAAGAATGCCATATTTTAGCTGCATATTTTATTTCCAAGTCTAGAAGAAAATAAGTGTTATGAATAATTCACATCAAGTTTTTAGTAGGGTTGAGGAAAACAGGAGCATTGATCTGTCTGTGTCATTTCTCCTTTGCTTCACTACTCAGTTTAAAGAATAGTGCCTTGCTAAGCTACTCTTCCAGCCTATCATCTTAACATGTTCTATGATTCATCATAAAACAATGCCCTTTCCATTACCTATCATCATAAAAGCAGGCTTTAGGATTTACGTGCACTGAGAGCAGGACTTTTCTGCCTTTTGTAAAGGTACCTGTTCTGCAGCACACTCACTGCCTGCAATGCAAATGAGTTTTCCCATTTGTTTTTTCCTCCCTCACATTAAAGATATATGTTTTATTACAGAATCTTATGTTTTAAATTTTTGGAAAGTTACCATGAAAATATTTCTGGATAAATTATGTATTCATAAGTTTCTACATATCACCTTCCTTATTTTTTCTTAGACAATGTTAATATGTTTCTACATACTCTTTGTCTTTACTTCCTTACGATATCAAAGGTTTTTGTATATTACTAAATATTTACACAATGAAAAATATGTTTAACATAAAATTAGATATATAGATTTCTGTATGCTCCCTTCAACATTAAAATCATATAAATATTTTAACTCCGGCTCTGATAATCTTTTTATTTGAAATTCCCGATTAAGTAGGGTTGTTTCTTTCCAATACAACATATAAATATAATTTCTCAAACTGCACATAAAGTCCAATTAAAACTAGTATGAAATAAGTTTGACCAGAATAGAAACAGTTCTCTCTCTTTTTCTTAAGGCCATTAATAGTGGGATTACTGCAAACTTGGGAAGAAAAAAAGTGATCAAGCAAATCAATATCTTTAGATGTCCTGTATCCCATACAAGAGAAAAGTCAAAATCAGTCTTGAGTTTACCGAAATTTAAAAATGTGTGCATTAGAGTTTTGTCTATCTGTTTAAACATATCTACTTTAAAGAATGACTTCCTGTTATGTATCATGGATAGTACTAACTGAAGATCTAGAACAAAATTATTCAAACTATTTGACATGAAAGAGCTTCCATTTAAATTATTTCCATTTAAATTTATTTCCATTAAATGGCTTGCCAGAAGAAAAGGTAGGCTGGCTTCGTGCCTTCTTCACTCTCTCTATTAGCCAGAATAAATTCTTAGGGCTGAGTTTACAACTGTAACAGAACAACAGCTGTTGATTCCCTTCCCTTTTTTCCACATGCCCCATGGATCTTGTAGACTAACCCTTCCTGTCATTTCATTCTTACCTGATTGCTGAGTCCCAATTTCTAACCAAGGCAGACATTCCCCCTGTTCAATCACAGGCTGTGACTACCAGAAGACCAGGTAGGCTGATGAAGCCCTTCCCCCCTCCCCATTACCAGAGACCCAATTCTTAAGTTAGCCCCTAATGCTACAGTAGAGCACAAGCTATGGCTCCCCCTTTTCTATCTATGATTCCTGTGGATTCCACAGACCATCTTCCCCATGGTCTTCTTTTCCCTCAGCCTCCAACACCAGTAAGCATTCCCCAGTGAACACACCAGTGTAATATAGCAATAAAAGAGACAACACTAAAACAATACACTGTCTGAAAATTCAGGAAACAGATACAAAATAAAAACCCAAAAAACAAAAAGTAAATCAAAACAAAAATTCCCAACCAACAAACAGAAACCCACAAGTCAGCAACTAGACCTATATCTATTTGAAACCCAGATGCGTAGATGCCAACATAACCATACAATCAGCAATAGCCAGAAAACTATACTAAAACCCGGATTTTCTACCATAGCTTGTCCTAAATATTCTAACATAGACTAAGCACAATATCATGACTTTAAAACAATTATATGAAAAGAATGGAAGTCTTTAAATTCCTTAAAGAAATCCAAGAAAACAAACAATTGGGGGTAAACAGAGTTCCAGCAAAGAAAGTCAGGAAAATTCAAAACAAATGGTTGAAGAAAATGAAAAAAAAATCTCTTAAAGAAACCTGAGAAAACAAAACAAAAACAAAAATTGAAAACAAAAGAACAGTTGAAGGAAACAAATAAAAGTGTTCAAGACCTGAAAGTGGAAACAGAAGCAATAAAGGAAAAATAAACTAAGGGAATTTGAAATGAAGAATTTAGGAATGTGAACAGAAAGGACATAGGCAAGATAGCTAAAGCACATGAAGACTCAACAAAGGAAGAGAATTACAGACCAAGCTTACTTATGAATAGAGATGTAAAAAATACTCAAGAAAATACTGAGGCCGGGCAGTGGTGGCGCACGCCTTTAATCCCAGCCCTTGGGAGGCAGAAACAGGCGGATTTCTGAGTTAGAGGCCAGCCTGGTCTACTGAGTGAGTTCCAGGACAGCCAGGGCTACACAGAGAAACCCTGTCTCAAAAAACAAACAAACAAACAAACAAACAAACAACTGGCAAACCAAATCCAAAAGCAATTTTAAAAGATTAAATACGTTTATGCCTAGAGGTCCAGGGATAATTCAACATATGCTAATCAATAAGGTAATCTAACATATAAATAAACTGAAAGAAAAAAATGTGATCATCTCCTTACTTGCAGAAAAAGCCTTTGAAAAGTGTTTGACAAAATCAAACACTCCTTCATGATTAAAGTGCTGGGAAGGTTAGGAATACAAAGGACATTCCAAAACAAAATAAAGGACATTTACAGCAAACCACTAACCAACATCAATGTAGGGAAACTCAAAGCAATCACACTAAAATCAGGAACAAATGAAGACTGTCTACTCCCTCCAAATGTATTCAGCAAAGAACTTGTAATTTTAGAGCAATAAGACAACCGAATAAGATCAAGGAGATACAAATTGGAAAGGAAGGAGTAAATGTATTCTTCTTTGAAAATAATATGATAGCTTATATAAGTAACCCTAAATATTTTACTATGGACCTCCTCCAGCTGGTAAGCACTTTGAGCAGTGGGGCAGGATACAAGATTAACTAAAAAAGAAATCAGTAGCTCTGCTATATACAAATGACAAAAACTGAAGAGGAAATCATGAAAGGGATACCCTTCACAATATTCTCAAATAATATAAAATATCTTGTGCTCACTTTATTCAAGCAAGTGGAAGACTTTTATAAAAAAGATATTCAGTTCTTTGAAGAAATCATTTCTGGATGGCCTTTCCTTCAGTCTCTGCTCCACACTCCGTCTCTGAATTTCCTCCCTGGAGTGTTTTGTTCCCTCTTCTAAGAAGGAATAAAGCATATAGATTTTGGCCAGAAACTGACAAATACAGAGGTGGAAGCTCACAGCCAACCATTGGAGTAAGCATGGGGTCCCCAATGAAGGAGTTACAGAAAGAACTGAAGGAGTTGAAGGGGTTTGCAATCTCATAGGAAGAACAACAATATCAACCTACCAGATTCTCCAGAGCTCCCAGAGACTAAACCACTAACCAAAGAGTACACATGGAAAGACCCATGGCTCCAGCCATATGTGTAGCAGAGGATGGCCTTGTCAGATACCAATCAAAGGAGAGGCCCTCGGACCTGGGAAGGCTTGATGTTCCAGTGTAGTGGAATGCCAGGACAGGGAGGCAGGAGTGGGTTGGTGGGTGTGGGAACATCCTAATAGAAGCAGGGAGAGGGAGGATGGGATAGGGAGTTTTTGGAGGGAAAACCAGGAAAGGGGATAGCATTTGAAATGTAAATAAATAAAGTATCCAATAAAAACTAATTTGAAGAATTTATCAGAACATGAAAATATCTCCAATGTTTCTGGATTGGTGGGATTTACAGTAAAACTGATCATCCTACCAAAAGCAATCTACAGAATCATCACAATCTTCATGAAAATTCCACACAATTGTTTTAAACATTGAAAGGATGATTCTCAACTTCATATGGAGAAAACAAACAATCAACCAACCAACAAACAAAACAACAACAAAGGATATTTAAAACAATTTGAAAAATAAATTCACTTTTCAAGTTGTCACTAACCCTGATTTTGACCTGTACTACAGAGATATACTTTTTAAAATGCTGTTAGCATATAAAAGGACTTCTTGATGAAGGGAATCAAATTAAAGTCACATATGTACATCCACACAACAATGAACATCTAGTTTTTTTTTATAATTAAGTTAGAAGTACACAATGGAAAAAAGAAATCATCTTTAACAAATTGTGTTGGTTAAACTGGAAGTCTATAAATAGATCCATATTTACCACCCTGCCCAAAACATAAGTCCAAACCAGTCATACAACCTTATAGAAGAGTAAGTAGGGATGAATCTTGAATGCTTTGGCAAAAAAAAGACGACATTATGAACAGAACACCTGTAGCACAGTCTTTAAGATCAGCAATTAATAGTTTGGATCGTATGAAACTGAAAAGCTTCTGTAAGGCAAAGGACAGTGCCAATTGGTTAAAAAAGCAGCTTATAGAATATGAAAAGCTGTTTTACCAACTCCGTATCTGATAAAGGTCTAATGTTCTGTTTAAATAACTCAAGAAACTGGAAATAAAAGAGTAGTAGCAAGAAACCTCTATTTCAATTGAGAATCTGTTCTCCATTCCCTGGTCCACAGCTCTGCTTACCTTCCAGGTTGCCTACCTGGGACACCCAAGTGACACGCACGCGCGCGCATACACACACACACACACACACACACACACACACATACACACACACACCTATTCCCTGCTTGAGGAACCCAGAAACCCAGCACTTCTGAGGTCTGCCACTTCTGAGTTTCATCATCTGGTCTACATCTCTCCATGCAAACAAGGATCTGTACTCTACTTTCCAGGACAAAGCACTGCCTGTCACCCAAAAGACTTGCTTACACTTGAGACAATCAAAAATTAACAGCTACACTAATAGTCCTAGAGGCCTGTTTCTACCAGACCACCCAATTCAAGATACAATCAAGTGGCTAAAGGCCATTATAAAACAAAATCAACAAAAGCCTGTGTAATATGCCATCTTCAGATCCCAGCTCTCCCACTGCAGCAAGACCTAGATACCCAAACTCAACTTCAGAGCATGACAAATGGCCTTAAATTGTATCTTATGAAGACGATAAAGGATTAAGAAAACAATATCGTGATGAAATTCAGAAAAATACAATCAAACATGTAAAGGTCTTTAAAGAGGAAACTGATAAATATAAAGAAATAGAGGAAAATACAACCAAACAGGTAAAGGAAATGAATACAACTTTTCAAGACCAGAGCAATAAGGAAAAGACAAATGGAGGTAACCTGAGAGATGGAAATCCTAGGAAGAGAACAGGAACTACAGATATAAGCATAACTAACAAGGTAGAAGAGATGGAAGAGTAGATCTCAGGCATAAAAGATATAATAGAAAAAAATGATACATAAGACAAGGGAAATGCCAAATCTAAAAAGTTTCTAAGACAAAACACTTCCTCCCCCCAAAAGTCTATGGAGCCATACCAAGCCATAGAATAATGCTAAAACATTTAGTACAACTTCAAAAGTCCTAATAGTCTATAACAGTCTTAAAAGTATTAAAAGTTCAAAATCTCCTCTGATGTTCATTCAATCACTTAACTATAATTCCCTATAAAATCAAAATCAAAAGTAGATCACATAACTATATCTATATCTTTGTATCTATATCATCTATATCTATCTATCATCTATATATGTCATACATATGCATATACATATCACCATTCTAGAAATGTCCCAGTGAGGAAACACTGGACCAAAGCAAGATCAAAAGCCAACTGGGCAAACTCCAAACTGCATCTCCATGTCTGTGGCCAAAGTGCTCTTAGACCTCCAGTGCTTTTCTGTTTTGTAGACTACAGTATACTTCTTTTTCTTTAGCTGGTTCCACCCCATGATAGCAACATTCCTGAGCAGGTATCCCAGAACTCTGACATCCCAAACATCTTGGGGTCTCAAGGCAACTTCAAAGTGACAGCTTCTTGTTCTAGTGTCCGAGATGGACACATGATCTTCTTAAGAAATCTGCTTTTATATATTACTTGACCTTTTTTTCCTTACAGCATTTAATATTCTTTCTTCTTATTACATTTAGTGTTTCAAATTTGACTTTTGATATTTTTGAGACTGTTACGGACTATTAGGAGTTTTTAAGTTGTCCTAGTATGGTTCCATAGACTCATATGTGTGAACAAGCCTATGAGGACAAGGGAGTAGAATAAGATGGTTTGAATATCCTTGTCCCCAAATCAGAACTATTAGGACTTGTGTCCTTGTTTGCTTAGGTATGGCCTTGTTGGAGGAAGTATATCACTGTGGAGGTGGGCATTGAGACCCTCCTTCTAGCTTCCTAAAACAGTCTGCTCCTGGATTTTTTATTTTTTTGGAAGAAGATCTAGAACTCTCAGCTCCTTTAACATCATTCCTGTCTGACTTTGCTGCCATTCTTCCAGCTATGATGATAATGGACTGAACCTCTGCACTTTTAACCCAGCTTCAGTTAAATGTTTTTCTTTATAAGAATTGCCTTGGACATGGTATCTCTTCATAGAAATTGAAACCCTAACTAAAACAAAACCTTCAGGTAAATTATTGACATATTAACTGTTTCTTGATTTGTTTTCAAATCTTAGAAGATAATTAAAAATTAAAGAGAGGGAAAATTTAATGGCTACTTGATATATTGGTTCAAGTATGTTGTCAAAATCTAAGAACAGTTTATATCTAAAATAATATTAAATAAAATTTTATAGTGATTATATGTGCCAGTGGCACATATCAAAATATGTATTCACAAAAATAATAAAGGGAGGTAACCAAATAAATATTGCAGAGAGGAAAGAATTTCAAAAGAACCTTCATAGCCCAAGTAATTACTGTTATTAAAAGATAGTTGCTCTAATGTCAGATGATGCCTAACAAGTGTATAAAATTAGCCAATTATTGTATTCTACATATTACCTTTCCCCATGACTGTTTTATTTGACATTATCTTTGTTTATACAACACAAAGGTAAAACAATTTTTCTAGTATAGTTTCATTATTCTAAGTCCAAACTGTGCTAGAGAAAATAGCATTATCTTAACTGTATCTGCAGGAGCAGATGTAAACCAGGATGGGCGCTTCTCAGGGGTTTATAGTTAATTAATGATAAAATATAAGTAAAAAGCAAAGTAGTCAGTTTTGGGGCAAGGGCTAGTTTCTCTGTCTTCTTTACTCTCAAATGATTGTCTACCATTTTTTAATCTACGATTTTTCTCTTAAAGTTTTTGCTGTTTACAAAGAAGTCTTTTTCTATAATGCCAAGAACATTTACACCTATGAACTGCCTCATCTGAAGTAATATTTTATCTTCAACATAGAAACTCTAAATCAAAACAAAAACAAACAAAACCAAAACTGTGCCCTTTCCCCAGCCTTGAGCAGGCCTGAAATAACTTGTTTACCACAATAGACCAAAAATAATAGGACTTAGGTGGAGTAACCCACCTTGGCTGCATGTACAGCCTGTTACAGGAACTTAGAGGAATAATTGCCCACTGAGCTTGCCTTGAGATATCTCTGGCTGTGACAAAGGATGGGTTTCCCCACCCATCACCGGCTGAAGCAAGAAAGGGTTTTGGTGGGCCTTTCTTTTTAAATTGAGAGCTGAACATTAAACTTCGAGCCTTGGTCAGAGAACTTTGTCTTGGCTTCATCTTTTCTCACCCTCTGTCCTTTCTTCATTTCCAGCCCCCCTTTCAGTTGAACCCATTTGATCCGTGGCCACAGGTGGCTACACAAAGCAAAAGTAAACCCAGCTTTTCAACAGTCTATTCCAAATCAGGCTTTTTGCCTGTAACTTAAATTTATGTTTCTACTTCCTTTGAATATAGTTACTGAACTGTTTCTCTTGAGAACATAAGCATATTTTAACATTTTCCTACTTTTAAGCTGAAGTTTAGTACAGAGCAGGTATTAAGATAGATTTATTGGGATAGTAATGCCATTAGATGGCACTCTGACTAAAGTTGTCAATAATATTTCCTTTATTGCAGACATAAATAAGATTAGTGAAAGAAAATGCTTTATACAATCATAATGGTTTTTCAATCTGATCTTGAAGTTTCTACAATTTTAATCATTAAAGAAAAATTAGGAAATTTTACAATGAATTATCTCTTGTTCCAATATATAATATCTGTTATTTCCTTAAAGTTACTTATACCACCCTGAGGAGGCAAAATTAATGCGATAATTTTTGTATAAAAATATTCTAACGTAATTTATTCATGTTGACCAAAATAAATTGATGCTGTAAGTGCCCAGAAGATGCTGACACACCCCCCTCCCCAGCCCACTCAAGTCCCTGGAACCAGCGCTTGCCCCAAATTACCACAGAAGTTGGCTCTTGATGCAATCAAAGCAAGAGACTTTTACTAGGAACCAGCATGCTGGGACTCAGTCTGGTACCTCTGCAAGAGGGAAGGAGAGGGAGTGAGCCTGGAATATTATAAGACACAGGCTTATAAATACAAAAGCCACAGGCTGGGAGGGAGGCTGGGGAATAGGGGCTTCCTAGGCAGAATGCTCTTGATTGTATTTCTGACTGGCACACAGCTAGGAAACTGAGGAGTCAGGATGCTCCAGGCAGGAGTGCTCTCTCTCTTATTCACACACACACACACACACACACACACACACAAACACACACACACACACACACACACACACACACACACACAGCTGGGAAACTGAGGAGCCAGGATGTTCCAGGCAGGAGTGCTCTCTCTTATCGGCACACACACAGATGCAGTTTTCAGAAATATTTGGTAAGTTCCTGCCTTGGGGCCCTTCCCCAGAAGTTCACGAGTTCACAATCCCATATTATTCTGAGATACTGGCCAGTTAAATTTTTTTTTCTTAAAATGCTTATAGTACATATGCTTATAAAGGCTGTTTCTGTGGATAAACTTTGTGTTTTGAATTGTTAAAAATATTTGTGTGTATATTTTTTACAAAAGTGTTCTATGAAAATACTTTACAAATAAATATTTGTTCTTTTTACATTGAGTCCTATATGTTGTGCTAAAAATTATTCCATTTATTAAAACTGCTTCACGGAATTGCTAGTATGCAAAAAGTTTAGGGATTTAGAAAGGATGCATAAATTATGGAAACTGCCTTTAAGGAACAGGTTTAATATATCCTGTCTCTGTATCTTCAATATACTCTAAAAAGCTGAGCATATGCTACTACTAGCAACAGCAACAGCAATAATGTATTAAATGACCAAGTCTTTAAATAATAAATAACTAAGAATTATGTGAAAATATATACATATCTTTTTTATATTTAAAATTAATTTGTTTTAGCTGATAGAAAACACTTGAAATTAAATGTTTACACAAGTTACCATGTGATGTTTCAATATATACATATGCAGTTTTTAATTTTTTTATTATTTATTGATTTTTTTAAAATGTTTTTGATATTAATTATTTGTGAACCATCTCCCATGAGTGCTGGGAATCAATATCAGGTCCCCTGGAAGATATGTGAAAACTTGTAGCCACGGAACCATATTTCTAGCTCCTACTTTGTGTTTATATAAGATTGTACCTAGTACATTTTCCTAAAATAAAATATTTATTTCTACATACAGGTGAAATTTATTTAAGTGTGTAGGATTGTATATTTTATCCTATTTGTGCCAATCAATTAATGATGTACACTATTTTAATCCACTTGTTGATTTATGTTACCATTTCCATGAAATGTTAGTATATATAATATATGTATGCATACATATATATATACTATATATATATAAATTTTATATATACGTATATAATTCATTTTGTCAAAACATATAAGAAATAATTTTCTAGAGCAATAGTTTTCTACATACAAGGATGCAATCCCACTGTCATAAGGAATTTACTGTATAACTATTCAGTATTTTAAAGTGAACCAATTTGAATACAGCTCCAAAACTGTTCTAAGAGAACATGCCTGCTGTCTTCTCATATACAATGTTATTGTGAATGCTTGAAGATAGACTATCTAATAGATCTGAAACATTCCTGCATGGTGCTTTACACTACTACTCATGAAACTGAGATGTCTTTGAGAATATGAATAGAGTACTTACGTGTCTACTTTAGTGAACAGCCCAACTTATTTATTAGGCTATTGTCTTGTAGTTTGATTTAATAGTACCTGTGCTTGTACGTGTGTGTGTATGTGTGTGTATGTGTGTGTGTGTGTATGTGTGTGTGTGTGTATGTGTGTGTGTGTGTGTGTGTGTGTTTATGGGAATGTTTGTATGTACTAGGTAACTCACTACCACCCACCCTAAATTCTGAAACATTAATAGACATTACATTCATTATACCTCTAAGTTCTTTCACATATTAACCATATCCTCTTCAAGTTATTAATTTCCTAGCATCCTGTGGTACATTTTGAAATTTAGGACTTTGATTTTTAGTGTCTACACTTTTAAACTTTTACACTTTTATCTAAATATCTGTAGTTTATATGTTGATTTCTATATAATTTGGCAACTTCTGCACAAATTCGGCAATTTGTAACACATATAAAGTACTGAATTCAGAAGACAGAAAGCAGCATGTCTCTGAGAGTTTGGCATGGGTGGAACACAGTGTTGTTTAATGGTATTGAGTTTCTACATTGAAGATAAAAATGTTCCTTGCAGTGAGGCAGGTCAGAATTGTAAATGTACTTGACACTACTGAAATACATGCATGAAAACTTTGAAATGGTAAAAGTATATACCTTGTTTGTTTTAACCCAACAAAGCAAGCATTTATTCCTACCTTTAAAATCACAGAATTGCCCTTTCCTCTACTCAAAAATCAGCATATTCATCTCTTCATATTAAATTCCAAATATAATTTAATTAAAGTTGACTTTTTATTTGCTGAATTTTAGATTATTTTCTTTGTATTTAGAAAATAAATATCCTAGATGCTACTTCTAGAAAAATTTAAAACCAAAACCAAAACAAGAAACCAAACCAAACCAACTCAATAAACTCTAAATGTCAAGAATAAGGTTAGGACAAAAAGGCTTAGTAATCTTGCTAACAGTTAATAAAAACAATAACAGAAATTTAAAAATAATAATAAAATTGAATACATAAAATTGTATTTTACTATATGCTAATATATTTTTCTGAAAAACAGATCACATAAAAGTCTTCTAAAATAACTAGCAAATATATTTTTTATCCATTATAACTAGTTTGTGGATAAAATATATATGAACAATATTCTAAAAGGTCATTGTGTGAGTTAAATTTTCCTTTTGTTTATGAAAAAGAGTAAAATGATACAATTTTCAGTTGCCATATGGTATTTATTATTTTGCATTTTATGATAGAGTCATGTCATATATTATCGGGTACCCCAAATATGTAATCTTGTTTTAGACTTACAAGATGCTAAAATTATGCAGAGGTACCTCTGTCCCACTTACTACACAAATAAAATGTTCTAATTTGATATTAAAATGACACAAAATGATAGTCTATATGCTAGTATTCCAAAAGGTTCCTAATTAAATTAAAAGATGCTTTAGAAGTTACCAAAATAAAAAATGCTTTGTAGAAGGCAAATCTCAGCAGAGCTGGATCTCAGTTAATCTCAGACTGATCATAGGTTTAAGGTACTTGTTGGCCAAGTCTCACCTTATGTTTTATAGAGGCAAGAACGGTCTATGAAAATATTTGTTTGGAAAGAAAAGTCATAAATTCTTTTAGTTGAAGAAAATAAATATTCACTAAAAGAAAAATTAGAATCTTTTATTCTACATAATATTAGCAGATGTCTCATCATTCTACTAAACTAAACACCATGGCATTGGCAGAAATACAGAAATGCAGTCAGCAAAACAGAATAAATTGCTGAGTAACAGGTTCATACAAATACATCTTCCTAGTTTTTAAGTAGACATAAATCTAATATGAAGGAAAAATGATAGTTTCCAAAACAAATTGAGTGATGACAAAAATCAACAACAGAAAGGTAAACCATGAGATGAAGGTTATATTTTAGACACAATTAATTACATATTTCATCATTAACTGTAAAATCAAAATTATTTTTTACGATATCAAAATGTGGAAGTTATGCTTGGTAGGAGATAACAAGATGAAAACTTGTTCTCTGAAAGCCCATGTAAGGAGAAGAGAATGACAGATAGACTGAAAATCTTTGTAAAATACACAATCTAACAGGAACTCATGTCTAGAGTGTATTTTAAATCTTTAAAATTCAATAGCAAAATGAAACTAGCAAAGGTCATAACCAGGATTTGACCAAAATAGATGAAGCCTCATTTCCCATACAGACCTTAATCATAGTATAGTCTTGTAATCTTTGTGCTCAGGAGGCTCAAGGAGAAAAATCACATGTTTAAGTCCCGAACCGCACTATAGATGTATTTTAAAGGTAAACATTTATGTATGAGAAATTAGTCTTCATATATATATTTGTATATTTACTTTATAGCTGCCCAAACCCACTGTTCATATTTCTGTAGTAGCTTGTAACTCATAATGATTTTTAAAACATTAAAAAATGAACTTAGGTACATATTTCTTAGAGGTGATTAAGAAACTTTTATATTGGATATGCAAAGCTCCAATTATTTTTATATCCTGATTAGCTCTTAGCATCAGTGTCATGAACTAACATGCTCAGATTAATTTTGTGATGCTTACTTACTTTTACTAAATCTAATTTTGTGGTATTTGGTTTCAGTTTTACTAAAGAAATTAAGGACTTTAGTAGAGTTAAATTGCTCTTCCAGTTACAGTGGATAATTTGATGTTTATACTTTTAGCATTGATTTCCAAACCTGGCACAGTCAATACTAATGTCTGATGGTTTATAATTTAAGATGACCAAAAAATAGCAGCATCAAATTTAGAATCAGAACAGAGGAAAAGCTTAGTGACATTATTTTCATTTCTTTTTAGTATTTTTATTACATTTATCACTAACAGTTTTATACACACATGCTATATATATATATATATATATATATATATATATATATATATATGTATGTATGTATATACACACATACATATACTTTCCTGGGGATACACTTTCTGAATATATTATTTATATTTATATTTATATTTATATTTGGGTATGTGTGTGTGGGTGTTTGTGTGTGTATGTCTATATGTATACATATGTGTGTGTATATATCTACACACACACACATATATATATATATATATAATCAAAGAAAGTATGCACATGTATATACACCCATTTTGATGTATGTATGTAATATATACACAAATATACATACATATACATACATTCATACATGCATACATACATACATACATGCATACAGAAATATATACATTCACATTTTGGAAAAATCCTATACCAAGAAGTTATATGGAGTGGGGAATAAAACTAGATTAATGCTATTTCTCTGATTGTGATGAGTTGTGATTGTGTACAATGTCACTTACTGTATGAGACCAAGAGAAGTAGACTTGGAATCTGACTTTAGGATGTTTTATGTCAGTATGAATATATATATATATATATATATATATATATATATATATATATATATTCATATCACTCTTGCCATGTCTGTTAAATCTTAATTTACCTTCCTTACTTTCTGAAAGTCTCTTTTCTATGTTAGTGTCTTTTTACTTTGTTTTGTGTCTCTTTGAGTTCAACCAGCACAGTCTACTTTGAGCCATTGTTTTGTCACTTTGCATTAAGTCTTGGTTAAGTCACAGTAGATACTCAACTAAAGGCAAGCTGAGCTCCCACCACATTCTTTAGTAACCAAATGATCAACAAGAAAGAAGGAGGCAACATCAACCCCTCTCTCAGACTTTACTGGTGGTAGATAGGGCCTCATTGAACTAATGGCACTTCCAACTCAAGTAGTAACAGTTGCTACATTTTTCTGCTAGCAATGAGTGTGTTGTGCCCTACAAAATCCTACAAATGCCAAAAGTTAAAAATTAATCTTAAGGAGTCAACTGACAGCAAGCCTACAGCCCAAGAGAAGAGCTGTCATGTCAATGACTAAAAGAATTCCAGGAGGTCACCTCCTCTGAAGGAAAGCATAAAATGAAGTAGAAAGAAGAATTAAGAGACAGGGCACCAGGGTGACCTGTGGAATTAAGCAGCCATCCTCACATTCAGAATTTTGACTAATTATTCACTAACCTCCTACTGTTAATCTAATGTTTAGGTTTTTTAAACTGGACTTTACTAGAGAAAGAGTACTGTGTGTAAGACTGAGTGTAAGAAATAAGTTATTTATATTAATGCAAGTTGCTTTCAATAAACACAGATACATTCCTGAGAAATTTTTACTGACCTCTCAGACACTAGGAAATATTTTTTATTAATTTCTACAATTAATTATACATTCTTAAAATTTCAGTTTGGAATTTTTTCTTTCCTACCCTGCTAATGAATAAAATGTGTGAATCATTATATATATTCTCGCTATTTGTCAAAACATACCTTACCTTTGCCTGCCAAACTAAAGCAACATTTTTATGATGAATAATTTTAAGAGACTTTGCATCTTGCTTAATTTTCTGATAAATACAAATTTATAATAAAGTATCATTAACAAATTTCTTCATTTATTTAAGTATCTTTTCTATTAGACAATGAACACAAGCTATATCTATGGCATTCCTTTCGGTATCAATTCAAAGCCCAAAAGAAAAGCTTAAGAAATAAATCTTGAAGAGATTTTTAAATAATTAAGTGAGATAGCCAATTAACTGATTGGGGAAACTCCTGAATTCCCTAAAGATTCTGACATCTTATAGCTAATTAATATTTCTGCAAACACTTAGCCAAGATGAAAATCCAGGCCATCTATCTATTATTCTATGATTATCTGTTTTTCAGTCTTATACTCATTTACTCAGATAAACTGCACTAAATATCTGTTTTTCAATATAAATATCCTGCAACAGATGAATAGATTATAGAAGTTTGGTACGTATACGCAATAGAATACTATTAACTCTGAAGAAAAATAAAATGCGCAGGTAAAGGGATAGACCTAGAAAGGATTATATTGAGAAAGGTCATCCAGACCCAGAAAGACAAACATCACATATTTTTCACATCTGCATTCCCTAACTACAGATCTTCAGATGTGAGTATTCAACTTGGAGTAGCCACAGTAGCCAGAAGAGCAAAAATGAACCGAAATAGGTGGTATGAGATTTGGGGTTTGAGAGGGAAGTAATAGGATACTGGTGAAATGGGAAAACCAAAAGCAGGAAGGAGAGACCAATTAGATACAAAAAAGTTCAATACCAAGCATAGTAACAACAACCCTGAAACCATAAACATCTTAGGGTGTCTTCTCTAGACACTCTAGGATGGAAGATTCTGAGTGGTGTTGGGATATTTACCTAAAACTTTTTAAGGTGCCATGACCCTGGTCATGACACTTGCATTGGAGTGTCTGAAATTTGCAGTGAATCAGCTAAATATGTAAAACTACACTGTCTAGAGGTTGATTAAAGGCATTAAGACCCATCCATGTTGTCTTATTCTGATTTCAAGTAGATAGCTTTGAAGTTTCAGTTCTGTTTAGTACAAATGGAATTTAGATTTCAGATGGAAACAGGGCTCCAGGAATTAAACTTATTTGGAGTTTCATCAGCGAGTGCAGACTTGGGGTATTGTTCAAATGGCAGCATATCTAAAGATGCAGCATGAGTTATTTGGAGGCTGGGAAATGCAGATAACCATGAGTAGGAGAAAAAGAAAGCAAAAGAAAAAGATAAGAAGTGTTCTAGTGGAGATTGTGCATAGTAATAGGGAGTGGAGAAGAAATGACTCTTTTTTATGTCACATCTCCAAGGAAACTATATCAATTAGGTCAGTGATATTACTGAGTAATTTTACTTTCCTCGGTTGTTTTTGGAAACTAAGATACAATAACAATGTTATGTCTATTCTATTCCAAATTATACAAATGATTTAGGATATTAAATACCCTGAAAAGTCTCAAGGTATATTTACTTTCTACAGTCAAGCATCAAACTCTTTTTTATTGTTATTGGTTATTGCTGATGATATTAATTATCAGCACAATAACAAATATAGATGTAAGAATTCTACAATACAAGGCATAACTAATCTAATGAACAGTTCCCATTTCAGACCTCATGATTAACAGTTAAGGTACTTTACTACTGGTTTTCACAAATCCTGCCTCAAGCTTCAAAATAATTTGGAAAAACTGTTAAATACATTACCGACTTATTTCCAGCCTAATGTCTTCTAGTCACATGCCTATTCTATATATACTATGTAATGATCTCTTCAGACTGTTAGACACTCCTGTTTCCTTCAAAGAAGGCAAAACAAATTATAATTGATAAACAAAAACTATGGATTTGCATAAACAATATTCACACACATATATTATACAAATTTAAGCTGATATTGAAGTTACATTAAACTATAAGCAATGGAACCTAAGTGTCATTCTTTTCTGTACTAAAACTCAGTTAATCTTGCAAACCTGATAGCTCTAAATTTGCCATTTGAAAATCCCTTTTTAATGATTAGTCCTTTAAATACCATTGCATATGAATAAAATTAAGCAGATACTGAGTAGTTTTCTACTAAAATGACTATCAAATTTGTATCACATGAATATATAACATACTTTGTATTATAAATAATTGTTTAACATTTTTCTTAAAAATACTAATCAAAGAGACTATTTATTACAATAATATTCTCTCAACTATCAATTTCAAAAGCTATAAATGCTACTAAACGTACTAAAGAAAACTTTTTAAAATTGTATGTCATAATATTTTTTTCAGTTTTTTTTAAAGGAAGAAGTCAAACTATTTTATTGGCAGATATTATTACTATTATTATCTCTTTTTCTTTTATTTTACACTCCAGATTTTATTCCCCTCCCGGTACACCCTCTTACTGTTCCACATCCCATACCTACTCCCTGCCCCCTGTTTCCACTATGATGTCCCTACAACAGACCAACCCTACCAGAACTCTAAACTCCCTGGAGTCTCCAGTCTCTTGAGGGTTAGGTGCATCTTCTCTGACTAAACCCAGACCTGGCAGTCCTCTGCTGTATATGTGTTGGGGGCCTCATATCATCTGGTGCATGCTGCCTGGTTGATGATCCAGTGTCTGAGAGCTCTCTGACCTCTAGGTTAATTGAAACTGCTGGTCCTTCTACAGTGTTGTCCTGTTCCTCAGCTTCTTCTAGTTTTTCCCTAATTCAGCCACAGGGGTCAGCAGCCTCTGTCTATTGGATGGGTGCAAATATCTGCATCTGACTCTTTCAGCTGCTTTTTGGGTCTTTCAGAGGGCAATAATGATAGGTCCCTTTTTGTGAGTACTCTATAACCTCAGTAATAGAGTCAGGGCTTGGGGCTTCCCCTTGAGCTGGATCCCACTTTGGGCCTATGGCTGGACCTCTTTTGCATCAGGCTTTTCTCCCATTTTGCCCCTAAGTTCTTTAAACAGGAACAATTATGGGTCAGAGTTTTGACCGTTGGATGGCAACCCAATCCCTCACTTGATACCCTGTCTTTCTACTGGAGGTGGATTCCCCACTGTTAAGCATTTCATCTAAGGTCCTTCTTGAGTTTTATAGATTGTGTTCTACGTGTTCAGTACTTTTTGGTCTAATATCCCAATTATTAGTGAGTGCATGCCATACATGTCCTTTTAAAGCTGAGTTACCTCGCTCAGGATGATATGTTCTAGTTCCACTGTGCAACTGAACCACATTTTCCATATCCATTCTTTGGTTATGGGACATCTGGTTTGTTTCCACCTTCTGGCTATCACAGATAAGGACTCTATGAACATAGTGGAGAGTATGTTCCCCTGTGGTATGGCGGAGTATCTTTTGGGTATATGCCTAAGAGTGAAATAGCTGGGTCTTCAGATAGGTCTCTTTTTAATTTTCTGAGGAGCCTAATATCCATAAATAAAATGTTTGCATTTTGTCTGAGTATGAAATTATATAAAGTATATTTCTTGTCAGCTCAGCTGTTTCAATTCCCCTTTCTTACCACCCTGCTAAGAATCTGGAGTAAACAATTCACAAGCCAAAATTCACCACATGGACATCTTTTTGGCACTGAAGAGACTTTGTATAAGAGAAGGTCAGTCACCTTCAGAGTCACAGCATGCAGAAAAGATTGATGTCTTCCAACATGTGCTAAAATAATCTAAATTATGCTTAGATGAACAAATAATATGGAAACAATTAGCATGAAAATAAACTAGTTAGAAAAGTATAGAAGGATATTTTGCTAATATATTAAAATATTTTAATAAAAATAAACTAAGATATAACTTTATTGTAGGAAACTATTTTAATTAGAAACTATTTTCTCACTCATTTGAAACCAGATTACATATTTGTAAATAATTTGATTATAAAGTGATAAATCATCATCTGAAATCCAGATATATTTGTATATATTCACAACATATAAAATACATCAATATTCACAAGTGGAAATATTTTGTAGTTAGAAACTTTGTGTAAATGTTAAGTAATACAATATATAATATTCTAATTGGGTTTAACTTTAAAAACATGTACTGATTAGAACATTTAATAAATAATGTCTTTTTTCAAGTAGATTAGTGTCATTTATGTTAGTGCCCTTTAGACCCTTGAGTATAGTCAAAATGTAATCTCTGATCATGGCATACAAGAGCTTTCTAAAAATACTAAAGAATATGAAAATTAGCAAAATTAAGATACATTTGATTAAAATATTTGTCAAAATTGAAAACATATTTAAGAGTAGAGCTGCATCTGTGCATACCCATATAGTTTACTTTAACTTTTAACTTAAGTGTTGAACTAAACTTAATTGTGCTTTGAGTGTGAGTTAGTGAAAATGGGCATGATTTAGTTTGTGTTAGTTTTTTCTGTTTAGTTTTGATTATACATCTATCTCTGAAGCACAGACAAAGTATAGTCTAAAGTTAAGAGAAAAAAAGTATTATCTCATACCTGTGTACAAACCTATCTGAGCATGAATGACTATATCTTTCTTTTTGTCTGTAAGAGTATATTAACATTACTTCTACAGGAAACAAGGGCCAGAAATTTGGAAATTTTTTTTAAGCAAGAGGCCAAAGACACTGTAGCTATTCCTGCAGACACTTGATCAGCCAGGGTATGGGGATACCCAGGGGTCCCATACTCTCAGAGGAGAAGGGGTGGGATGCAAAAAGCACTCTCTGAGAGATGAATGAGTGGGGGACAGTGAATGAGGTTTAAATAAATATATGAATTAATAGACTAATTTTTTAAAAAAGCAAGAAGCACCCATTTACACTGGATATTGTAAGTTTGTGAATTGTGATCTCTAATAGAAAAAGAAGACAAAATGACTGAAGCGTTCATAGTCAATGAAACAACAGAGTTGTAGAGAAATACTATACACATGTCAATAGAGTATGTGATGTACAAGAAAGTATGTTAACTTAATTTTTATTAATAAAAAGTATTTAGTTATTTTTAGGTAAATTACAATAGTTTCCATTTATATGAGAGTTATTTCAACTGAAAATAATTTTGTCTGATTAAGTGATCTGTGATATGTAAATAAAAATTTATGCTAATAAATGAATCATTAATGATTTTGTTTTAATATCAAATGTATAATTTGTTTAAAGTCATTAAACAATGAGTTCAACAGTCTTTGTCAAGATATAATTTATGGAATTTAAGGTAACCAATGGAACTCACGTCTAGATTCTTTGTTTAATAACTGAATAATGGGGGACTTATAAAATCTTACTCTCATGTACCTTATCCCTTTGATAAAATGTCCTAACAAACCCAACTTTAAGGAAAGGGAGTTTATTTGGACTTAAAGTTTTAGGATTTAGTTAATCCTGCCATATAAGTCAACATGACTTTCATTTCATTTCAGCTTTCTTGATGCTAGACCAAAGGATCACTGTAAGCCTGAAATCAGTGTGGAGTATACTGGGAACTCTAGACTAGCCTGGGTCTTATGTCAATCAACCTAAGATCATTCTTTTGTGTACCCCCTCATGTGCGTCTGGATCTCATTAAATTTGCAAGCACTATACATCTTCACACTTATTAAACCTCAACCAAGCCATACACAAAAATCGGCTAACCACCTAAAAATTGTTCATCACACTTGGAGGCATTTATTTTGTCCTGAACTCTGAGGGTTTTCAAGACTTAACTTTTTAGACATAAGAAGTTAGGTCAGCCAGCAGAAGGAATGGATTCAGGCAACCTTGGGAATTAGGAGGTTGGGGGGGGGGTACCTCCAGAATGTACCAGAGACCTGGGAAGTGAGAAACTCTCATGACTCAAAGTTGGAGACTTTAGGTGAAATGCCATACAGTGGGGAGAGGGAATTTATAGAGGCCACCTCCAGCAGAAAAACAGGGCATCAAGTGAAGGATGGGGTTTCCATCCCACAGTCAAAACTTTGACCCATAATTGTTCCTTTCTGAAAGAACTGTAGGGAAGGAAATGGAGAGGAGCCTAAAGAAATGAAGGTGCAGTGACAGGCCCCAAGAGGAATCCAGCTCAAAGGTAAGTCCCAAGGCCTGACACTATTACTGAGGCTATGGAGCACTCACAAAAAGGGACCTATCATGACTGCCTTCTGAAAGACCCAACAAGCAGCTGAAAGAGTCAGATGCATGTATTTGTACCTAACCAATAGACATAAGCTGCTGGTCCCTGTGGTTGGATTAGGGAAAAGCTGGAAGAAGTTAAGGAGGAGGGTGACCCTGTAGGAGGACCAGCAGTCTCAATTAACCTGGACCCCAGAGATCTCTCAAACACTGGACCACCAACCAGGCAGCATACATCAGCTGATATGAGGCACCCAACACATATACAGCAGAGAACTCCCAGGTCTGGGTTCAGTTAGAGATGATGTACCTAACCCTCAAGAGACTGGAGACCCCAGGGAGTTTAGAGGTCTGGTAGGGAAGGCCTGGGGTAGGGACATCATCGTGGAGACAGGGGGCAGGGAGGAGGTATAGGATGTGGAAGAGTAAGAGGTTAGACGGAGAGGGAAGTAATATTTGGAGTGTAAACAAATAAACAAACAAATAAACAAACAAAAGATAAAAGTATTTAGGCCAACCTGCTTGCAAAGAAATGAACCATTATTATAGTATAACTATTTTATGTTCCATGTTCAATTGATTCACTTTGAATCATACATTTTATTCATTTGTGTTGTTTAAGTGTTTTGTTGTTGTTGTGTCAGATTTTCTATGGATTGAACAGTCAGTTCATATTTATTTTCATAACAAATTATAGTTATGCAATATGAGAATATCAGTGTCTTGTTTTTTCTCCCCTGCCTTATCATCCTTCTAAGCCCCCAACTCCAGTATGTTTCTCCCTTTATTCTCTCTTAAGTTAATGATCTTTGGCCTCTTGTTTTTCATTGTTGCAAACACACACACACATGCACACACACGCACACACACACACACACACTTATATAGTTAAAATCAACTCAATCTGACTTGTCCATATAATTTCAGGGCTGATTAGTAGATAAACATTTGGCAGGCTTCTGCCATAGGAAATGCTATGTTCTCCTGATTTTAGCATTTTTAATTGCTTTTACTTTCTTTTCTTTCTTTTTTTAATTTTTTTATAATTTATTTTTTCTCAAATCGTAATTCATTCACACAGGGGTTATAAACACAGAAAGGCAGGATGTGGGGAAGGGAATGACACTGGAGTGTGGGAGTTCAGGGGGAATACAGATATCTTCAGAACTGGGTATCGTACTTTTGTTGTTGTTCTTTAGTGTTGGACAAGTTTAATGATGTTGTGGATCTTGGAGTGAGAACCTACAACCAGAAACGTATGCAACCAGTATAATGTCTAACTGCGTTCAAAATGTTATTCTTTTACTCATAGATAAGTATAGTTTTTATCCTTAACAAAGGAACATGAGATAAAACCAATGGATGAAACTGCAGAGGTAAATGTAATGCACTATCTAGCCACAAATGATGTACCTGCAATAACTCAAACAGTCAATGTTCAAGTTTTAGTAGAGGGTGTGAAACTGTCATAAAAGCCAGAGGGAGGAAAATGTTTTTTGTGAGATTGAATGTCCTAGAAACATTAGGGAGTCTATACCCATGAAGTCTCAACAACATGTCTGTCTTGTAAAAAACTGAATCATATTTGAAAAAATCATGTACCTTGTCTCATAGTTTTCAAATATATATATATATATATATATATATATATATATATATATATATATATTTCAAATATATATGTATATGTGTGTATATATATATGTGTGTGTGTGTGTGTGTGTATTTACATAGGCAACCCAAATAAATACATAAATACAACTTTCTCAGAATATACACATATATATACATTTAGTCTACTACAATATATGTTTATTTTCTAGACTAATTTTTATTTGTTCTATTTTCTAGAAATGAATGAATTAATTAGTTTGCCATTAATGATATTTAAAAGATATATTTGTAATACTTAATTCATGTTTTGTAAATTTGGTTCTCTGATTAATTTAGAGTTGGAAGTTTATCTGCCATTTCAGTTACTGTCACCTGAATTTAATTTTCTCTTTCCATGTCGCTGTTTATTTTGCTATTCCATGTGTTGGCAAGTTCTCAGTCAAAAAGAGACACATGTTTGGTATTATTATAGTCATTATAAAACTAGCAGGAATTTAAATAAATTAGCTTTTGAAGGACATTTTCTGTTGTCCTGTCTGTTTGTTTGTTTGTTTGGAGACATGCTTTCATAGTTGCAAGGCTGTTCTTGAAATCATGATTCCCCTGAGCTATCTCCTATGACCTGGAGTTATAAGAAGATATTGGTATTATAGCAAAATATAAGTGGCTTTTAATGTTCTGTTGTTGTTGTTGTTGTTGTTCCTTCTCAACCTAGACTTTTTACAAAATCAAGCAGTAGTCTTCTCATATACTGCTTATTATTAGCAGGGGCTCTGGTCTCTGGATCTTTTGTTTTGTAACCCTTCTAGGCCTCCATATTTCCTGTCCTCTGTTGCTGTTCTATGACCCTTGTGCTGCACATGGCTGACTCAGCCTCACTCACTCTTGGATTTGTATATTGTGTCTGAATTGTGCAAGTGATTCACAAATAAAAATTTGTTTGGGTTAAGACTTTTTCTTCTGTTTACGCCAATTAATTTGGCATTAGTTTGGCTTTTGAAAAGACATACTCTGAGATATCTGCCTTGAGCATAAAATATTATAGCTTAGTTTTAATACCCAAAAGTTTAGTGTCAGATGCTTGCTGAAGGTTGCTCTGAGTGACTGGCGTTTGCTGAACATTTATATGTCTGTTAATGTTTTAAATATTACAAATAGTAATATGCATAACTGAGTGCATTACATAAAATTATTGCTCTTCCTTAGAGCACAATACTGAAAGATGCAGTGACTGAAAGTTCCCTCAATGCTCAGTTTTAGAAGCAAAATTCAGAAACATATATTATGGATCCATATGTGCTTAGCTATTTTGATAAAATGAACAGCAAACACATTCTAAAATCACTGTTGTTATTAGGTAGAAAGTAAGCCTAAGCTGCCCTAGTTCAGAACCATTTATTAATTGTTGATACTGTGACAAAGTGGCATGCTTACTTTATTTTTATGAACTGTTTACAAGAAGGTCTGTGCCAGCATCTCTAAGCCTCTTTAACAAAGGTTGAAATAAGGAAAAAAAACAATTCTGCTGTATGCCTAGGGGAGAAAAAGCTCTTTCTACTTAACTTTATCTCCTGATACACATTATGTGTGGGATGGCTGACTATTAGAATGAGCAAATTCCTCTTCCAGCTTTGTGAATCCATCTAAAGGATGCCTGAAGGTAAAGGTGATGTGGTATAATCTGAAAGCATAAAACTTTGTATGACTACATTTTTGACATGCCTGGGCTCGACAGCCTAGGAATTCATGTATAATACATGGACATACAGCCTGAAGTCCCAATAACTACTTGCTGTGTGAATGACAGCTATGAACACACTGTCTATCACAGTCTTGGATATAATTTATAGTGGGTGGATTTCTAAAAAGTTAACTAAGATTAAGAATAGTAACTGGGCTTCCAAATCTCAAGACATAATTAATAAATGAAGTAGAACAATATTTTTATTACTGATGCTGTTAAGACCACATAATAATCCAGATAACTAAAACGAGAATAATATAAGTCAGGAATTATGCAGTTCAATTTTAACTTCCCCAACTATTTAACCTCAGGCCAATTACTATACATCTTTGAGTTGTGTTTTACTTGCAAATTACCACGTTTGATTCTTAATTAAAATTTCAGTGTTTCAAAACTTACCCTAAATTAGTTAAGTAAGAGTGTGCTAAGAGGTCTGTGTTTCAAGATATCGGATATCAAAAACAGATCAAGGCTTATGTCAAGCTTTGAAATTAAAATAGTTCACATTTCTTATTTGATGAGGATTTTCAGATATCCAAAGTTTCAGTGTGTAATAATATTTCCATTTTTATTCTTTGAAATGATTTTAGTCATTTTGTGCTTTAGAAATAATTGAGAAATACATATGCATGAAGTTAATATATTTCAAAGATCTCATTATAGAACCTTACTTAATTTTTTTAAATGGGTAAGCAGTTTTGAACCATCATATGAGAGTAAAATGTCACTACATATTTGTCTTAGCTAGTATTCTAAGGCTGTGAAAAGATGCCGTGACCAAATCCCAAAGCAAGTCTTATAGATGTCTCATTTAATTGGGGCTTATTTACAGTTTCTGAGGGTTAGTCTTTTGTCATAATGATAGAGGTATATATATATATATATATATATATATATATATATATATATATATGCACATAAGTTTGAAAGAGAAAAAGTAGTTCTTAAAATATCTTGCTTCCCTAGAAAAAGTTATCATTATATTGTTCTTTCAGGAACTAAATACCTGCCATTCAACACTAAATTTTCTTCCACAAAGAAGAGTAGACGAATTGGTTATCCAATACAAAATGGCCATTCTTGAAAGCATACATAGAAGTAATATTATACATTCTGAATATGTTGTATATTCCAAATATTTATTATGATACATCATAATAGCAAGAAAATTTCAAATGTGAGTAATCATCAAAAAATCTAAAAGTGATTTTTATTTCAATGAACTTCATTCCTTAAAGTCTAATATATGTATTCTGATTATTTTCACCTTTTGCCCTCTTTAAGTTCTGTCCTATCCTTGTCAACCGACTTTCATATCTGCATGTCTATTTCTCAAGTTAATGTCTTTTTGATCATGTGTGACCCATTGATTTCAATGAAGGTCATCCAGTGGCCATGGGGATAAGGTTATCAGTGGGACTCTGAGAGTTCACAGTAGGTATGCCAGCTAGAAACTGATGCCCCATTCGGCTGAATCCATCAGTAGTCTATAGCTCTCTAGAGAAGAGTCGGGCCTCATGCCATCTTCCTACATTCCTATGAGTGGCTTTTGACAATTTCATTTCTGCCTAACCTAGTAGAGGCAACAATAGCGACTGTATGCCCGTTAGAAGAAAATACCTGCCGTTCAAAACTAAATTTTCTTCCCCAAAGAAGAGCACACAAATTGGTTATCCAATACAAAATGGCCATTCCTGAAAGCATACATAGAAGTAATATTATACATTCTGAATATGTTGTATATTCCAAATATTTATTTGTCTATATACATTTGTGTGTATGTACGTAATGGCTAATGAGAAAAAAAAGGTTATGAGAAAGAGCAATGGGCGGGATATGGAAGGATATGAAAGGAGGAAATAGAATCTGTGATGATGTGACTACATCATCTATGTCATTTGGTAGATGTAATTGAAAAATAAACATCATTAGGGATCATTTTATTGCTATGTGTTTTGTTTTGTTTTGTTTTAAACAGTACTATTTAGTTTTGCTTTAGGACACTGTGCTATCTAGTGTTAGGTTAAAGATGTACCATAGATAACAGAGTCCCATGACACTGGAACCAAAATTCCCATTATGCTATTAAGGATAATGGGAGAAGTACCATCCAGAGTATCTGGAATAGAAATGGGCACACTGATCTACCGGTTAGAGCAGGCTTTTTCCTATACAGATTCTAATGTGAAGTCTTGAGGTCAACCTGAGTATAACTGCAAAATGATTTCAAATGTTGATTTGCCACAATTATTCTCCAGTTTACTTTCCCAATGGCCAGGGTTTAAATCATGCCATAAATTCACTATCACCATCCTCAAATTATTCACAGAATATTGTATGTATTACTCTGAACTCTTTCTTTACTCTGAACACTTCTGAAGATATTTCTTTTATCAGTGAATATGTCCTCTAGCTTCATAATCTCTAAAATAATAAATTAAGAATACTGATAGAAAGAGAAACACACAGACACAGACACAGACACAGACACAGACACACACAGACACACACACACACACACACACACACACACACACACACACAAATATAATGTCTGAAATGTGAGACTTCCAGCTTTGAGAGACAACTTTAACTGCTTTATCTAAAATAGCTACTAACATTAGAAGTGCTAGTCAATATTTTCTAGCTCTATCTATTCACCTAAGAATTTCATGAATTTATTGTTTTTAATAGCTGAGTAGCATGCTATTGTGTAAACGCACCACAATTTCTGTATCATTTCCTCTGTTGATGTACATCTGGGTTCTTTCCAGCTTCTGGATATATAAATATGGATAGATAGATAGATAGATAGATAGATAGATAGATAGATAGATAGATAGATGCTATAAACATAGTGAAACATGTGTCCTTGTTATCTGTTGGAGAAGAATTTTTGAGTATAAGGCCATTAGTGGTATAGCTGGATCCTCAGGTAATATTATGTCCAGTTTTCTGAGGAACCACCAGACTGATTTCCAGAGTAGTTGTACCAGCTTGAAATCCCACCAACAATGTAGGAGTGTTCCATTTTCCCTACATCCTCACCAGCATCTGCTGTCACTTGAATTTTTGATCTTAGACATTCTGACTGGAGTGAAGAAGAATCTCATCATTGTTTTGAGTTTCATTTACATTTTCCTGATGACTAAAAATGTTGAACATTTCTTTAGGTGCTTTTCGGCCATTCAGCATTCATCAGTTAATTCTTTGTTTAGCTCTGAACTCCATTTTTAATAGGGTTTTTTGATTTTCTGGAGTCTAATTTCTTGAGTTCTTTGTATATATTGGATATTAGCCTTCTATTGGATGTAGGATTGGTAAAGATCTTTTCCCAGGCTTTTGAGTGCCATTTTGTCCTATTTATAGTGCCTTCTGCTTAGTAGAAGCTTTGCAATTTTATTTGGTCCCATTTGTTTGTTCTTGATCTCACAGCATAAGCCACTGATGTTCTGTTTCTACTCTATTATGTTCAGTGTTTCTGGTTTTATGTGGAGGTCTTTGATACACTTATACTTGAGCTTTGTACAAGGAGACAAGAATGGGTCAGTTTGCATTCTTCTACATGCTGACCACCTGAACAAGCACCGTTTGTTGAAAATACTGTATTTTTTTTCCAATGGATGGTTTTAGCTCCTTTGTTAAAGATAAAGTGACCATAATTGTGTGGGTTTATTTCTGGGTCTTCAATTTTATTCCAATGATCAATCTGCCTGTCTCTGTACCAATGCCATGCCAATTTTATCACTATTGCTCTGTAAGACAGCTTGAGGTCAGGGATGGTGATTCCTCTGGACGTTCTTTTATTGTTGAGGATAGTTTTTGCTATCCTGGGTTTTTAATTATTCCAAATGAATTTGAGAATTGCTCTTTCTAACTCTGTGAATAATTGAGTTGAAATTTTGATGGAGATTGCATTGAATCTGTAGATTGCTTTTGGTCAATTGGTTATTTTACTACATTAATCCTGCCAATCCATGAGCAAGGGAGACCTTTCCATCTTCTGAGATCATCCTCAATTTCTTTCTTCAGAGACTTGAAGTTCTTGTCTTAAAGATCTTTCACTTGCTTGGTTAGAGTCACACCAAGGTATTTTATATTATTTGTGACTATTATGAAGGGTGTAGTCCCAATGGAGGAGTTAGAGAAAGGACTGAAGGAGCTGAAGGGGTTTACAACTCCATAGGAAGAACAATAATCTCAACCAACCAGACCTGCCAGAGCTCCATGAGACTAAACCACCAACCAAGAAGTATACATGAAGGACCTCATGGCTCCAGCAAGATATGTATCAGAGGATGGTCTTCTCAGGCATCAATGGGAGGAGAGGTCCTTGGTTTTATCAAGGCTTTATGCCCCAGTGTAGGAGAACACCAGGGCAGGGAGGTGGAAGTGGGTGGGTGGGGGAATACCCTCAGAGAAGCAGGGGAGGGGGACGGAATAGAGTGGTTCGGGTGGAACCAGGAAAGGGAATAACGTTTGAAATATAAATAAAGAAAATATCCAAAAAAAAATAAAGTGCTAGTCGATTCACTTTCTTTTTTCTTTTTGAATCTAATATCTACCACATAATAATCACCAGCATAATAAATATAAAATGTAATATATGATATTTGGTATGTAATGTATGATATATGATTGACATATTAGATATATTACCAGGGGATAATATTTTTCTTAACTTTGGAGACTACATCCAAGAGATAAATCAATACCACAGGTCTGGGAATTTCAACAGCATGTAGTGCTCAATTTTAAGTTTCTTTGCTTTGTCGGAAACTTTTCACATACCTCAATGTGTTAGGGTAATATCATCTCCTCATTTCAAGTGGTTTTTTAGTCAGCAAGAGTAAAATGTCCTGCCAATTGAATGTCATGGTCAATAAGTTGGTTTAATTGTTAAGCTTTATTTATTTTTCCCCATAAAAATGTGTGGCTCCTTTTTTTTCTCAGATACATTATTATGATTTTCTATAATCTTTACAATGAGGAAAGGAAGCTCAACAGGATAAATCATCTATTTTAGTACAATATATTGTACTTACAAAGTGATGTATTCTATTCAGAATCAAGTTACTTCAAATAAAGCAATTTCTTAAAACCAGAATACCCTGTAAAGTAATGAGTCTGCTATCTTAAGATATGATTCACTGCTTAGAGGGATCAGGGTATGCATGTATCCCAGAAAGACACAGGCCATATCTAATGCAAGAGTAGTGGGCTTATGCAAAAGTTCCCTATTCTGTAGCTTCTGGCTTTGAGTTCTAGCAACGTTCCCTAAATCCCTCTGAGTCTGAGTCTATTCTATCTCTAGAGATGAGAATAATTAATCTTATTAAACTTTCAATATTTTTTATTAGACAGAGATGTTAATTCAAAGCCTGCTTACCAAAAATCAAAGCAAATGAAGTACAAAAAAAAAAGGCACAATAGTTAACATATCTAAATTACCAATGCTAAGCAGTTAATTTTATAATACAGCCTTATTAATACTTTTCATCCAGAAATAATCACTGTTATTACATGTTCACTATGAAAGCAGTTTTTAAGTAACTACATATGAAATAATCCTACTCTATAATTCAAATAAAGCAATATTGTATTACAGTTTCTATGTGTAAAATATATAAAATCATATGATAAATAAATTACTAAATATTAATTTATGATTAAAACTTGACATGCATTTTAATGAAACATTTTATTACATTTTATTTTTGTGGATTTAAAGAGTTTAGTTGCAATCTACATTTGGTTTAGCACTCATGTTTTCATGAGTTATTCTGCTTTGGGATAAGTGCACAGTGTTCTCTTCATTTCACACTTTAAAAAACATGCTGGCTGCCAACAAATTGTTCAATGTTATGTAAAAATACAGAACAAGCATTGTTACATTTTAGAAGCCTACTAGGTTCAATAAGTAAACTTTAAAAAAGATTAAATATTATGATAAACAGAAGCTTGAATGTTTATTTATCCTTGAATGGTTAAACATTGAATCATTTATTTGAATCATTTACATTTTTCAGATAAACTTTAGGTCATGAGAATCTCTTGGTTAAACCAACATCATACAGTTGCACAGAAAACATATCCTACAGAAAATTACGGGAAGAAGTTATTAAGATGGATTGATGTTAGACTTACTAAAATTCCTTTAAAACATTTGCTTATGAAGCTCAATATTATGAAATGTGAAGAACTATATTCTCAGCTGTATATTTCATAATACCCCCTTTTCACCAAAGATGTCTGAATCAAATTATGATTTTAAAGAGTCAAGAGAAGTTTTATCTACTCTGTTATATGTAATGTTTCATTTACATGTTTCAGGTACAACTTAGGCTCATCTCTCTTTTAACAATGAAGGTTGGATATTAAAGGTCAAATTTTCCAGGAACTCACTTCAATCATGGTTTGAGAAGCTTTCTTCTAAATTCCTCTTGTTCCTTTGTTCACTGTAGAACCCATTTGCAAATGTTATTAATAGCCAAACGTTTTAGATACTTCAGGTGCATAGCAGATCATATTCCAAGGGTTTTGTTCTGTACCTTGAATTTGCAGCTGACTGATAAAAAAAAAGATGCTTATACTTATGAGTCAAACTTTGTACCATTTACTTTGGGCAGACAAATTCCCTGTAGAAGAAATAATCTCGAATAGAGCTTATTGACTAAATAGATCAGATTGACAATCTAATTAGGATGGCAAATATTTATCTCTATGGATACCAGGTTTTCATAATCCCTTTACAAGTGACTCCAATGCCCAAAACATTCATCTGGAAAAGCAATATGAAAAGTTATTGCTAAAAATTGCACTATAGTTTGAGGACTGTTACAGTAGATTCAGTGTTCCCTTTTTCATTACTTGAATTGCCCTGATTAAAATATGTTATCATGTTGTGATCGTGATTCAAGTAAGTAATGATTACATATACAGTAATTCAAACATGTCTCTTTTCCTTTACTTATTTTTCACAGATGTGGAATGACATGTTTTGTCAGTGTATCTGGACTTGGTATCTGTGTGAACAGTCCTCTACTGCTTTTTGCTATTTTTGTTAAATTGTTTCAGAACAATCTCTAGGAATGATATTGAGCTAAATTTCCAAATTATTAATTGTAAAGAACCAAGAATTAACTTTCTAGTACAGATATAAAATCATTTGAAAAGGGCTTGATGTAACTACATTATATCTATCACAACTGAAAAAGTATAGCGTTTCTTTATGGTCATTTGAAATGCAATCTGCTTTGGGTACAATATGTCTTTTAATATAGAGTCTTAATAAATACATAGGTGATTAAACCTCCAGTTTAAAAACCACTATAATTTATAATAAAATCATATTAAAATGTTTTTACAAACAAATATTATGGGGAATTATAATGGATAAAATGTGCTGTAATGACTTGTTTTCCAACTGGCAACAAAAGCTTCAACACACTGCTTTTTATTTCTCTAATAAATACTGTCATGTATAATCATCAAAGTTCTTTTGGAGGGTAAATACAAATACATTTAAAACTTTCAATTTGATCTCATGAATTAGTTTAATTACATTTTCACTTTTTTCATGGGCTTTCTCATCTGCAGTCATCATATAGGACACATATGTGATGCCTATATCTCAAGGAAGTTAAAGAACTTTACCAACTTTCTTCAACTTTCAGAAAATAACTACAACTACATTTCTTTTTCCCCTAATTTCATTTCCATTTATTATCCTAATGATTAATATTAAAGTGTAAAATGAAGTATCCAATGTATGTTGAAAAAATTTTTTTTTACTTCAAACAACTTCATTATATGCACAGGTGTCAAAATAATTACACACATTAAAATGATTACAGAGTAAATCTATTCACTGTAGAGTGGAGATTACTTGATATTAGGATAGTTACACAAGGGCCACTGGTATTTAAATGTGATGGTTTTCAATAAGACTTAGACTGGAATGATTTAAAATCTTAAACAAAAGCATTTTTGAGATGTTATTGGCCTTCCTGATTGCTATATGGAATATTATATTATTTTTAGTAAAATGGATATTTCCATGACATCTTTCCTCTAACGGGATCAATGCAACATAATTACTTTAACCACCTAATATTCCTCTGCAAGCATCAAAATTGTAATAATTAAAAATGATTAAAATAGAAATAATGATAATATTTATACCAACAATAGATTCAAACATATCAATTATTTTGTAGATTTAATTATAGGACAAGAAATAGGTTAAAGGCTCAATTCATAGAGAATTAAATTAATTCCACCTATAACTTCACTGAATACTTAGTGCTATTAGACTTTTTTCCTTTCAGAAAAGAAAGTAATGAAATAAAATCATAAGATAAAATGCAAGAAATTACATTACTAAAAAGTAAAGGTCAGTATATTTTAAAAAGTAAACACTAAGTAATTTACAATAAATAGTCACATACTAAGATTTATATACACATATATAAGCATATGCATGTATTTCTTAATGTATATCAAAAAGTAGTATGCAAGAAGATTTTAGAAATGAAACTAAAAGATAAAAATGGGAATATATATGTCAGTATTGTTTAAATCATTAATGTATGCATAGAAATATACCAATATTCTCCCATATATATTAATATGTATGTACATTAAGAAACACTAAAATAATTTTATAATCATCATAAAAATATATAAATGATAAGTTCACATAATATATGTGACGGTGTGTATGTGTGTGATAGATAAGTGTATTACATGATTTCATAAACATCAGTAATTGTATATTAGATACTTTTATTGCTATCAATAGTATGCACATAATAGTAGTATGCATAGGTTTACTACTTGTATAGTATACAAGTAGGTGCAAATGAACTATTATTTAGATTTATTTCTTTATGCTTACATGCATTGAACTAAAAAATAGTTATTGTTAATGAGTATACATTTTGGCAGCCTTGGCAGCCTCATTGGCATTATAATTTTTTACTTTCTTTCATAGAGTGAGAAAGGTCACTGCAGAATTTTAAACGTTTACCACATTCGATGTTCCATGTGATAGTGTGCGCTCACCCATAAGATTGCTTGCTATGGACTTGCGCATCATTTATTTCTAGATGCTCACCACAAGATGGCAGTATCCTTAGTAAGTAAATTTCAGTCCACACTCTAATATCAAACCCTATATTGTAAAGATTAAAACATATTTGAATATATTGTACAGAGTACACAGAAAGGTAGAAAAGCATTTGGCATAAAATTCTCAAAGTCAATCAAAAAATGAGAAATACAGAATTTATAGGGGTAAAGTTTGAAGATCTCAATAATAGTAGGGGGAGATACTAAGAACCATGTGAAAAAGAATGGAAACTATAAAGGCCATACCCATCCTGATGTCTTTTTCCTGGAAAGGGGATACTTTTGACATCAACCCCTATGCAGTCAGGCTTGTCCCTCAGGGAACCCAGAGAGATATTTTTATCTTTTATTTATATTCCCTTGCAGTGCTTAGCTTCACAGCCTAAGCAAGAATTCATATCGCCTGTCAGAGGGGGTTCCGGTGGCCCCTCTCTGGTTGGTCTAGGGGGAGAAGTCCCCCCTTTTAGGCACCCTGTATAAAGTAACAACCTGATCTTGAGTCTCGTGGTCCTCCATAGCTAACTTATGATAATGTATCTGAAAAGGTTTTGCTACCAAATTATTTATCTGTTGTATCACAAAGTTAGTCCGCCTATTTGAGGCCCAGGGACCAGCAGAAATAAGCAAAAAGAACCCAAATAATGCCTCACTGGACAACGACAGGGGGACCGGAGCCATTACAAGGTCCCCTTCAAGTACTAGAGGTCAGGCCTCTATTCCCGCCTTCGCAAGATTAGAATTGCCACAGCCCTTCTATAATTAGAGAAGGGAGGAGATGTCAGGGGCAGCCCTGCTTATACACTGAAGGCCTAAAATCAGCCATATGCCTAAAATCAGCAATAGGCCTGTCATATATGTATACTAATACCAAGTCTTGGGTCTCTGCAGATAAACACTGAAACAGATGGCTATAAGCTATTGTAAACAGGCAGTTTTTGTGGAAATTTACAAGCTTGTGTAGTCACAGACCTTGTAAATAGGTAGCCTTGGCAGACAATACCAACTTAGATAAGGACAAGCAAGCCATAGGCAGAGTCATAGTAACTTGTCCCCTGAACCTTCACCCAGCTGATACCCGGTTCTGAAAGATATCTGTATTCCCCCTGAACACCCACACTCCAGTGTCATTCCCTTCCCCACATCCTGCCTTTCTGTGTCTATAATCCCTGTGTGAATGAATTACGATTTGAGAAAAAATAAATTATTTTAAAAAAAAGAATATCACCCCCTCCAAAAAAAAAGAATGGAAAATATATTGCAGATACTGGTTTAAGAAAAATCGTTTTAGAAACTAGTAATAGGTACTGGGAGAAATCAAGAGAATGTCCATTGAAGAAATCTGAGAATATATGGTTCCTATGGTGAACAGAAAAGGACATAGTGTTCTATCACACAAATCTTTCACTATAATATCAAGTCTGGGAGGTTAGGCACATCCTCTCCTATCAAGGCCAGACAAGGCTGCCCAGCTAGAAGAACACATCCCACCTACATGCAACAGTTTTTGGGTAGCCCATGCTCCACTTGTTTCAGACCCACATGAAGACCAAGCTGCCCATCTGCTACATATGTGTGAGGAGTTCTAGGTCTAGCCTGTTTGTACCTTGGTTGGTGGTTCAGTCTGTGAGAGCCCCAAGGGTTCAGGTGAGTTGAATTTGTTGGTCTTCTTGTTAAATTCCTATCCCCTTTGTGCTCCTAATCCTTCTTCCTCTTCTACTATAAGACTCTCCAAGCACCATCCACTGGTGTCTCTGCATCTGCTTTGGGTGTCTGCACCTGTCTGAGTCAGCTGCTGGGTTGTGTTTCTCAGAGGACAGCCATGCTAGACTCCTTGTCTGCAAGAATAACACATTATCATTTAAATAGGGTCAGGGATTGTTGCTTGCCCATGGAATGGATCTCAAGTTGGGCCAAGTATTAGTTGGCCATTACCTTAGTTTTTGCTCCAACACCCGTGTCTGCTTGTCTTATAGAGAAGATAAATTTTAGGTCAAAAGTTTTGTGAGGGGATTGGTGGCCATATTGTTCTATTTGGGTTTCTACCTGGCTACAGAAGGTGGCCTCTTAATATTCCATATCCCAAATGCTGTAAGTTACAGCTAAGGTCACCTCCATTGATTCTTAGGTTCCTCCCTTATTCCATGTCTCTGTCACTTCCTGGAGAGGACCCCCACTATGCCATCATTAGTCAATTGCAGATTTCCATTATTCTCATGGCCACTTGGACATCACTCATGTTTCTCCCCACATCTTACCCTGAAACCTCTATTCCCCATTCCATCCCCTCTCCCACCCAGCTCTCTCCCTCCATCAGCTTCTTGCCACTATTTTATTTCCCCTTCTAGGTGAGATTCAAACACCCCAGCTTGTCCCTTCCTGCTTATTTACCTTATTTGGTTCCATGGAGTTTAGCACAGGAATCCTGCATGTTATGGCTAATATCCATTTATAAGTGAATATGTAACTTGCAGGTCCTTTTGGAACTGGGTTACCTCACTCAGGATAATGTTCTCAAGTTCCATCTATTGGCCTGTAAAATTCATGATGTCTTTTTTCAATAGCTGAAATACTTTTCAACTTTGTAGATATACCACATTTTTCTTTATCCATTTTTAAGTTAAGGGACATCTAGGTTGTTTTCAGTTCTGGCTATTATAAAGCTGAACATGGTTCTTAGTGGAATGTCTCAGTGAGATGTTGGATAATATTTTGGTAGGCATGGAATAACTGTGTCATATACTATTAGATTATCAACCCTCTATTATGTCAGCCAATTGAATAAACCTCTCTTGATATACATTCATTATATCACTTCTTTTCCTTTGAAAATCCCTAAACCATCACCTTCTAATGGGCTAAAGGACTGAAATAAAAGACTATACCAACTACAAAAGCCAAACACAGTTTTCACTGTACTATAATAACCATACAGTAACTGAGGTATATGGTAATTATTTTTCCTTTATCTCTAAAATCCCTCAGATTTATATTTGGCCATTTATCTCATTTATTTTACGAATTTATCTTTTTTTCAGGTTAATTTGGTTTTCATTTCATTTAGTTTTTTCTTTTTCTTTTTGCCATGTTTTATGTACCAAAACTTAAAATACAATTGTGTGTGTGTGTGTGTGTGTGTATGTGTGTGTGTCTGTGTGTGTGTGTGTGTATGTGTGTGTGTCTGTGTGTGTGTGTGCATGTGTATGTGGTGGGTCACATATTGATTATCTAGTAGGCACTGGATCAGGTTCCATTCCCATGTTATTTGAATGAGCATTAGTAAGCACAAATGTTCAGTCATGTCTAGGGTAGCAAATGAAGTCTTTTCAGAACCTGTCTAGGAGAAGTCTAACTGAATCACATGGTAGCTGTGATTTTGAGTTTCTCAGATGTAAATTAAATCAAATCCCCATACTGATTTTCACAATAATTGCACTGCTCTGCATTCCTACTGGTGGTGAATAAGGGTTTCTATTTTTCCACATCCTCATTAGCATTTTCTGTGTAATAAATCTATAGAAGAAAAGAAAGTCCACCCAAAGAAAACTTAAATATCCCAAATGGAAATTAAATTTCGGAATTAGATTCTATGATCCAGAATTAGCAAATTCATATCAAGAATAAGGTTATATTAACAAAAGTAATCTACAATTTAAATAAAATTTCCTTCTAAATTTTTGTAATATTATTTGTAGAATGAGAAAGCAAGACTAGTCCCAGAATAATATGGACACATAAAAGAATATAAATAAACAAGACAATCTTATGTAGTAAGAACACTCCTGGAGGTCTGCAATACTCACAATCAAAATATACTGGAGATCTATATGACAAGAAAGTTAGAAAATCAATTACTGTCTTGAAAGACCTGCAGGGAGAGAAAACAAAATAGGATACAGAAAGAAAACAACCAGCTAGAGCTTTCTAATTTGTGACAAGTTTGTCTTAACATACAGTGAAAAACAAACTGAAATATGCATCAAACGATACTAGCAAAACTGAATATATTGAAGAGTGAAATGAAATCCATCTATCTAGTCCAATATACTAATCCGTTTAAAGTTGGTCAAGAACCTTAATTTAAAACCTGAAAAGCTTCTACTACTAGAAAAAAAGTATATGGGATTTACATACATCAAGATACCAGTACAGGCTAAAACATTCAGAACAGGTCCCAAGTAACACAGGTAATAGCCCTAAGAATTAACACATGGATCTTCACAAAATTGAAAACTTTCTGTACAGGAAAAAAAGTAGCATTATAATGAATGAGATGCTTACAGAATAAGCAAAAATTACTGCAAACTATACATAAGTTAACATTCATAATTTTTGAACTGTAAAAATGAATCTCTGAGAACATTAAATAACAGAAAACCTAAGCAAATAAATTATCAAAAGAAGCACAAGTAACTGATACATAATTTTAAGTGCTTAACATTCTTAATCACCAGGGAAATGCAAATAAAAACTACAATTCCATATCACATTGGTCAGAATGGATATAATTAAAATAGTTTTCTTGTTAGAATGTAATTTTTATATTGCAAAATAAGAGATGAATTATAAGTTTTAATTAAGTTTTAAAATGTGTTACTATTTATAGGTTTTAACAAATTCTTGAATTATTGTTTCCCTTCATTTTAATTTGTGTTCAAACAAATATTTATCCTTATCACTCTCTAGTATCCAAAATTTTCTAAGTGTTTGAATTGTTTAAAAAAACTCATAAATTATAAAGGTTAAATATTATTTTGAAGGGTTGAAATATATTGAAAAATCTTGTTTTGAGAAAAATATTTTTATTTTAAAAGGATTAGAATATCAACAAATCTATAAGAAATTCAAATCTTGTTTGGGAAAAATTCAAAACCAATTCCTGTTCTATACATTATTTAGTACATTATATTAGGATTTCTCTGTGAGTATAATTTATCATATTTTATTACAAGAATCTATTTGAATATCAAACTTTTACAGTTCAATCAACTACTTATAATACTTACATAGAGCTTTAATAATAACTCTCACTACAGTATCACTAATCATTGAGCCTCTAAGGATTCTTTGAAAACACAAGAATAATATTAATTTCTTCACATATGAAGTTCAACCACTATGGTGCTTGAATATGAATGCCCTCATAGAATAATACATCTAAATATTTGGTATTCAGCTAGTAAACCGGGAAGTCTTTGGAGGTATGGACCTGTTGGTGGAACCTAATCCCTGGAGGCTGGGTTTTGGGTTACAAAAAACATGAGCCATTCCCAGTGTCTTTTTTCTGCCTCTTGCTTGTAGACCAAGATGTAAGCTCTCAGCTACTTCTGTGCTAATGCTTATGTTCTGCTATCAGGAGGTCTAACCATCTGATGACCCATCTGAAAAGTTTTCTTTTATAATATCTTTTGTTATGATGTTTTATCACAAGAAAGAAGTACACAAGACAAGGACCAATAAAAGTAATCAAGAAGTTGATGTGAGTTGGCTGAGCAGGACCAGCCATTTGCTACCATGCCTGAAGACTTAAGGTTTCCTCTAGACCCTACAGGGAGAATTAGAGAGATGACGTCAGTAAGCTGTCCTTAGAAAGCCATACATAGAACATGGCAATGAGTGTGTATACATAAGTTACATGTGCACATGCAACACTATGTATATTAAGTAAGAAAAAGGGGAACAATTATCTATTTCTGGAGTTTATGTGTTATTTGAGTATAACTGGTGGTTAAAAAAAGGAAGTAAAAGAGAAACTACCAACTGTAAGTACCATCTTTACACTACATTGTAAAGCTCTATACATGCCTTTTGGTTGAACAGAGGTAAGTGAAGAAAGCACAGTAATTTGGTTCATAGAAGTATAGTAACTTATTTCTCTGGATGCTTGACCACTGTGTCCTTGAGACTCCTAGGAATGAAAGAGAGCTTTATGAATCAGAGATTTTTAAGCTCACCACTCAATGGATACATTTAACAACAACCAACTGTGTGCCAAATAAAGAAGATTGTCATCTCCTTCCCATCCTGTACTCTTATGAAAGCCTTTGATGAAACCCCTAGTCCCTTATCTATGCAGGAAAACATTCTCACACACGGAGTATAAATAAAACATGTAAAACAATGTACTCCAAGTTTTCATGTCATTCTCTGAGCTTCTGCTGAACTCTCTGAGAGACCTATTTCCTTTCCTATTCCATCTTCCCTGAAATATCTCACAGTGGTTTGCCATAAGAAAAGTCTTGACAGTTCTTGTGAATTCCTTGCTTATGCTACTAACACAATTTATTCAGAATATTAGCTTTTAAAAATAAGAAATGTTAAATACTATATAATGACCAATTGATTATAGTTAACTTTTTTATTCATCCCACTCTTTGTTATATTTCTTCTGTTTGGTATTCCTATATATAAGTTATTAAGCAGCTTTTATTTTCTTGTGCAGGTAGTCTTAGTTTTGACAATTTACACATTATTCTTTATTTTAATTTCTTTAAAATCAGGTTTAGTATCCATCAAGTGTATTTAACATTTCTTCCTTTGTCTAAGAGTGTTAGAAATCTGTACAACTCAAACTGCATCGCCTGTCCTATCAATCACACTGTGAACTATCTACCGTGAATGTCTAGAAAACATGGATTAACAAGAAGAAACTGCCATAGAGAAAATTATTTTCTCCATTCTCCCATTTTAAAGTGAGCTAACAATTTAAAACATCTCATTTTAAATTCATAAGCATGTAGAAGGCATTTAATGAATTACTGAAGAGTGAAAAATAAGATGCAGTTGGATCAGGGCTGAATTAAATAAGTGGTAAAATGACCCATGGCTTTTCTTTTAGCAACTTGTTAGAAGCAATAAAATCTCTCTTCAAAAAAGCACTCATGGTCACTATCTATACATAAAAGTTTATATTTGTTTTGATGAATCACTCAGATTTCTTGAGGGCAGTTCATACATGCAAAGGTGTCCACAAAAATCTCTTATTTGGCCCTGAAGAGCTACTAAATATTTGCATTTGTATTGTGCTGGTTTTACAATTTTCCAGTAAGCTCATTTTTCCCTGGGATGACAATAAATAGTTTAAGCAAGTGACACCAAAGAAATGTTCTATGTGTGTTAACTCCAAATGATTCAATTAGTATTGCAATGAATATTTATGGGAACTCCCTGGAATCCATGGCTCTGTCACATAAAGCTATTTGTTTTAGTGTTCTCCTGTGTACATTTGGGCAAAGATTGATGAAACGCCGTAGTTAATCTAAATTGAAATATTCTTTTTATAATACTATCTTGTAAGCATACCAATGTGCACATTTAGAAATTTATATTAACTAATTAAGTTATACAATAAATCTACAATAGTTTTATGGGCTGATATTTCCTATTCTGCCTTATAAATAAGAAAGTATTCAAAAAGAAAAAAAAACAAACTGGGATATTTTACCTGTTTTATCATTTCCTAATAATGTTCATCATATCACTATTAGTTAATAGGCTAAATAAGCTGTCAAGCTATAATATGAAAATATGTATCAAGAAATAGGTGTAATAAAGTAAGACAGATTGATGGCTATTATTCTATTGATATAATCATAGCACCTTTTCCGGTTTTATTCATACTGGTCACTTTTGTCCAATTAAATGAAGGGAAATATTTTGCCTAACCTACAAAGAAAATTATGATAAAATCCTGCTAAGTATAAAAATTTCTGGCTCATATGATTAGTTCTCTTTGAATTTTCCACTGGTAATGACCAGTGCCAAAACATGAAGGCATCATGTGCAAATTGGGTCATTGAATGATAGGAGAAGCGTACTGTGTTTTATCAGTAGGCATTTGTCCTATTCAGTAATTGACCTTAATTACTGAATAAAGTTGGATATTTTTAAATGGAAACATCTTAGTAGAGAAAATTTAACAGAAGTTTAAATTACAAAAGGAAGAAAAGATGGAAAATATATTTTAGTAACACTGTATTATATTAGTTGAGAATATGGTATCTTATTGCTATACCAGTAGATTTGTGCATCTCTCAAGTCTTCATCAGAAAGGCGTACTTTTACTAACAGACAAATACACAGAAAGTCACACTGGGCAGCAAGCAGAGGATGTGAGACTAGAGAGTTCTCAGCCACCAATAGGACATGTATACCACATCTCTTCCTACCAAGGTTCAATTATCTTCATGGAAGAGTAACATGAATAGATTGTAATATCCAGAGGGTGTACTCAACTAGTATAAGTAGTGTCTTTTTATTAAAGTAGTGCCATGATAAAACATGGCAATTATAAATATGAATTCAGAGCAGCTGTGACAGATTGAAAGAGACCTTCTGAGATCAAGTGAGAGATATCCCCAGAATGGAAGGGGAGATGGGCATTTAGCCCTACTATTTGGTGAGGAGATGTTATTACTACATAATAGTTGTGAGAAAGGGAAAAGTCTATTTCCTTTATGGATATGGATGCTGGTAGGTCACGTACATTCTAAACAGTGGCCCCAAATACAAGAACATATTCACACAATGCATATTAGAATTGATAAGTTATTTTGAAAATAAAAATTACATAAAATCAAGGTGTCATGTGGTGGATGCAGATCTGAGATGAGTTAGTAGGAAGAATGGTAGGTGAATGTGATCAAAATATATTACATGACATTTATAAAATAATTTGAAATATAAATCATTTACAGCAAAGTATATTACATTCATAAATGATAAACTATAGTTACCAATGATGAAATAATCAAATATTTTAATGTCTTTGAAAGGAAGTAGATTGAAACCCATCTGTTATACGGGGGTAAGGATCAAAGACTACACACATATGGACAACATTATGAATGGGTATTTCAAAGCTCTAATCTAATTATATAAGATCATTTAAACCACAAACAACCATAAAACAATTACTCATTAAGCATCTTTGCATGCATGATGATATATTATAGGATAGGTGTTATGGAATTAGTCTCATATTAGAAAAGTTACTCACTATAAATTATGTATTTAATAAATGCCTCTACTCAATAGCTTTGTCATTTACAGAGCTGCATCATGATCATTTTCCCTCTCCATGGTGGCATGTTGCCTTGCTACCACAGCTGCCAGAAATTCATGTATGCAACTTCCCCATTCTGTCTGGAAAACATTGTATTACAACTCTCTTCCCTGACCCTGGCTCTTACGATATTCCTTTTGGTCTTCTGCAACATTCTTTGGGACTTGGTGCAGGGAGTATTTAATATAGATGTCCCATCTAAGGATGAATCTTCCTCAGTATTTCTCTACCTTTTGAGTAACTCTGTGGTAGCATGTGTTCTAATCAATGGGGTTCTACAACCATGCTCATTGAAAGGCACTAATGGTACTCAGTAGGATTTTTTTTAAAGGAAATAAAAAGACATTACTTTGGGAGGAGTAATCTTGTTTACTTTGTAGGAACACTAGGGATTATGTTTGATCAACACACTTAGTGTCTATGCCCAGAATTGTCAAAAAATGAAGATGAAAATAATTTAAGGAAGTTAGGAGTGGATAAACTACTTGTTGGAAAAAAAAATGAGTTTTACTCCCAATACCCATGTCAAAAATCAAGGCGATGTAAACCTTGGAACCTAGTAAGGGGGAAGCAGAGACCTGATGATTCCTTGGGATGTAACACTAGTCAATCTTGTTAAATTACTTTAGTTAGAGATCTTGTCTCATGAAATAAGGGAGACAGGGATTGAGAAAGTCTTCTGACATAGACTATAAGCTTGCTTATGTATCTAAACGTATATAAATCCTTATGCCTATGACAAAATCACAAGAACACATATATACATATATGTCTATCTGCAACAACTTGATTAGGAATTAGTTATTAGTGGAAATATAAATCTTAAATAATATCATTAAAATGATTAATCTATATTATGTACATGGTTTTGATAACCAAGTAAGTATATACTAAAATATCTTCGTGTTTATACACCATGTCTTAGTTAGGTTTTCATTTCTGTAAAGAGACACCAACACCAAGACTTTATAAAGGAAAGCATTTAATTGGGGTTGGGCTACCCTTTCTGAAGATTAGTTCACTATCATCATGGCACCATGCAGGCAAAAAATAGCGCTGGAGAAGCTAAGAGTGCTGTAGCTTGATCTTGATCATCAGGCAGTAGAAGAAGACTACCTTTGCAGGCAGCCAAGAAAAGACTGATTCCACACTGGGGGAAGCTTGAGGACTAGGAGACCTCAAAGCCCAATCCCAAAGTGACACACTTCCTCCAACAAGGCCATACTTCTTAACAGGGACACTCCCTATAGGCAAGCATTCAAATACATAACTCTATGGGGGCAAATCTATTCAAACCAATTACCACAACACACACACACACACACACACACACACACACACACAAATACACACATACATACACACACAAAGCATATAGACATCAACATCAATGTGATTCCAGTATTCTATTTGAATTTATTATCTTTAAGACACCTTGCTGCTTTCCAATAAGCATTTCATTTTGTTGTTGTTGTTGTTCTTTTTTTTTGTCTTTTTTTGCTTTATTTGCTTTTTTTGAAATATAAATTCAAGGAGAAGTCAGGGTGGACACTGAATGAACACTGGTCAAGTGAAAAAATCTTACTATTAATTTAAAATATAACCATGTTTTATGCTCATCCATGATGGCTAATAGTACTGAGAAAAGAAACAGAAAGAAGATTTTTTATTATTATTATTGTACCAGCTTACTTCCTGGGATAGGTTTCCAGAACACAAGATAAAGAAAAGACAAGTAAACACTGCATTCTAAATAAGGTTTTTACTAAGTGAGAAATTGGAAAGAAAGTGTAGGTACTGTGTTGTGAACTTAAACAAATTTTGGACATCAATTAAGGGTTAAATTAAGAAATCACTGTAAGATTCACTATGTAATAGAGAAGAAAGTAAAGACTTTCCCTTAGTTTTTGAGTCATAGAAATAGAAGTACAAAACTGGAGATAGAAGTTTCAGGGAAGTATTAACAATCTCCAGACTTTCATATATAATATATTTTCCATTGTTTTTATTTTCTGATTATTTTCCTCTAACAATGTTTTAGTTTGATACAGTTCACTAGAATGTTGAGGATAGGTCTCTTGCCATGTACTCTAATGCTAAATACTGGCCCCTGAGGTCTGGTGGCCTCTAAGGATGAGGAGACCCTCACATACAGCACGTAATGCTATGTAACCTTGCTCCTTAACTTAAAACTATTGTTTGAACAAAGCCTATACCTGGACAGAAGAGAAGTAGGTGATATTTTGATTCCCAGGACTGGGATCTGAGGTAGGATCATGAGGAGAGGAAGAGAGGAAAGGATGCCATGGGGTAGCTAAGTCATGAAAATATGACCATGACCTTAAAAGGATCTCAAATACAAAATATAATATATAAATATAAGATATGAACATCATTTCTTCCATTCTGTTGCTTGAGTGCAAATGATTAATGAACATTGATCTATGTGGGAGGATTAACAGAATTATTAAGACTGTATTTTAAAGCATCTAGGGTCAGCCATGAAAAATGTGCACATTAATGGAGAAAGAAATATACTGATAATCACTAATGAAGGAACAAGATTCCATTGCTTAGGAATGAAGTAATGAACCAAATGCCAAAAGCATGGTTATCATGGAAGAGTAGTCAGTAGTTGACAGATATTTTATTATTTTGTGGGTCAGAGAACATCTGGACATTATTTAAGGTTTCAATAATTATTGAAAGACTTATGAGCAGGTAGCTGGATCTTATTTAACTTTAACATCTGTTTGAGACAGCCATAGAGAAAATGCTCTCTGCTGAGGCAAGAGTCCAAAACAATGTGGTTCTGTGTTTGTTTGTTCCATTTATACCATTTTTATTGTTTGCAATAGGCTCCTACTACAGGACTGAAACTCACAGTATTGAACAAGCTTGTATTCTCCTGTGCCAGCCTTTACCCTCTCTCAAACAAGTGAGCAGATTACAGGCGTGTGCCATCATGATACAGGGTACAATAGAAGCATTAAACATGAAAACAATAAAGTGGATATATGAACTGATTTTTAATTGAAAACTCAAGTCCTTATTCAACATTAAGGTCCAGCAAACACAATCAGATCTTATGCTCTTGCCAACCCAGATCAAAGAAGTCTGATTTAACAATATGCACATTATCAGCAATTTATACATATCTGTCATTTCCTTAAGATCACTTAGTAAAGCAACCGTTAATACTGTCTCATTATATTTGTAGCTTGACTGCTTTACATAGTAAATGGGACTAAGTGGGATATATTTATGCAATGATAGTTGAAGATATTTTAAAATGATTAAGCATTTTATCAAATATAGAGTCTGAAAATGGCATTTAAACATTTTAATAATTAATTTCACAAAATTGGCTTTCAGTTAATGATTATATACCATTCTGAGTATGTCCATTCATACTTAATTAGATATACATACAAAAATGTCTTCCATGAAAGAAATAATCAAATTACCAAGACAAATATATCTTTATATTCTTCTAAAACAATTTCCAAATATTTTTGCAGTTCACTTTGTCTTCCAAATTTAAGGATGTGTCATGTATTGACTGAAGAAGAAATGGTTGCTTAAAATGTTCCAATAAAATTGGGAACAAACTTTATTATAAATTCGTACTTTGGAGGACTGTTATTTGACTGTTGTTAAGTCAGATAAATTGAATTTATAGTTTTCAAGATTGATTATTAAATCAGAATTTGAAAGTTGGCTGGGAGAAAATGTCTAAAGTCAGAAGAAAAAACAAATAACTTCTTATTGAGCCATTGCTTGTGTGACAGAGCATATGTACTCAATAGGAATGATTTTAAATGACAATAACACCTACCAAAAGGGAAATCAAGTATGAAGCATGCTGCCGAGGGAGGAAGGCTACCAACTCATTCGACAAAAATGAGCATTGACCACAATTTTCCTGAGCCTACTTAGTCTTAATATTATCCAGAAGAAAAGATCCTCCTACGTCTACTCTGAATTTTAAATTGTATCAGAAAATCATGTCATAAGTTACTTCATGAGTGCTTTCAACATAAAGTATAAGTATAAAAAACCCATAAATACACAGAATGCTGAAGTAGTACTATTTAGACTGTACTAAAACTGAAATATATTTTTATCATTTCTCTTTAGGCATGTATTTAATGAGTATCTTAAAAACATTCAATTGTTCCAGGCTTTCATAATGAATATGTTCTTCCCCTCCTCCTGCAGCAGATGGGAAGAAATACAGAGACCCAACAGGAGACCGTGTGGAAGAAGATGTCGTGTGTGAGAGTCACAGCAAACTGAGGACACAATGAGAATAGGCACTTTACATCAAATAAGAAAGGCTCATATGAACTCACAGAGAATGAAGCAGCAAGCACAGAGCTACATAGGTCTGCATTAGGTCCTTGGGGTGTATATTATATCTTTCAATAGAATTTTTGTGAGACTCTTTAGTGTGTGGATGAGTGTGTCTCTGATCCCCATGTCTTCTCTTGGGGTTTTTTTCCTTTCTGTTCATTTGCCTTGTCCATCTTCAACATAAATGTTTTTGTTTTATCTTATTATATTTTATTTTGTTAACAAAATAAATTCTTTGATAAAATGGAGAAAATTATACTAAAATCTGGTTGGAATTCTTTGATGTTTTCCTCTGTGGACAATCATTCAGGAGCTTATTCCCAGTTAATTCCTGCTGTAAAAAGCAGGCACCAGATGAAGGAAATTCTCCTGTGAGCTACCACCTCCAGACAGCTTTGCTTTAGAACACAGTGTTCCATCTGAGAATCAATACAACAGTCTACACCTAGCTCCTGAAAGTGTTGGTTTGACTCCACATGGGTCCCATAACTGAATATCTAGGATATGAAAAAAATCTTTCAACAGAAAAAGTTTTCCAAATGTGCAACATTGCAAAGTCTAACATTTTAATCTAATTTAAATATGCAGGTAAACCAAGGTATTTCCAATATGCTTTTTTGTGCATTGCAGTATCTCAGTATTGTTTTCATCCTAAACATCATATGTCATGCATAGCTTGCACTGTGCATGGCCTCAACTTGGCAATGCAAGCCACTATTTCCCAAAAGAACCCAGCTCAGAATTCAGACTTGGAAATTATCAGCTGCAGTACTTTGCAGAATTTATAAACTTTTCTGCCTTCACAGAAGTATAATGGTTTAGTTAGGCCAGACATTTAATATTTACTCACTATATGAAATTAGTATATGCTTGAAATACATTATGTTAGAATGTTTTGTTTTGAAAATTGTGTTTTGAACGGTTAACATGAGTTTCATAAAGTATTTTAGTGAAGTTTGGCTTGACTTTTCGGAGATAATTTTGAACAGTTTCTGTAATAGTCCTAAAATATAGTTTTTCCAAATTTTTATTTTACTATATATGATTTAAAGCATTAATAGCGTCATTGACAATTATAAATTCAAATATCAATCAACTTTTTAAAATTTCACAATACACTATGCTCCTGTTGTGCTAAATATTTGATTGTGATTTAATGTATTATATAAATTACACAAATACTCCTATCTTATAAGTCTTTAATATTTAAAAGTTATAAATGTATATCAAACAATCACTTCAAAGTAATTTTTTTTAATTATTCAAAATGATTTTTATTAATTCTGTACACTATTTTTATATACCTATATTCCCTGGGCACTTGAAGATTTGTCAGATTATGCTCAGAAGATGACAAAAAGGACTTGCTACCTATTATGAGAAGCTCAGACTCAAAACCCACTTAGGAAATAATTGATCATGGCTGTATATGCATTGTAATCCAAGCTTTTGAGAAGCAGACAGCAGCAGAATTCTTGACCTCTCTGTTCATCTGCAAAAGTCAATTTGCCATATTCAAGGCCAATGAGAAATCCTTTTCCAAACAAACAAACAAACAAACAAACAATTTGAAGATAAAATTTACTTTGACCAAAATACTCATGGGAGCATATTTGGAGACAAAGTGTAGAGCAGAGACTGAAGGAAAGGCCATCCAGAGACTGCCCCACCTGGGGATCCATCCCATATATAGTCACCAAACCCTGACACTGTTGCTGATGCCAAGAAATGCTTGCTGACAGGAGCCTGCTAGAGGTGTCTCCTGAGAGGTTCTGCCAGAGCCTGACAAAGACAGAGGTGGATGCTCACAGCTGTCATTTGGACTTAGCAGGGAATCCCTGTGGCTCTAGCCGCATATGTAGCAGAGGATGGCATTGTTGGAAAGCAGTGGGAGAAGGGGCCCTTGGTCCTTTGAAGGCTTGATGCTCCAGAGTAGGAGAATGCAAGGGCAGGGGGGTGGGAGTGTTTGCATGGGTGGGGAAACACCCTGATAGAAGTAGGGGTAGGGGGTATGAGATAGGAGATTTCCAGAGGGGAAACAGGAAAAGGGAATAGCATTTAAAATGTAAGTAAAGAAAATACCCAATAAAAGAAAAAATTTTTAAAAAAAATGTACTTTGAAATTATCCTATGGCTAGCATGCATGTATACCACATACTGAAGTTTTTACACACACACACACACACACACACACACACGCACACACACACACACACTCATAGAAACAAAATGTTTTCTTAGGTAAAAGAAATCATAGCTAGAGAAAGCTAAGGTTTAGTCTAGAACATAAAGATACAAATCTCTTTTATTGTCCATGTCTCTGAGTTCACTGGGATCTTCCTTTATTTCTACTTATCTATATATGGCGAACCATCTTAAATTTTCACAACCTTGCCCTGTACTAGAAGTTTTAGGATTTCATTTCATTATCTGCTAAACTCCCTTTTACCTCACACATTTCTTATTTTATTTCTAGAATGTTTTACTGTATTGACACTCTTAAGAAGCTAAAATACACATTTACTGAATGTATGGCTTTGCTGGGGCTTTAAGGCAGCAGCAACAACTGATGGTTTGGAGCATCAAGTATTCAAAAAAGTAAAGCCATTTTGTTTGCTCTAAGCAACATTTTATATTGTGATGGCTTTAGTATTTTCTCAATCTAAATACCAGAGTATTGTCATTGGGGTAATTGTTTATAATTTTATGAAGAAATGAATAATGACATGCAAAAATAGGAATATAAGGCCAAATCATGAGATATGAAAAATTAATAGTGTTTATAAAAATTTGAATCTGATTACAAAAAGTTGAAAATTTATAATTATTTAGTTGTTTAAAATACCCAATTTATTATTGTATCAAATATTTGTGACATGAATACCTAATATATCTTAAAATTGTTAGTATTTATAAAATGTAGTACAAATTTTGATATTCAATATGGATAATCTAGAACAATTGTAGGGCATATATTCAACAAAGTTACTTTTGGATCCATTTCTCCTTAAACAGAAATAAAGGCCATCTATACATTAACATAAAATACTTTTGCAACAGAACACTAAAAGTGAAAATCATGTAACTATCTACAGTTAAAACTTAATCTAAGAATAAAAATTTAAGAAAAATCAGATGTACAAAATGAACTTACACAACAGCAATCATAAATGGTCTTACCTTTATACACTAGACCAGATCACTCCTCAAAGACAATAATTAGTAAGAATGCTAATGCCACTGATGGCTTTACAGTTAAAGATCTTCTATCTAGTTCATACGTAAAGTACAAGAATTTGTGAAAGAAATCTGGAAATACACAGGCAAGTAGAGTAATCATAGCACTGAGGGGCAAGCTAGGACACTATTAGTTGAACATTTAATACATATATTTTGATGACTATTTTCATTTTATGATATATTTTGTTGTTTAACATGTAATATCATGGCCTTGCATGTATCTCAGTTATTAGAGTATTTAGAATGCAGTTATAATTTTCTAGATTCAATCCTGCATACCATTTACCCTAAAACATTCCTGCCAAAAAGTTAAGAAAATTAGGAAATTGGAAAGGAAGTTCAAGGTCATCTTCATGTATATACTAAGGACTCTGAATTACATAAAACTCCATTTCAAGATACAAACAAAAACAAAAACCAACAAACCAAACAAAAAGACAAACAAACAAATGAAAGAAAGGAAAAGAAAGTAAAGTATAACATAAAGTATGACATAGCAAAAAACAAAAGAAAAACTGTTCATGGAAAATGGCAGTATTTTAATTAAACCAATTCTCTGCACCTGAAGTCTTCAAAAGAAAAAAATTAAAGTATCATGCAAGTCTTGTAAATTAGATTGTTACTGATTTCCTTTCAGCAAATCATACTGTAACAATATAACTTGATTGTATAATACACTGATGGATACCTTTGATAAAATGTAGGGGGTGCATGCCTGCCTGATTGCTTCATTTAAAATGCTCTCTTTAAAATTAGAAATGAAAACCTAATTCTGTTTGAAGACATCTGCAGCTAGAGTGCCCTAGAGATGAAAGATGCACTGCAACTTTCTTTAAACAGTAAACTGAACTTCAAAATCTTAATTGCCCTTGCTAAGCTTCACTCCTTTAAAACCTGAGGTTATATTCAGAGCACTAGTGGACTGAGTTAAAGTACAGACTATAAGACAGGTTAACAAATCCTGCAAAGTGCATGGACTTTTACTAAACCTTGACAACTCATTTGCATAAATGTTTACAGGGTAATCCCCATGGTTCAGCTTTTAAAACAGGCTGCTCTACAGGGTGTCTGTTGCTCTGAAGGGGCCTTCTGACATTCACCACACTCCCTTTTTTATCTTTTCCACCTAGTGAGTATAGGAAAGAGCCCTTGATGGAAGGCACACAACAAAGGTCATGTCCCTTTACATTTTACCCATGAGTCAGGTTACAGTGATGTAAATTATTCTGGTTATAAAGTTGGCCTAGTAGTGTATTTGAAGAGTGTATTAAGCATAAGTGGCCCAATAGATCACAGTTCTTAATATTCTATACTCTCAGGGACCTTGATTAAAATGAAGACATTCTTTTTGTTGGCAGCTCGCCTTTGAGAGTACTATTTCATCATTTTAAGTCTTCCTTTGTACAACTGTTAATGGGATTGTAATCAGGATTGAAGATGAATGCATTTACAATGAAGAACTTATATTAATACACAACAGAAAACAGTTACAAAATGCAATTTTTAACTTTATCAAATCAATAATGCATAGCTCTCACCAAGAGATTTAAAAGGATGAATGGTTGCACTATTTTATAATGCACAGTGATATTTCTTGGAAGGAAATAGACTTGTGAGGTTTTAAATAGAATATAATATTAGCGTTCCTTACTATCACATTTCTTGGTTATATCTAAGCTACACTTTCAACAACTTGAATCTATCGATAACATTGTCAGATTCTAGAAGTCTTCTACAAGAGGACAAGTTACGATTGTATATTTAATGTTTTTCTTCAATTCCAGGTCTGAGTCAAGTTGCAAAGACTTTATTGGAGGGTATTTGCATTTTTCATTAATTCTTTGGGGTTTTAAAATTTTTCTCCACTTCCTGTGATGTTTCTGGTTTTCCTAAATTGTCAAATGATGGATAAGTATTAACTAGTAGAGAAATACAGTTTTCTTTTGTTCAATACTCCTCAGACATAGTAGGTTTACAAATATGGAATTTATTCACATAAACAAAGGTATTGCAGACAGTATTACGTGACCTAATCTTGAGATAAATTGAATTCTGTGTTCTGTATCAGGCATCGAAATAGTCTTATAGTTTATTCATATCAGATCCTCTCATAACTCACGACACCGCCAAAATACTGGCTTTCTTCTTAGTATGTTAATACTATCTCACATCTATTGAGTTCTATACAGTAGTTTCTTAAATCATTTTTCAGCCTTTTGACCCCTATCTGGCCAATAAGGAACACTGAAACAATTCTTGTGGAACCTTGTTTTCCCATCCTTAACAATTTCCTCTCTGAAATCAGCAAGAACTCCTGTCTATTCCTGTTCTGTAGAGAAATTTTAATCCTGCAACATGGCTCCTCAGGCAAGCGATCGTATACAATGTATGATCTGGCGAGAATGCCGACATGCCCTTACTATACACCATTAATCCCTAACAGGGATAGTAAGGTTAGTTTGAAGAAAGAAGCAACTGCCATATTTGAAAGTGATATCTAATTGAGGGCCATGCAAAATGAAATCAAAGAAAGATTTGACAGCATGAATCAGGCGTTGCATTCGCCAACCCACATGAGAACAGCAGAAGGAAATAGGCTACTTAAGAGCATCCAGAGAGAATAAAAGATGGTCTGGCATGGTGTGGCGTGGTGTGGCGTGGTGTGGTGTGGTATAGTGTGCTGTGGTGGGTAGTGAGTATTGTGTGTACACCAGTTTTACCAGGACAGTTTTACAGAGACAGAGAGAACAACCTAGACACAAGTGAAGACAGAACACTTCAGAGAATGCGGAGCCAAAAGATTAAAACAAGTTGCCAAAGTTAATATGAAGCCAGGGAGACCAACTCAGTCAGAAGCCAAGAGAAGCCAGGAAGAATCAGTAATTAATAAAGGAACTGGATAGTGAGATTGTAGGGAGGCTAGAAGCTTCCAGGCCTAGGCCTAGGGAGAGTTAGAACTGAGAAGAGAATTCTCTGAGCTCAGCTCAAGCTAGGTATTCCCATAGCTGGAGTATGACTCTTATCTCATCTCTTCATCTGAGGAAATAAAAATGACATTTGTACCAGTCACTAGATTTTCTTAGTTATAAAATAAAGACCAGTTCATGTGAAAAGTTGGGACTTCAAGAAAATGCTTATAAGTTCTAAAACCATAATTAAACTCCCTCAAACATTCTCGGTAGGTTTCCTTATCTATTTTGAGATAAGGAGGAAGATATTTCATTTTCCAAGTAGTTATGGAGACACTATTCATTCTTTTGAATAATTTTTTCTACTGCATTGTATTTATCAGTCTTGAGAAGCTGCTGATAAAAAAAAGAGTTGCACAGTTTTAGAATTGGAAACTCTTTTTTGAAAGTGTTCTTGTCCTTGGTGCTATACTTTGTGATTAAGTACAGAAAAAAAATCTATATTTGATTTTGGGCAGAATCTCGTTCATGAAGGTCTGTATGCTATTAATTAATATGTAGTATGTAAAGTAATATGCTATTAATAATTCATATAATTGACAACTAACTGTAGGTTCCTTAGTGAAAATTTCACACACACACACACACACACACACACACACACAAAAGACACACACAACACACACACTTCTCTATTTAATAGTACAATGGTGATATTTTATGCAATCCTCATATTCTGTCTTTTACATTTTACTATCAGCTTTATCATTCTGTGAGATGGAAATCAAATTTCCATCTGATATGCATTTATGTCTTAGTGTTTCAAATAGAAGACACTTTATATATTCTTCTCCACTCTTATATTTGGCAATGAATAAATAAAGGCAGATTTTTAATAAAATTGCTTTCTACTCAGAAGAAATGCAAATAAAATAAAGACTAAGCTTGTTTTTCTTGAAATCACTTAGCAGAAAACATCCACTCTCAAAACTGAATAGACAGATGTTCCTTCATCTCGTTCTACATAAAGTGTGTATTTTTTTTTGCTTTTTGTATCAAAATAATTACAACTAGAAAAACAACTAACACTGTACTCTTCTATATTACTTAAATTTCTAGCACCATAGTCAGTCCTCAGTCATCACCTAACATTTACCTTTTCTTCTTAAGCTACATTTGTCCCCTAAGGGGATGATAATACACCCACTGCTATTATATTTTAGCCTGTAAAATTTCCGCAGAATTTTTATATTTTATAAGGGTAGTCTGAATTTTAACATTGATTTCAATATGCTATTTCTAATCTGCCCATATCACCTAGTTAGAAAATGTCAAAAGAATAATGTTTTGAAAATATAGTATTCTTCCTTTTTGTACAATTTTAAATAAAGTGAGAATTTAAAAATCAGTTACACAAACACTAGAATAAATTAAGAGTAATTGTCCATAACTATGTGCTGAACAAACTATCGTCTTTTCCTGTGGCGACTGCCTCAGGTAACGGGGGTTAATTGAAAACTGAAGAAGACTGAAATACTATTATGTTTGTTTAGCTCTATCTACTCATACAAAGTAATTTATTTATTCAGGTGCCATTGTGAATGTAATCTGCATTTAAGAACAACACACACAGAATTTATTACATTCTATTGTCTAATTCTGTTTTATTATTTCTCTGAATGTTATCACTGCTTTTTAGATCAACTGCATTTATTTAGCCACATTTTTCTCTGTTTTAACAACATGGATGATTCCTACATTATATTTTCTTTACTTCATACTAGAAACTAATGTATAAGTTGAAATTTTGTTCTATAAAAATCTACTCTAAAATATTAATATATTTCTATTTTTTTCTGAAAATTTATGAAAGGTTTATGAAAATTTCTAACAAAGAAAGGTTGTTTAGAATCATTCTTCATTTCAGGTCTACAGTTACCCTTCATTTCATATCTTCATGGTCAACAAGTATTAATTTTATTGTATTTGTAACTTATTGGTATTTCATATACCAATGAAATCAATTTTACAGATTAATCCTACTTTAAAATAACATTTAGAATATGTCATGACTACACAATAAAGTTGCATATTGTCTGAATTATGTTGACATTCATTTTATGTAAATTAAGTGTTTCTTCAAAATTTTTGAAATCATATTTAGTGATGTTTTCACTTATTAAATATCTGCTTCATGAGGAAAGGGAAGTCACAACAAAAATTTAGCATTGCTGTTCAGTGTTGAAGGAGAAAAGAACTAAAGGCTAAGAATTCTTAGTTCATTTTCCTTCTGAAAATGTAGAAATAATTGAGCATAGATTTTTAATTCTATAATCTTAATTAAATAAAATACCATTTAAAAGTAAAATTTAAAATTGATGGTTAGATAGATAGATAGATAGATAGATAGGCAGACAGTAAAAAGGAGCTGTGTCCTTAAACATTTATGTTCTGATGAAGAACACAGATATTTGAGAAGACAGTCTACAGTAAATTACAATGTGAACATTATATGTGGGATAGGCTTCACTGGGATATATTTTAATTCAAACATAATATATCAGAGGCATTTTCTTAAACTAAATATGTTTCCTGGGTTATCTTGTCTTTTTTGATTTGATCTCTCAGTCTGGAATTTGTTAATCCCCTTCTGCTTCAAGAACTTCTCTAGGTACATGCTGTGAGTGACCTTGGGCAATGACTTAAGTATTCTGTTCTCCTGTTATTTTCAAGGTATGAAGAAAGTAACAATAACATTAAATAGTATTGTTTCATTTGGAAAACTATAGCTTCTAAGTTGGTGACTATATTTAAAGAATTTCTCTCACATGTAAGGTTTATTACAAGTGTGCTATATTAACTGAACATGGACAATTTCAAGATTCAGTTTAGTTTAGCACTGGAAGAATTTAGTGAAGACTAATCTACCTGAAAATAAGTATCCTGAATATCACACGACAAAGCCCATTATTTGAGGGTGACTTCTCCCCTAACTGGGACAGGTTTCAACATTTAGGGTATATCAGTATTATCTAGTTACTATTTTTACTTTTGTATTAGAGACTTAATTTTAGTAAGAGCTTTTAAATGTAAAAAAAAAAAAAAAAAACCTCTTGATTTTTCTTTTATACCATAGGAAAAAATATTCATGGAAAAAATCACTTGTTTCTTATCTGTTATGTAAAGGTTGGTAGTGCTGAGGAGTACAACAAACCCAGCCTTGTCTATGCCAGTTAATTGCTCCAACACTGCACTGCTCTTCCATCCCTCTTCTCTTCAATAGCTGGAGAGTTACTATAACTATTCATTTTAAAAAACTGTTTATTTTTTAAAAAACATGAACCGTTTATGTAATTCAAAAAAAACTATTGTAACTATAAATATCTATTCACACAGAATAATACAGACCATCATCACACAAAAGAAATTCAAGAAAAAGCTTCTTTCAAAAACATTTAAAGCATCCTTTTATTGCTCTTTGTTAGATAACCTTCTCCACACTTGGCCCTTTAGCAAAGCACAATCCTTTCTTTGCATGCATGCTGACATATAAGAGTTCCATTTTAATGACAATGCTGCTACGCACAGCAAAGGAGAAAACAGAGGTGCAGCACTGTTAGAAGGTGAGTTTATATTTAATGTGACTGTAAAGTACAGATGTAAAAATAAGGTATTTGGGGCATCATTAAAGCATGGCAAAAGGTTGTTTCTGTTATTCTAATTCTACAATAAAAATGGTCTTCTAGTACTGAATGAATTTGACTAGGGGCAACAGCATGTATGTTCTCTCCAGAGTTGTTCCAAATACATTGAAACATTCCATTATGCCCTCTAGTTAATGATTAACACACATGGGTATCTACATGCTATTTTAACAAAGAATCATGTTAATAGGAAAGGCATTGATTTGAGGGCATCTGCTAACTTCTTGTGTCAATAAGGTAAGAGATTATGTTTTCTCGACAATAATAATAGATGCTTTACAGTATGTTTTCATTGGAACAGTTGCCACAACATTGACAGGAAGTAATTCTTTTCTTTTAACAACCCTTATTTCTCATGATATATTTTGAGCCTTGGCTTAGTTCTTCCATCCTCAGTGGAAAGAATAAACAGGTGGTCACTTCTGCTGCCTCAATTTTAATTAAATTAACTCAGACTACTAAAAAGTGAAAGCTCAATGAAATGAGTATGATTGGACTTGTGATGCCTAATTGCCACCTTGCCTTTTATTTTACAACTTAAATAAACACAAGCTGTGTAACTGAATTCAACTATGTAATTGTTTTCATTTGCTTATTTAGTCATTCAAAACCACCTTTGACGTTTCTTATTCTGGGTTGAATAAGAAAAACCCATTAACATTTTAAAAATAAGTAATAAAATTGTTTCGCACTTCTGAACATCTCTATGAATAGTCGCTAAATTAAAAAAATCTTTGTTACTTGTAAGTAAATTCATCCATTCAAATATTTGACTGAATACAATAGGATAGATACTATGAGCTTGTACAATAAGTTTGTGTTAGTATTCTGTCTAAACACCACCTCCACAGTTACCTGGCAACAGCCAGTTATGATCCTCCCCACAGTTACCTGGCAACAGCCAGGTAGGCCTGGCCCACTATAAAAGGGGCCGCTTGCCCCCTCCTCTACCTCTTAACTCTTACTCTGTTGCTCTCTTGCCTCTAGCTTCTCTCTGTTCCCTCCCCACAGGCCTCCCTCCACTTCCCTCTACTCCTTCACCTCTCTCTCTCTCTCTCTCTCTCTCTCTCTCTCTCTGCCTCTACTACTCTCCTGGCTCCCCTCCCCATGCCTTGAATACACGCTATTCTAAGCTATACCGGTGTGTGATTGGTCCCTCAGGGGGAAGAGATGCCTCAGTATGGCCCTCTGAAACATCCCTTCCCCCATACCTCTCCACACATCCACAGAACATACTTTTTATCTCTTAAACTTTTTAAAACACAACAGTTTGTAAGTGAAAACATGTCATCTTGTCTCAAAGAATTTGTATTGTTGAAGGAATAATAGTAAAATAATAGTTGAATATGAATAAAATATTCTTTTATTTTTTCAGAAAAAACAAATTTATTTTCTTAACTCAAAATCACAATACAGTTAGTTCAAGGAGGCCAAACATTTGCCCAGTAACCAACACTACAAGCCTCAGTAAACATCTATAGCTATATCTCTTTCATGACAATTGCGAAGCCATGGAACTGTTAGAAATAAGGATCCACACTTGTACTATCAATTATACAGAAGCAATTTTACATTTCTTCAGTTTGAAATTCTGGATATTCTTCATGGTACTGTTTTAAGCATGAGAAGTTTGATAACTGATTTATTCTCTACAAAACCTTCTGTGGTTGATAATATAAAGATCATTGCTCTCGTTTCCAAATAGAGATTCAAGAAAGATAAGTGGTAAACAATGTGACAAACAAAGATAATAAAGAACTGGAAAAGGTCGCTTGAAGCTTGCATTGAGGATTCTTCTGCATTATCTAAGACACAAAATTTTGGGTTGTTAGCTGGTTGTTGCAAAGTTATATGAATAAGTGAAGAAACTAGCAGCCCAGAATATGACACAATACTGTAAAACTAAAGCCTGAGGCAAGAAAGCCTTTCATATAAATGAGGAAGTTGAGAGGCCTTTTGTGACTGCACCAGGAGAAAATGGGGAGAATGGCCTAAGGTGTACAATAGGTACTTACAGAATGGGGTGATAATTGATAGTCAAGTTGATGGGATTTAGAATCTCTCTGCGGACATGTTTTTGATGGTATTGTTAAGTATCAATGCTGGCTACAACCTATATTCTATAAAATTCACCAAGTATGACTTTTTTCATTGTGTTCTAAAAGAATTCTTATAATCCAATTTTCTTGTTAATGGTGTAGAATTTTTTGATTGCCATTCAGAATGATTTTGAGCCTCATATCCAGAAGTTACCCACTAATATTTGTGAAGCAATTATGACATATAATTTAATAAAAAGATTGGCAGGATTGGTAGTGAGAACCTTAAATGGAACAAGGTTAAGCAATTTGCTCAGATGTAAAATATCCTTAAATTTTCTGGAAGAAAGGCTAATATATAACGACAAATCATGTTATCTACAGTACTATGAAGATAAAATTTTAACAGCATTTTCTTGGTAAAAATATCACGTGATAGTATCCAATTGAGATTAAAGTAAAAAATCAAGACCTCTCTTAGTTCGTAGAAGGGCTCATAATATGAGTGCATATGCCTATATGTGTTTTACATGAACTTGTGTGTACAATGAGTATATTGTATATGTATCTTTGTGTATACCTGAGTGTCTGTGGGCATATGAATGTGTGTATGTTCATTTGTTTACATATGAATGTATTTTTTTCCTTTTTTTTTTTTTTTTGTTTTTTTTCGAGACAGGTCTGTATAGTCCTGGCTGTCCGGGAACTCACTCTAAAGACAAGGCTGGCCTCAAACTCAGAAAACCACCTGCCTCTGCCTCCCAAGTGCTGGGATTAAAGGCATGTGCCACCACAGCCCAACCATATGAATGTATTTATGCGCACTTGATTATGTGTGTGTATGTGTGTACATGTATGTGTATATCGTATTTCGTCTTGATAAAGCAGTAGTAAACAATAGAGCTAATAGTTTATTATTTTAATTTAATTTTTTAACTTATTCACTTTACATCCTACTCACTGCCCCTACCTGGTTCACCTCTTCGCACCTCTGATTGGGTGGGGTCCTACTTCGGTATCCCCCAACCTTGGTGTTTTAAGTCTCTGTGAGGCTAGGGATTTCCTCCCCCACTGAGTCCAGCCTAGGCAGCACAGCTAGATGAGCATATCCCGCATTCAGGAAACAGCTTTTGAGATAGCAATCATTCCTGTTGTTTGAGACCCACATGATGTTCAAGCTGCACATCTGCTGCATATGAGTGTTCATAGTTTTGTTGTTTGTTCTGAAAGATTTTAATGACCTCCAAATACTTTTTAGTCTGTTGAAACAGCTATCAAAGTGTATTTGGGAAAACATAAATAAAAAAAATCAAACTTTAGACAAATAATTAGTTTCTAAGTTTAAGTAGTGAGCAGAAAAGATTAACACATTTGCAAATTGTTCATCAATTTAAAAAAAACTGAGATGCTTTCTAATTGTTTAGGTTGTATATTATTATGTGAAATTGTGATTATTTTTCATGTATGAAGATAATCTGACATTTTGTGTTAGATATATTTTAGGACACTTTAAAATAATAACTGAAAGTGTTCTTTTATCTTACACCAAGGGTTAAGAAATAGGAAAAGTTTGAAGTTAATTTTTATTCTAAAAATTCACTACATAGAACATTTTATATCTTGTATTTTTTTTTAATCTTAAACTTAGAATAAGTCATTGGCCTATATAAAATTTTGTTAGGTTAAATTGTATGCTGTTTTATTCATGTGTGTGTGTGTGTGTGTGTGTGTGTGTAAAATAAATAAATGGTATAATAATGAACATCATGGTACAATAATGAAAGAGAAGAGACAGTATAATTTTGCAAGACTTCAAACTGCACTAATCTATTGCCCACAATCTTCATAGTGATCTTTTGATGATGTACACAGTAAAAATGGTTTATACTCTATATCTCCTTTGTTTTCTATAACATAACTCATTCTATATGTTCTCAATTATCAGTCTCACTGATTACTACCATTTCATTTGGTTTATAGATTTGTATTATTTATTTTATAATCTACCCAAGTGAAATTATGTATTTTTCTTTATATTTCTGACAAATGTCATATAGTTTAATATCATTTACCTATACATGATGCTATAACACTTTGTCTTCCCCTTACTATTTGAACAACATCCAGTAAATATTATGAGTTGGCCATTGACAAATATTAGTTTATAAAAATATGAAAATGTTCCATATTTCAGTACAGTTCATTTCAAAATTTAAAACCAAGGATCTCATATAATGATACTCTGATTGGAACTATTCAATCTCACAATGAAAAGAACTTATTTAAAATCAAATTTTCTTATGAAAACTAGGACCTTAAATTTAACAGGGAATATTATTATTACTGATTTTTCTTCAGAAGTTCATGAATTTAAACTTAATACATAGAAATAAATGATTTTCTGCCACCTGTTTTACTAGTAAATATTGTCTTTTATGAAAAAAGCTCAGATCCACCCAAGTACTAATTATCATTAATTTTGATATCTTCTAAACAGCTTTGTCATTTAAGATGCCTCAGAATGGATGCTGTAAATATCCTGGTTGGATTCGATGCTGCTATTTGTAGAGAAAAAAATACCCAGATGATGATCATAATTTGAAGACACTATATCTCTGCTAAGTCACCAAACGCTTATCCCATATATTATTTTTCTAAATTTCTATAAAGATAGTACTCATCTTGACCACATTTCTAGAACTGGAATCTATAGTAATTATGAATCTAAGGATATAACAGAATCTTAATTTCAAGAATAACTGTAGGATCAATTGTTATATTTTGTGACATCGGGCAATATTTAATATGATAAAAATATAATTCCCAGGAATATGAAGTCTTTACAATTATTTCCTGCATACATAAAATTTATAATAAAATCTGGAGAACACACTAAGACATTTAGTAACCACAGATGGGTTGAAAAAAAGGAACATTTTTTATTAATTTCACTAGTGTATAAGTAGGCTGCATGGTAAACTAGTGGGACCTTAACAATATTTTCATCTTTTCTTTTTGTCAAATATTGTGTAGCTGATTTATGACAATTGTTTTAGATGGTGATCTGATAGCAAATAGAATATCCTAATAGAAGCCAGTCATTTGTAGCAGTCACTGTTAATCACAGGCCTATGAAAGGTTAGGCAAATGGATCTTTGAGTTTGAGGCTAGTCCGGTCTATAGGACAGTTTCCTGGGAAGATAAACCGTGTCTCAAGAAGACAAGACAAAACAAGACAGAACAGGAAAGGACAGGACAGGACAAGGCAAGGCAAAACAAAACAATGCAAAATGAAACAAAACAAAGGTACTAAGTATTCTCGTGCATAAACAAAATTTGGAAACAAAATTCTGTAAGCAAAGAAAATAGGCTTGCTAATGTTATTCCTGACTCAAAAATTTGCCTTAGGCTGACTCTGCTCATTTTTAATTCTAAACACTGACAATATAATTGGATGCATAATTTTTAATTATTATTTTATGCATATGGGTCTTAGTGGAAACATTGATGTTAAGCGAAATATAAAACTTTCTAAAATAAGCAGGATTTTCCCTTATGTATTGAATGAACAATTAGAAACTTCACTTTTCAGTACATAGCAATCGAAGATTTCTTCACAGATAATTATTGATGATACCATTAACACCCTTGAACACACATTCAGAAAACAATAATGGTAAAATAAACTTCTCAAATATTTTGATCAGAGCATTGATTATCTGAGATAAGGAATTAAGTTGATTATTTCTTTCATTATGAACTAAATAGTCCAAATGCTGCCAAATTATCAGTCTAAAACTTACATTCATTTCAGAGTTGTACTAAAAATGTCCTCAATAATACTATTCTAAATCCATTATAATGCATACCTATTTAAATTGTAGAACTTCCTGATAGAAGATGTTATCTTTATGCTATGTGTTAAGATTTAATGATAATTTTTCATGAAGATGGTAGAAAAGAAAACTACACAATGTTATTTAATATCTTTAACATTTATTTTATTATTTCCTCTTTTTGAAGATATTATTATGTTTACTCTTTATATATTCTACTATATTTTTAGTTTATCCAGGAATTTTTCTTATTATATATTGTTTCTGTGAAATTACCTGTTTATGCTTATTAAAATTAAATGTGTTTAAAGAAACTTTCATTCTTATTTAGTTTATTTTCCTTTTAGTTCACTGCAATCCACAATGTATTGTGGGGCAGTGGACCGTGCCAGGAATCATGGTAAAGTTGAGTTGGATTTCCCTGGAACTTCATACCAGAGGATGGTAGGAACTTCACCTGTGTCTGACTACACCCTGTCACGTGACTACAGTACCCTATGGAGAGGATAATCAGTAATGTAGGGGCAGTGTTCCAATTCCCTCCACATGCACATGAAGCACCCCTAATATCTCAGACCAAGCCAATAGAAAGCATCTGCAGTCAGAAACAAACCCACCTCAAAATACATTAAAAACTCTATCCAGAAGGAATAAAGCTATATAAGAATTACTCCACCACGGACTGTCTGAATGCTTCTGTCACATAAGAGCTATTACACTTCCTGGGGAAAAGGACTCTCTTCTGATGCTTTCACATCTGAAGTCTCCCTGGGCCCATGGTAGTCACTTCCCATCCAGTGACCCTGACCTTGGTTCCTGGCTACTGCACCTCACAGTTGCCAGAGCAGGGGAAGGAGCCTGATCACAGCGTAGCAGAGTTTCACCATGGTAGTATCATTTCAACTTAGCAGCAGCTCTGGAAGATAGCAGCAGCTGCCTTAATCTGGCTCTCCTCTCCTCCTCAGGGAGAGCAACTCCTTCCTGCAGATCTCCATGGATAGCATCCAGTACACAGAATGGCAATGTATGGCTCTTAATATATCAGAAAAAAATGTAAAGATTTCAAGAAGACATGAGTATCATCAAGGTTGTTTGATAAAGACTCATGTAATCATATCATTTTATATTTGCCTAAAATTATAAATTATAACACATAAATAAATAATATAAATTTAGTAAATTTAGTGATATATTTTTTAATTCATGGCACTTGGACTTAACAATGCTTTCCACATAAAAGCAAAAAAAAAAAAAAAATACCAAACAGGCAAAATGTACAACTGTAAAATAACAAAAGACCAGTACTTCAGTAATAAGAATGAGAAACCTAACATCTTATCAAATAGCTGTCCAGAATTGTATATGAATTGGCTTCAAAATTAGTATATCCTATATTATTGGTAGATGTCTTGGCTTTGCCTCAAAAATTAGAGTAAGACCCTATCATTGAGGATTTCCTACTCTTCAGGTATAGGAGATAAATTATTCAAGAGGAAAGAGGGAACTTATGTAATTCTACTATAATGAAATATATAATTAATGAAAATTAAACTTTTTTTAAAATAATGAGGAAGACATGAATAGCAAGAATATTTGAAATATATGATAGAAATTGAACTATGTTCTACTTCTTGGGATATCATCGTAAGACTTACATAAGTTGTCTTTGCTCACTCCCAAGTGTGAGTGAAAAGGCACTGATAAGTTTCCAGTTATGTTCTAAGAAAGTGTAGCTTTGATTTACACCAGTTTAAAATAATGAAGAAACTCAGCTCAATTCACACAAGCATAATAACTATACATTTTTAACTAAAAAAAAAGAAGAGAGAGCTATTTTTCTAGTAAAAAAAATTTAATGATTTTAAAAAAAGAAAAAAATGAGTGAAAATGCATCTCAGTAAGTGCTTTCATACTCCTTGTATAAATCACAGTAGAGTTTTCAATACTAAAAACTTACCTTTAACAGATAAAAAATAAAAACTATTTACATTTTAATACATACATTTCACGTAATAAAATTGTTCAAATAGAGACCATGGAGAGATTTCATTATTTGAACACACAATTCACTTAATCAATTCTTATATTTACAAATAAAATTTTCTAGCAATATTGGATCTGACATGAATGATATCTTAATTACAAACTCTCTATTACAAGGAAGTATATCATGATATGTCCAGGTCAGTAATATTTTTGCCAGCAATTGGAAGTCTGTCTAACTATAATCCTTGTGGAGAACAGTTTGTACATTCTTATTCCTTCCAGCTCATTAAGTCCCAACAGAAACTCATGTATCCCTGTACAATTCATCTTATAAACACTTACCAGATGGTAGTTGATGGCAGCACTATTTTAATTCACTATGAAATATTTGCAGATATTACCCATCAAATTTAATGACTTGATCTGTCCTTGTTTTTCTTAATTTCTGTTCTTATCTCATAATTTCTCATTTTTAGCTATATTGTTTTAGTTTAGAAAAATAAGAGCTTCTTTAGGTTATGACAATACTGAAAAGCATCCCACAGTTTTTGATTCAGAAATTTGATGAGCAATATCAAGTGAGATTTTATCAGTAACGACAGACAGATAATATTTTTGAGTGACTATGTTACGCCCCAAACCATGATTGTGATGCAAGATATCAATGTTCCTACCATTTCAAACAAAAATAAATCTAAAATTATGAGTATTTTTCTGTAATTTCCTGTTAAGATAATTCTGCTTGTAACAAGGGTTTATTCTAAAATGAATACTGGACATGTTGATGTCTGGGATCAGGATCATCAGTAACATGTTAAATGTGTCCACTATTTATACCAAATTAGAACACATGACTAGTAGTCTCATTTTGTTGAGGAAAGAATGTAATGTAGGCTCCAAGGTTCTATTCTATTGAATTGCATCTATGCTTTATCTTAGAGAATTATTTTATAGTCTTGGGAATGAAAATAGTGACATTTTGCATCTCAATTTCATTACTGAGATAAGTGCTTCATTACTTGATAGACTTTGGTCAGTTTTATTTTTAAAATGATATAAAAACTTAAGCTATGCTCACAGGACCAGTGAAAATTTTTAATTTAAATTCTACTTGAGAGTATATATACTTTTAGATTCAGTAAAGGGCATGCTAAGGATGTAAAAGTATATAGAGAGGGATTGTGTGCTAATACACATTCTATTTTATTCTCCAGTGTAGTCTTCAAAGGAAGAGTTTTGAATTATCTAATGATATTCAGAACTCTGTCTCTCAGTGTGTTGCGTTAATTATTTAAAAATCAGCTACAGGCCTAGCCCACTATCTAAGCTGTGGTGGCTCTGCCTAGCTCAGTCACCAAGTTTCTCAGCCAGAGGCCACGTGCCTGCTCCAGCTAGAAACGGCCCACCAGAAACACCAGCCTTGCCATCCATGAGACATCAGCATGGGAGACGGTTCTACCAGTCTCCCACTCTGTCTCCGCAAGGCTAGGCATTGCCCAGAACATCCCACCATCAACGCAGGCTCAGTAGGAAAATGAGACTCTAATGCTTAAATTATCCAAAAGCTTATATATTTGGCAATGATCAGTAACAAGATGCCCACACAATCAGAAGTGTAACTCAATATCCAACCTAGATATACCAACTACCTTTGGCTGCTACAGACACATGAACATCTGCCTCCATTGCTCCTACATCTCTCCCCCTAACTCCTCCTCTTCCTTTTCCTACTCCTCCTCTTCCTCTCCTTACTCCTCCCACCTTAGCTTCTCCTACATAAGTACATTAAAATGATTGAAAAATCATGTATATTTCCCTCCAATTAGTTCTGTCCTAGTAATAAACAAACCATCAATATATATTTCAGTTTTGTTGTATTCTTTTTATTTTCTTAAAGAAAATGGCTATACACTTCACTTCTTACTATTGATTTATAGCCCTAATCCATAAGTCTCACACCACCCTAAAGATTATTCTTATGAAAATTATCCTGCCCCCGACCTAGAGTTAAGGGGTATACACAATTAACAAGATATGGAGTCCGTGTCTTCCAACAAAACATGTCCAAGACAGAGAATAAGACTTTGACCTGAAATCACATTTTATTAAACACCAAAGGAGGACAAAAGGGGAATTGTTTCTTGTCCTTCAAATTGTACTGACAAAAAAGTCAATAAATCTGTTATCTACCTGTAATTGACCAACAGTATCAATTATTATGAAATTGTTTATGTCTATCATATGCTAAATTGTTTTTGTAATCTCTTTTAGGCTGAAGAATCATACATTCTTCTTATTTTATTGAACATTGCATTAACTTTGAATACGTTATTTTGTAAAAAGGGTCTCAAACTTGACAATTTCCTTTTCCTTTTGTAGGTACAGAAAAAGAGATGATTAGTTTTCCTCTCTGTTAAGTACATTAACAAAAATATTGCAAAATATTAAAATAACTGAGGGTCAAAACCTATGACTGGGACTTCACAGAACAGTGAGGAAAATACTAAAACATAATCTTGAGAATACATAATCACAGTTCTGGAATGATGACAAGGCAATTGTGAGTAACATTATAACTATCTTTATGCATATGTCTCATTTCTTTTCTTTTTTCTTTTTTTAAAGATTTATTTATTTATTTTATGTATATGAATGAGTACACTGTCATTCTCTGCAGGCACACTAGAAGAGGGCAGCTGATCCCATTACAGATGGCTGTGAGCCACCATGTGTTTGCTGGGAATTGAACTCAGGCCCTCTGGAAGAGTAGTCAGTGCTCTTAACCACTTAGCCACCTCTCCAGCACCATGTACATGTCTCTTAAACAGAACTTGCTCCTTGAAAACAGAAAATTAGATCTATGTAACCAACAGACATTTGAATAGTTGACTGTGACAGCTGATTAAATTGACTTGATAGCCCTACTAGGAATGATATAGATAACATGTAGATCAGTAAAATGAACACTAAAGTAGTGTTTTATTTGTGGACATTCAGATGACATTTACCTGTGCCTTATGAAGAATAGACAATTGCTATTGCCCCAGAATTAAAATCAAACAAAGACCCAGTGAAGCCCCTGAAAATTGAAGGCTAAGAGGACATTTGGCACCAGATTTTTATCATATCAGCCTTGAGATAACCATTAGCTATAACTTAAATATACGCCTTTATTCACTGAATAACAAGTGAAATCTCACCAAATCCAAGCTTATCAACCACTGATGTTTACATGATGAACAGTTAGTCTCTTTACAATGTAGTGTTACAGTCCTGCAGCTCCTTTTGTAAGGTTGTTTTTTTTTTTCTTGGATTTTCCTCTTTCGTGTTCTGAGTATTTTGTCCAAATTTTTTGAGGTGCCTATTCTCTTCCTTGTTCCAGCTTTTACTATAGTACATGCGTCAATATTTGAGTATTGGTATAGGCTTTCTCTCCATGTGTGAATTTAATTTTATATATATGCCTTCATATGTATAAAATCTATAGAACCTCAAAATACACACATCCTTGATTCTGCATGAAGGTCTTTATTGTCATAGCTCTTTTAAGTAAAAAATAAAGTATTTTAAGTAAATATTACAGAATTTCAATTATCAAAAAATTTAAATGCCTCCTGTGGCATTATTAATGTTAAAATTACCTAAGGATTCATTAGAACAATTCCTAAAACATGATTCTCATTTTATTGTCTGGCTATAAGGAATTATTTTCTTAATCTTAAATGTAATTAATACACCTGAAGTGCTAGAATTTAGTTTTAAAAGTAGAAGGCACATTATAAATAGTAGAGAAAATAAATTACAATATCAGAATTTGTCACAATCAAACCGGGAACCTCAGTTTGTGTCTTCATACTTCTAAAACCAAACAAACAAAAAGCCCAATATATTTTTAAATTATACTCTAACTGTATCAAATTCAAAATTTAGTCGTGCCTTAACATCTTTTATACTTCTATATTGTTTTCAATGCTACTTGCCCTTACTGCCTGCTACCTGCAATCACTCTACTATAGCAGTTCCCTTTCTATTCATATCAGTATTCTGATGATGGTAATCTGGGTAATAGCTGAGGTCTGTGCTTTTGCAATTTGGTCTCATTCCACCATTCTAAAAGTAACAGTGAAAAAGGTGAATATAATGTAGAAGTTTCCTCATCTATATACTTTATTATCTTGAGAAAGTTAAGAGGTAATCTTAGCAGTAATGGCATTTGTCTTGTGTATATGTAAAAGTTATTTGTAATGGAGCACAGCATATCTAGCCCTAGCAAATGGAATCTATACCACAACTGCTGGGTGTAATTACTATAATAATTCTAAAACCCATTTTAGGAATAAGCTTACAATGTCTTACCTTATGGGATTGGACCAGTTTTCCAATAACTACTTAGGCATGTGCTGGGGTCATTAGTTCTCAGGCACACCTGCTGGGAGGCAGACATCATGCCAGATTCCTCAGCAGTGCTTACAAGGGTCAGAGATGTGGAAACGCAAAGGGTAATTTTTCAAAAATACCTAACAAAATTGAAAATCCTCTCAGAAGGGTAGTATCATGCCTCACATGGTGGGAATCGTTAGAACTTGAGGGAAGACTTGCTGACAGATGGTCCTGTCAGATTGCTGGTGGCTGAGCTAGCTGCATGTTGCTGGTTTCTTACACAGTTCTGCTCTAGCTCAGGAAGTAGAACATCTGACAGCTTCTGATTGTATCCAACTGTGGCCATTCAATGTCACTCCTGTTAGTTTCATTCACTCATAATTCTCTCTCTCTCTCTCTCTCTCTCTCTCTCTCTCTCTCTCTCTCTCTTCTAATTTTAGTTAGGCTTTTCATGACAATAGATGAAATTTAAGCACTCCTCATGCCTCTTTATTGACAATGGCCACTGACATATAACTCATCATTCAACTAAAATACTTAAGAAAAATATAGTATTACCTCATATTTAGTTCCTCAACAATTTATCCAGTGTATAACACATTTTCCTATCATAAGAAGGATCATATTCAATACTTAAAAATACATTTGATTTAATTTGCCAATTTAATCCATCCTGTAAAGACAATTCTATTAAAAAAGAAAAAAAAAGGCTACAACAAGCAGTGCATATGTGGAGTAGAATATTAACTTGGAGAAGTAATATGAGAGTGTGAGATGTGCTTCCACCATGGTTGCTTAATTGTGAATACAAAAGCTTTGAAGGATATTCTAAACTGGAATATATTGGAAATGCTATAATAGAAGACATATATGGCTAGAACTTTGCTTTGAAAGAGGGCAAGGAGAAATGTGTGAGAGAATTTGTAGGGAACTAAGAGAAAGAAGTATAGTTGAAATTGCAATTTTTAAATAAAAAATTAAAACACATTTAACTTTCTAATGCAAATGATTTAGAAAAAATGTAAATGTTATTAATCCAGATAACATGTATCTGAGACATAGAATAAGGAATTGGCTAAAAGAGGAATGGAATTGTGTAAAGAGTAGTCCAATGAGAAAGGAATTGATTGTGTAAAGGTAACAAGATATGTGGAGTATGCTAAAAATAGCAGCAGTTGGCACCTTGGGTCAGAAGGATTTTCACAACTTTGAGATTGAACTAGTCTATATAGCACCAGACTATAAAGAGAGGGTTACACTGCAAAAGCCTGTAAACAAATAAACAAAGATAGATTGAAAGAGTCATATATGAAGGACAGAAAACAGTCTTCATTCAGCTCCTGTCCATTTTTTTTCTATCACTGTCTCAGGCGTAGGACACTTACACATTTTCTGTTCAATTAAGGAATTTTTATCAAATACAACCCCAGGATCTTGCACTAAAGTTTCTTCTCACTAAAACTCTTGGCAGCCATCTTATCATATTCTTTCCATGATGGAGAAACAGCCATGAATAAAATACCAGGCTCTGATTTCTACAGGAAATGTTCTCAAATGAATTTAAAAATTCATTAGCTCATGAAAGAACTAATATTTTTTAGAGCAATGCAAACATTCGGTCACATATTACTTTATTTCACAGCTGCAGACCTCAGGAGATATGGTTTCAAAATGAATTCACAGCTTGTTTAAATCAGAATTCTCCTAACACCACAGGAAAATCCTGTTCCACAATTAATGATAATTTTAAAAACATTGTTTAAAATGTATGATGTGAAAAGAAAACACTTCGATCATTTCTGATATAATATAATCTGTTATCAACTTTATTCTGTCTTTCCAAATATTTTATAGTATTTTTTATATAAGAACAGAATTCGTAAAAAGTTCAATATTATGTTACCAGTCCTGGTAAGCATTTTGTTAAACCTTGCCTGTGACATTCTCACGTCTCTGATCTTAGTCTGTGAAAGGAAACCCAGTACAGAATGCCTTATCAGCTAATCCTCACATTTTGCTTTCATACCCATGGGAGACATTCTCATTTTATCTGACAGCTGTAAATTTTTATAATCACCAAGTGATATCTAGTGCTTGCAGTTTGCTGGCCACTTTGTCAGTTGTATTGACATTTGATAGCCAGGCTATACCTAAAAGGACTTTTCAGGGAGACTGGTGTTTTTTTTTATTATTATATTTTCCCCACTGTTGTCATGAAGTAACACTCTGGTAGAACACTCATATTCTGCAGAGCAAGCAGACAGAGGTCTGTCAAGAGGAGTTGCATTGTAATAAATTATATTTGTCAACAGAGACATTAGTCTTATGACCCATTCATGGTAAACAATACCCATGAATTTCATAGGAGGGTTTTGTTAAACAAGTTCTACAAGAAATCAGTATGCTAAAAATATATTTTCCTTAATTGTGAAGGTCAAATCTAATTTTTTCTTGCACTTCATAATAAAGTGCCCTTTATGACATTGAAGTGAAATAAGCAAATCCAATTGGTCAGCATTCTAGTTTCTCCTAGTATGCATGCACAAGTCATACATATTTAAGAGAATCCTACAGATCATGTAGGAAGAATAAATATCACAATTTTTCCATTAAAACATTAGAATCATTTACAAATATATTCTAGCCTTTCTTTTGTGTATTTATCTACCTTGTAATAGTTTGTCAAATGACAAAATTGTGTAATTTTCAAAAGTTAATTTAAAGTAACTCATTTCCATGAAAAGTAATCTATACAATCATATTTTAAATGTTTTTGTTTTTTCCAAGATCTTGAAGATTTGCTTTTTTTAAAGGTTGTGATGATTTACAGTTAATTTAAGTACATAGAAAATATTTTACTTAGATTTTGAACATGTGAGATTCATGCCAATTTTCTTTTCTTCAAATTGTACATATCTGATTAACTAAGTACAATTTGTTGAAAAATCATTTAAGTACCTTTTGTGTATTTGACAGTGAGACATATTATACAAATCTATTACTGAATTTTCTTTTATGTGCTTTTGATCTCTGTGGCATAAATTTTATACTCTGTTATCAAGAGCATTGAAATATTCTGCTGATACCTTTAAGACATTAATAATCCAATAAAAATATTAATGATCCAATAAAAATAAAAACATACAATATATTTACTAAAAATGACATATCTGGAAGGTCCATGGAAAAGATATCCCACAACAATAATCATTTTGTAAAAATTAAATAAAACTACAATTTGACAAAGATGAAAATTGCTGTAAAAATATGTGGAGAACTCTGAGGATGATAAGGATATGTAAAAATACAGCTTCTTACATATCAGTAATCTGAGTATTAAGAATAGGTGTTATTATTAAAAATGGCCAAACAGTTTCTTAAAGATTTACAAAAAATAATAACAATAATAATAAAAATGATGACAGTAATGAACAGTTTTCCTAGGGACATGGCATTGTAGTTAATATGCTCGGTGCTTCTGCTTGTCCAGTTGAAACAAGCTAAATTCATTTTGGAAGAGGAAACATTAGCTGAGAAAATGTCCCAACCAGACTGGCCTATGCAAACTGATGCATTTGTTTGCTTGATGATTAATTAGGGAAGTCCTAGCTCACTCTGAGTAGGTACACCCCTTAGGTTGTTGTCATGAATGATAAAATAAAGTAGGTTGAACAAGACATCAAGAACAAGTCAGTGAGCTCTCCATAAATTCGTGGATTAAACTGCTACTCTGGCATCCTTGGTTGACGCACTGTAAACTGTACGATGAAATAAATCCTCTACTCTTATTGTAGTCATGGTATTTTATCACATAAATAAAAATGCTAACTAAAAAAACTGTTCCTGCAATGGAACATGATTTCAGATAACCCATGTGGAAGCCAAGTATGGTGATGTGTGTCTATAACCCTACCAATTGACTATAGTAGACAGGGTAGACAGGAGAACTCCCACTGAAGCTCAAGGATCAAGTTTCCACATCATTAAAATCAATAAAATAAGCCTCAGTATGAAAGCAAATGGTGAAAGAGCATACATTCATCATATGTATATATATACATACACACAAACACACACACCCACAGAGGGGGAGAAAGAGAGAGAGAGAGAGAGAGAGAGAGAGAGAGAGAGAGAGAGAGAGACAAGGAAACATGAAATGATGAAGAAACAATAAAAAACAATTATTTCAATGACTTTATAATATCACCTAATAGTGGAAATATTAGATATTAATACTACTCAAAGTGAGAACCTATGCTTATATTTGTAGCCATACATGGATATTTATCCTTCATGGAATAAACAACATTATACCAATATAATATACTTCTCATCAGAAACAGAATAAAATAATGTGCTAACAGAATTTTTATGAAATTTATAGGAATATTTTGCCTGTAAAATCAACTTCAAATGGTACACACTATGTAATTTTACTTTGTCACATCCTTGCATTATCAAAATTAAAGGAACAATGAACAGATTGTTTTTCAAAGTATAGTTGTTGAGAGTGTCTGGACATAGATGTAAGTTATACCAAAAGACACATTTGTGCTCTAATTTCCTCTCACAGTCTAGTTTCATCAGTAAATGGCCTTTGATAGATATTTGTTGGATAAATTTATTAAATGGAGAATTAGTCCTGAATAATATGTCATAAGCTAAATTATGAGGAATTACTCATTTTTTGATTAATTGAGAATAAAGTGCTAATACGTCAGAACAATATGGATACCACACAGGGTTTGTTGAACTGATTCTGAAAGTCTAACTGACTCAGGTCTCTAGAGGTGTGGGCGTCTTGTGTATATTCTAAATATTCCTCAATCTGTATTTAAGACGACTCTGAAACTACAACATGAAAATCTTTTTAAATAATAATGAGTATATTAAATTCTTTATTTTAAACAAGTAAATAAAATGTTCTCATTCTATTTCTTGGTTATAGAAACATTTTATAACTTTCCATCTTCTTTTTAATTACAACATGTTCCTAATGTATGTGGGCACTGACCTAAAACAGTTCTTATTTACATAAAAATACTAGAATTTGGGTGCTTAGAAGACTTCTTTTAATGTGGTTACCTAGTTTAGTTTCCTGAGTGGTCTTCACAAATAATCCCAACTTTTTCTTAATGTATTTGATAAAGACTCTATTGTGAAGTATTCATTATTTGTTCTTTATCTAATCCAGAGGTTTTGATGAATACATGAATTTTGAACCATTGTTTTATGAATATAAGACATTTCTTTCACATACTTTGCAAATTTTAAATTTCTTAATTACATCAGTCTCTTCATTACATGAGGTCTCTTCATTGTTGGGAAATCTTGTCTCTCATTTCCTTTCTCATTCTGCCACAAAAAAAAAAAATCAAATAATTCAAATTTTAGAGATTTGTATTTTTAAACATATGGACAGAATGGGAGCATACATTCTTTATCATCTACATGCATTTAAAAACTAAGAGAGAATAAATGCAGTTTATTGATAGCTATTCATGGTACATATTATATTAAAGTTAAATTAGTATTAAATACTAGATATAACTGTATTTCATTAGAAAAAAATTATTTGAAGAATACCTCACAGATCTGGAAATAATGTTATGGAAGAGTATCTATAATGCTCTCTTCTATCTTAAAAGAAAAATGTGTCAAAGCATCAAATCAATACTTCTTCCTTTCTGATGATTATCTATAGAATTTCTCATGCCTATTCCTCTATACTAACTCTTCACCCTCTGAAGTTTTAAGTCATACAATAGCAAAACCTTATACACTTTTTTAAAAAAAATTTGTATCATACATTTAAATACAACTCAGTAAAGGCAAAACTATTCATTACAAGTATTTATTCATTTTGCGTATCATTCATCACATTTGAAAAGCTCAAAGTACATTTTTCTGTTGAGGGTAATGTCTTCTTGGAATGGCAGGAGATATTCCTACTGATGCAGATGCCACAGCATTCTCTTTTGGCTTTGTCCTCCCTCTTTTCTTTTTCCTCCTTCTCTGATTCTTTTTCCTTCTCCTCTTCATCCTTCTTTTCCACTCCTTTTTTTCTTTTCTCATCACTCTTTCTCCTACTCCCTGTCCACACTATCCCTTTAGCTTGTTTTTATTTCTCAAATGGGTTTTCATCTGTTATTAAAGAACAACCCCTCACGTTACTAAGTGAGTTTCTGTAAATTGACATTGGTTAATCTTATGTCACATCAAGAAAATCAGGTTTTATTGTGGCTTGTCTTATTGTATCTAAGTGGATACTTGCAGATGCAGATATTGTATTTTTCCATGGCATTATTCCTCATGCAGTATAAGCCAGTACTGTCTGCCCAGTACAAGTTCAACCCATAGATCCTCTTTCATAATCGCCTTTCTGTCAGAGGCAAGCTTGGGAAACTGTTTCTTCTGTTAATCCTTTCTGCCTTGTATAAATATAGCTACAAGACTTGGCTACTTTGAGAGACTGATATAATACCATAATCTCAAAGCATCAAATATCATGCAGGGCCATTGCCTTCCTTGAAGGACAACTCTGTATTCTATATGTCTTCAAATTAATATATGCCACCTTCTCCTTTTATCCATCTACTTAAAACTTGAAAAATTGGGAAGATTTTTCTCAAAATCTATTTCTTAAATATTGTATCAGTACTTTTATTTAAATACTAGTCACTAGGGTGACTATTTTTTCTCAAAATATGAGAACCCAATATTTATACCATAGGGCTTCTTGAGCAAATTATAATAACCTGAATTACTGAAAATATGACATGTATTATCACACTGCTTATGAGGCTGTCATACTTCCAATTGTAAGGGTCAATGGTTTGCTGAAGAATGATATACCAGACTCAAGTAATATGTAAATGTAAAGCATGTTTTATTCTGCAGAAATCCATCATGCTGTGGTCTCCCATCACCAAAATAGAGAGACAACGAAGTAAGATTGCAAGCCTGATCTAAAGCACATTAGGTAATTATCTATGTTAATCTGTTGGGTCCATCTCTATGTACATTCCATTACCAGGGTGTTGGGGCTGGAGACTTGCTGAAGAGGTCTGGAGTCTGAGAGAAAGTAGCTGAGGAAGTCTTGAAACTGCTGCTGACACATTTGCTTTTACCTCAGGCTGTTTGTCTGGGCAGCTTCTGAGGCTTGGACTTTCATGGAATTTCCCAGTTCTTGGAAACAGAGATTTAGGCTTCATCTCCTTAACTGCCACTTTAAATCCTGTCATGGAATCAGTCTAGTCTTCTCAAAATGTCTAATAGAATACATACTAGATTAGATGGTTTTTAACCACAGAAGCTAATTTCTGACACAAATTTGAAATTTTGATCTTAGACTTCTTAAGAGGATTTGAATATTTGTATCTTAAACACTATCCCTGGCAGAACATGTCATCTATAGTTTTTAATAAGTGATTCAGGAGTGTTGTGTAGGGTTACAATTAAATTTTCGGTTTAAAATTATTGCTCAGACTTGGGTAATTAAACACACACACACAGAGAGAGAGAGAGAGAGAAAGAGAGAGAGAGAGAGAGAGAGAGAGAGAGAGAGAGAGAGAGAGAGATTCATTATTTGTAAGTAAAAGTTAACTTCCATTTAGTGAGTGTATCAAATCAGGGGGAAATGTTAGGATCTACAGAATACAAACAGACTGGCTAGAAGAAGCCTTGGAAGTCCATTAATACATCCTCCAACTAATGTAGGGTTATTTTACATGCTATGGAAATGGTCCTGTATCCTAGAGAACTAAAGGAAAGAAGCAATTCTCAAGCTCACAAGAAGTAAACCAATCTATTTCAAAGAAACCTCTACTTTTAATATCATTATGGCACATACACTCTTCTTTGATGTTAGATCTTAAAGCCTGAACATTAAAAAGGCTACTAGTAATAAATAGATTAAAAGAAAGTCTGATTGGCTGTGTAAAAGTGTTCCAAGAACACTCCAAGTATATTTAGAAACAGTGAAGTTAATCCAAATTCTATTAGTCATAAGATGGCCAACGGTGAAGCCCACTGAATGAAAGTTCTTAGAGGACTCCAACACATGGCTTCCAGTGTGTATTCCAATATGCCACTTGTTCTTGCAGGTGTACACAAGAAATACTCCAAAAGAGAGATGGGAACACTTCTCAGCAACAGAATAACTTTTGTAGAGTAGTGCTCAGACTAATAGTTCGATGATGATGTGCGCTAAGATGGTAGTTTTCCACATTAATCATGTGAATCACACAACATTTTCAAAACTTTCAGCAGAGTAGGAGCATGATGATTTAATGTTGTTTTTAATCCGATTATCTTGTGTTAAATACATGTTAAGTAGTTTGTGGGCTGGGTAACTAGTGTTTTCTCAAAAGTTTACTTTATATATAAAGTTAAATGTATATATTCTTCTTTTCTTTCTTTTTAAAAGTTTATTCTTTAATCATTTTTTACAATCCAGACTTTATCCCCATCCCGGTCTACTCTCTGACTGTTCCACTTTTCATACCACTCCCCCCTCCCCTCCCCTACCCCCCATCTCCAATAGGATGTCCCCACCTCCACACACTTACCCACCACTATATCTTCCCACTCCCTGGGGCCTCAAGACTCTTGAGAATTAGGTGCATCTTCTCTGACTGAGTCTAGAACCGGTGGTCCTCTGCAGCATATCTGCTGGGGGCCTCATAACAGCTAGTGTATGCCATCTGGTTGGTTGCTCAGTGTCTGAGAGATCTCAGGGATCCAGGTTAGTTGAGACTGCTGGTCTTCCAGCAGTCCTATAGAGTTGCCCTCCTCATCAGTTTCTTCCAGATTTTCCCTAATTCAACCACAGGGGTCAGCAGCTTCTGTCTTTTGGTTGGGTATAAATATATCTATCTGATTCTTTCAGCTGCTTTTTGGATCTTTCGAAGGGCAATCATGATAGGCCCCTTTTTATAAGCACATCATAGCATCAGTGATAGTGTCGGGCCTTGGGGCCTCCCCTTCTTAAAAATGTCACTCCTCATATTTGGTGAATCATCAGGGACAGTGGAAGTTTCTTGGGGATATATCAGAAGACAAAATAGAAAGGGGGACAACTCCCAAGTTGTGAAAAAATTACGGCTTGACTTACTGACTCAGTGAACTGTGCAAATGAAGCCTGTTGCAGTTTCCTGGGTACAAGTAGAAGATACAGGAATCCAGAGATAGAGACAAATGATTGCATTCCCAGAGAAGGGCAAGAGACAGTGTATTAGCATTTTCTTCAACTTATTTCCTAAGTACTGAATCATTCAGAGCAGTGAAAGAGAAATCAATTGTAACTTGATTCCAAAGTAAAAGCTACTGCTACACAGGGCAAAGAAAGGAAAGGAAAACTTAAGGGATCTGTATTTTCAAATAGGCAGCAATGTTGTCTTCTGAGGGAATAAAACTCTGAGTCTTAATTCCAGCATTCAAATAAAACACTATGCACTCAATAGCCCAATCAGAAGATCAGAACCAAACTTCTCCATATATTGTGTGAATATTCTGGATTTGGAGTGAATGAGAATTTTAAATCTTAATATTTATTACTTTTATATAGAAACTTCATTTTAGCATCATATTTACAGTCCATATTCTGAATCATTTTCTGATACATCCAAATGCATAATTCTACAGAACAAATTTCATTTATGAATCTAGACATGGTTATTTTTAATCACTAAAGATACATGTCATATTCAGCAATAAATGGTCTTAAGATTTCATTTATTTTCTTCATTTTTTTTGTTTAAACATAGAACTAGAAGTTATGTATTCTCCCTTAAATTTTCCAAATACTGTGATTCACATCTGGATCAAATCCTTATTCTTGAATGTTATTCTTTATAATAACCTGTATTCTTGGCAAGAGTACAGTTCCAGTTCCATGACTGAGCCAGACTGGTAGAGACCAATTCTTTGTAATTCCTTATTGCTCAAGATATCCATAGGAAAGTAGCCTCTGTTGCCTGTGGAAACTCGCTTTCATTTCACCTTTTCTAAGTACTACATAAGAATGGGGAAATCAGTATTTTGTCTTGGATTCCTTATAAGTCACTATTTATTATTATTTGATTTGTTTTAACTCTACAGCGTTTATGTGCATTGGCTTTCTTAAATAAATAAAGTAGCTGGTGTAATTATTCACAAATTCAGTTACTTTTTTAACTCAGAATAAAACTAGTGGTTTAACAGGCCCTTTCATTCTGACAGATCATATCAGAGACAGTGTAAACTCAAAGTAATCATATCAGGAGTGTGTCCTCTACAGAGAACTTACACTAGCTTCACCACTGTCTCTCTTTTCTGTATCATAAATTCACTTAGATTATTCTAATTTTCTGTAATGATATTATGGAAAATATGTGAATTAAAGATTTTATTTTATATTCTGCCTTTTGGGTTGAATGATCTTTATCTGTATGTTGTATACTTTACACTTACCAGTGGCCATTTTGAAAATTCTGACTCACAAAAAGCAATATCCTTGCTTTTATTAATGAAATATATAAACATCCAGGATCAATATCATTTGCTGATTTTTATTTGTCTCACAAGGAGGCTACTGTCCCATTCTTGAGCTTTTAGGAAAGTAGCATAAAGAATAGTTGCAGCCAGCCATCATGATGAATAAGTAATAGTGTATGAAGTAAAATAACTTTGTGATGGTTTACACAGAAAGGGAGCTTTTTTGGCAGTAGGGAGATTTGATGCTGCAGCAAAAATACTAGTATTCAACCTATGAGTGCTGGAACTTACTCAACTACAGATTAAGCATCTGAGTCCATATCAGCTCCAAAGACAGGATTTATATCTTCATTTTATACCCTCTTCCCTATCTTCTCTACTAAGAACAGTCCTAGGCATAGAAATCTATGTTTAAAAAGTTATGGTGAAGATTATTTAATTCCAACAAAATAATCAAACTTTCATACCTGAAATATGGTGGTGTGTTTCCTCTAACTGCCTATTTATCAACTGCTGGATTTTTATTCTTCCAGTTAAATACACCAGGTAGAATATAAGTAACCCAAATAATTTGAATATTATATAAGTAATAATTAATAATGGGAAAAATTATTTCATTTTCTGTATGAAATACAAATATTGCTGTCATCTTGTGTTTTCATCTACACAAATTTGATGCTATTTGCAAAATAAGAATTTCTCTCCTTAAGAACTCAGCTTATGCCAGCATAATTTCATATTTACTACCACATGTTTAGAAATATAATGCTATTCCCACATCAAAATAAACAACAGCAACCTTACAATCTTGTGAAAACTGAATAACTTTCTATTGAATGACCATAGGATCAAGGAAGGAATGAAAAAAATTAAAGGCTTCTTAGAAACCATTAAAAATAAATTCAAAACAAATTTTGAAACAATGAAAGCAGTGCTAAAAGGAAAGTTCATAACACTAAGTGCCTATATAACAATATTAGAGAGATCTCATATTAATGACCTAATATCACTCCTGAAAACTCTAAAACAGAAAAAAGGGCAAACACACCAAAAGGAGTGGGTGGCAGGAACATAAGGACTGAAATCAATAAAAGAGAAGCAGAATAAATAGAAGCAATAGAAAGAATGAAAAAAAAAGCTAATTTTTTGGTAAAACAAACAAGATAGACAAATGTTTATCAAAACTAAATAAAAGTCCAGAGAGAATATACAAATTAAATCAGAAATGGAAAAGTATAACATAAACACTGGAGCTATCAAAGGAATCATTAGGATATACTCCAAAACCTACAAATAAATAAATAAAATAAATAAATGAAAAGAAAAAGCTAAAATAAATGGTTAATTTTCTCTATTAATATCATTTATCAAAATTAAATCAGGGTCAGATAAACAAATAGATCTATAACCTGTAAAGAAATAGAAGAAATCATTAAATGTCACCCACTCAAAAAAACAAAGGGCCAGACAATTTTAGCACCGAATTTTACCAGACTCTTGGAGAAGACCTAATACCAACACTTCTCAAATTATTCCACAAAATAGAGACAGAAGGAACATTTGCCTTGCCTGTGAGATATACTGAGGAAAGATGGCACAGAACTTGTAGAATGATTGATGGAAGACTGGTCCAACTTGAGACCCATTCTAAGATAGGCAGATCCTTGCCAAACACAGTGGAGAAATACAGGAACCAAAGAGTGGATGTGTAAGAGACCTAGAATTGAATCAAACATGTCATACAAAAAAGGAAAATAAAAGAACAATTGAATGATTACTAATAATACTCTAATGTACTCTTTGATACCAGACCCTAGCAAAATTGTCATCAAAGATATATTATCCAGAAACCAGTACTAGTAGTACTAGGTGTTTGGCTCTAGATTTAGAGCCAAACAGACAGATGTTAGGCAATCTAGCAGAAGAATGGAAAAGCCTGAGGAGTCAAGGATACCACATTAAAACCCAAAGAATCAACTAAACATGACTCAGAGAGCTCTCTGAGACCAAGGGCTCAGAGAAAATGAACCAGCTATGAGGTGTCCTGCATATGTCATCTGTATATATGTTATTGTTGTGTAGCTTGATGTTCTTGATGGACTCCTATGAGTGGGACCATGGACTGTTTCTGACACTTTTGCCTGCTTTTGTAAACCTTTTGCTTCCAATAGTTTGTCTTATCAGGCCTTAATATGAAGGGATGTGCCTACTCATTTGTTTTGTTTGTTTTGTCTTTATTTTTTAATTTAATTTAACTTTTTACTTATTAATTTCACATCCCACTCACTGCCCCCCACCTTTACTGGTCACTGACTCCCACAATCATTCCACCATGCTCCACTGAGTAGGCTGGGGCACCCCTGGCTATGCCCTTACCTTGGCACTTCAAGTCTCTCCATGGCTAGGTATATCCTTTCTCACTGAGGCCTTCCACGATAGCCCAGCTAGAAGTACATATCACACATAGAGTCAACAGCTTTTGGGATAGCTCCTGGTTCAGTTGCTTGGACCCACATGAAGACCAAGCTGCACATCTTTTACATATGAGTGAAGAGGTCTAGGTTGAGACCATGGATGTTCTTTGACTGATGTTTCAAATTCTGAGAGCCCCAAGAGTCCAGGTTAGTTGACTCTGTTAGTCTTCTTGTAGAGATCCTATCTCCTTTAGAGCCCTCAATCTTTCCTTCTATTCTTCCATAAGAGCTCACACGCTCCATCCAAATATGGCTATGTATATCTGCATCTGTCTGAGTCAGCTGCTAGATGGTGCCTCTCAGAGAACTTTCATGCTAGGCTCCAGTCTGCAAACCTCACAGAGTATCATTATTTCAGGAATTTGTGCTTGCCCATGTATGTGTCTCAAGTTGGGCTATTTATTGGATGACCATTTCCTCAGTGTCTGCTCCATTCTCTGTGCCTGCATTTTTTGTAGACAGGATGAATTTGGGATTGAAAATTTTGTGAATGAATTGATGTCTCCATTGCCCCACTAGGGTTCCTGCTTGGCTATAGGAGCTGACCTCTTCAGGTTCCACATTCTCAAGGTAGTGGCTCACAGCTAAGTTCACCCCTTATCAATTCTTAAATACATCTCTGATCTCAGGTCTCTGTCTTTTCCTGGTGATGCCCCTTGTATCTCCAGTCCTTGAGTTGAAGATCTTCATTAATTCTCATGGCCATTTGACCATCTCTCCTGTCCCTCCACACGCCTGATCCTGAAGCCGCTATTCCCCTCCCATACATTCTTCCCGAGATTCCTTCCTTCCATCTGGCTTTTATGACTATTGCATTCTACATTCTAAATCAGATTTAAGGATCCTTCTTTGTGCCTTCCTTCTTGTTCAGCTTCTTTGTGTCTGTGGAGTGTAGCACAGGAATCCAGTATTTTATGGCTAATATCCACTTATAAGTGAGTATATGCCATGTACTCTTTTAGGTATTGGGTTAACTCCCTCAGGATGATATTCTCAACTTTCATTCATTTATCTGGAAAATTCATGACGTCTTTGTTTTTAATAGCTGAATAGTATTCCATTATGTAGATGTACCACATTTCTTTTTACATTCTTCAATTGAGGGACATCTAGGTTGCTTCTGGCTAATACAAATAAAGCTGCCATGAATGTTGTTCAGCAAGTATCTTTGTGTAATGTAGCATCTTTTACGAATACGCCCAGAAATGGTATAGCTGGGTCTTGAGATAAAACTATTCCCAGTATTCTGAGAAACCACCAAATTGATTTCCAAATTAGTTGTCATAGTTTACACTCCCACAAGCAATGAAGGAGTATTCCTCTTGTATCACCAGTATGTAATATCTCTTGAGTTTTTTCTTTTTTACCTTAGCCATTTTGATGTGTGAAAGATGAAATCTCAGATTTGTTTTGATTTACATTTCCTTAATGAATAAGGACTTTAAACATTTCTTTAATTGCTTCTCTGACATTTGAGATTCCTTCATGGAGAACTCTCTTTAACTTTATATTCCATCTTTTTAATTGTGTTGTTTGGTTTTATTGTGTCTAATGTCTTGAGTTCTTTGTAAAATCTGGATATTAGCCCTCTGTTAGATGAAGGGTTTATGAAGATCCTTTCCTGATCTGTAGGATGCTGTTTTGTCCTATTGACAGTGTCCTTTGTCTTACAGAGAAACTTTAAAGATTCATGAGGTCTCATTTATGAACTGAGCCTGAGCCATTGATGTTCTGAACAAGAAATTGTTTCCTATACCAATGTGATCAAGGCTATTTCTCAATTCTCTTCTATGATAATTAATGTATCCAGTTTTAAGTTGAGGTCTTTGGTCCACTTGGACTTGAGTTTTATTATAACTTGATATACCTTATTTAGTTGATATTTTTCAGAGGCCTCCTCTTCTAAGATAACTGCTAGGCAATTTTATACTCACTCTAGCCTGTTTTTGTCTCCTAAATAAAGACATAGAGACCTGGTATGAACAAACTGCAAGCCTAAGGTGGACAGGTTCAGCTATTTAAGAATATCTGTGTCCCAGCCATGTAGTCCTTTATCTTCAATCCAAGTCTTTCTTCCCCTGGCTGGCTTGGCTCATATGTATTCTTATGGTCTCTCAACATCTTCTTCCCTTGTAGTTCTCTCTCTCTCTCTCTCTCTCTCTCTCTCTCTCTCTCTCTCTCTCTGTCTTTCTTTCTCTCTCTCTCTTTCTCTATCTTCCCTCTCCCCAGTCTCTGTCATCTCGTCACTGAGATCAGAAGTCCTGCCCTATTCTCTTTTGCCCAGATAATTGGCTAATCATCTCTTTAAGCTAACCATGAGATTGTGGAGAAGAATGGTTACAAAACACCTGAAACAGGTAATTCTTCATATAATTAACAATACTTTAGTCCGACCTAGAGTCTTTTTTGCCAATCCATAAATCAGCATTTGAATAATACAAAGACAAATTTTCAGAAGCTCAAAAACACATCTCCCAACAGCTATTCCTTTTCAGAAGGGATAATAGTAGAGCAGGAGCAGATCTGGAGAGAAGTGTGTGGAAAGTAGAACAGGAGGGGAGAATGGATGAGAAACTGAAGTTTGGATGGAATACATGAGAGAAGAATTTAAACAGAGTAAATGCACAGATATGTAGCTTTATAGATGGAGCTGTAACTGAATATATAGTTTCTGTATAGACTATGCATCCATATTCTGAGTAAGAGGGCTATATTTTAGTTGAAGATGTTTATTTCTAATATGTGGCTTAAGGTCTGCTAGCTATTGCTACTAAAGTAAAATTTTAATACTATTCTTACTTCAGTATAACAATTATAGCTTTCCCTGTCTGGGGAGCATCAAGATTTAATATTTGACATATGGAATGACAATCACTGAGACCATGTTCTATGTTTATCATATGAGCATCTATGAGTGCATTAGTGCAGCTTTAGAAGTTAAATGTGTGTTTTTGGAAATGCTCCAAATTTTTCACAAGCTCTTTTATACAAGACATAAAAAATCTATGTTAAGTAAGATAATGAACAGTATGGCCTACAAATATGCTAACCACTGTAAGAAAATAGCCCACTTTCCTTCCCAAATGAAAGCATTGTAAAAATGATAAAAGCACATGGTAAAAGACCATAATTTAACAAATCTGAAAAAGTAAGTACACAGTTTACAAAGCATAATTATAGGTCATAACATAGAAATAAATATTATGAAGTAAAAATGAGAGTACATAATAAATTGACTTGTTTATAGAAATAATTACAGAAATAATCTTAATAAGATTATTTCTTATGGTAATCTTACTAAGATTACCATATTTTTAAAAATTCATTTAATCTTTTTTTTACCCTCCAAATTTTATTCCCTTCCTGGTCCACCCTCTGTCCCGTATCAAGTACCTTACCCACTCAACCCCATCTCCAAGAGGATGCCCCCACCCACGGCCACCCTCCACCCTACCAGACCTCCCCACTCACTGGGTCTTCCAGTCTCTTGAGGGTTAGGTGAATCTTCTCCAACTGAATTCAGACCCGGCAGTCCTCTGCTGTACATGTGTTGAAGGCCTCATATCAGCTGGTATATGCTTCCTGTTGGTGGCTCAGCGTTGGAGAGATTCCAAGGATCTTGGTTTGTTGAGACTACTGGTCTTACTATAGGGTTGCCCTCCTCCTCAGCTTCTTCCAGATTTTCCCTAATTCAACCACAGGGGTCAGCAGCTTCTGTCCATTGTTAGGTATCAATATCTGCATCTGACAATTTAAGCTGCTTATTGTGTCTTCTGGAGGGCAGTCATAATAAGCCCCTTTTTGTGAGCATTCAGCCTCAGTAATAGTGTCAGGCCTTGGGGCCTCCCCTTGAGCTGGACCCAACTTTGGGACTTTCACTGGACTTCCGTTTTCTCACATTTTAATAAAATAAATTTGTCACAAAGATCAAGAATATAATGTAGAAACTCACAAACAACCCTCTGCTTCTATAACTACTTATAGGTATTTTTATCTCTATCTTCCTTTCATGATCATTGTGATTTGACTATTAGCCCAACATATACCAAATTTAACCACTTTTTCAACTTCTGACTTAATTCTGCTAATAACGACAGGAGATAAGAAAGGGGAAGAGGGTTTGGAGAGGGATAGCAAAAGTGAGAGGAACTGAGAAATGAGGAGAACAAAGAACTGAGAATAGATAGATACTAGATAGAATGATAAATTATAGTAAATACATGAATTAGATAGATAGATTATAGTAGATACATAGATACATAATTAGAATGATAATTTGATTTAATTATATATGATAGAAGGTAAAAATAACTTTTTGATGGTAGTGTGGGTATACAAAGCTGATTTCAAATTGATGGCCATTTAACAAACTCTATGCTTGCTCCTTTCCTATGGGAAAAAAGAGGCAATAATGAGGAACAAGTATATCAATTAACACCATAGGGAGGATTTGTGGCAGAAATTTCCTGCTCAATGTATTTGCAGTGGAACCCTGTCATTGGATGGAGAAGGGGGAGGGAGAGCTAGGAGTGGGGAGAAGAAAGGAATGAGAAGGAGGAGGAGGAAGAGGAGAGAGGTGAGATGGCAGCAGATGTATGTGTCTCTAGCAGTCTCAAGTAGTTATTCATATCAAATAATTAATAATTGGGAGCTAATTGTGTGGGCATCTTGTGTATGTGGTATTTGTGAATATATATCTATAATCATCTTTAAGCATCTAGAGTTTTGATTTACTTGGTTGTTGGAAGGTAGTTATATGACTGTAAAGGAACTAGTGTGGCTCCAGGGAAAAGCAAACCAGAGCTGGAAGCTCAGCGACTGATTACTATGGGGACAAGTAAGAAAGAACAATCCGGTGGAACCAGTTCAGGAGCTTCAGGCCTGCTAGAGTGCTTGCCGAGACAAAATGAGCTTAGACTGGGAACATGGTAGCCAGGCCAGGAGCTACCCGGACAAGCCTTTTTTTCAAATACCTCCCTCTACAAAGATTCACTTTGAGTTTCTGGGAACTTACAAATCTAACAAGAAGAAGAAGAAACAGAAATGAAACACAGAGTATGAATGGCTCTAAAGACATAGACAGAACCAAGAATGAGCCTTAAAAAACTTATGATAGTTTCCAAAGCCTATGTATAAGCAGCATAATAGGCATTTAGAATGAAAATACAATTAATTAGAGCAAAGTTTCCTTTAAAATGAGATAGATCAGATGATGGATTGAAAGATTTGCTAAAGAGAAAAATCAAAATTTCAGGGAGAACTCTGAAAGAAAAGAGATTCAAGAATGTTGGAGTTGAAAAGTCAGTAGGATGGAAGCTAAATAATATCCATTTTTTCTTCAATTGTGTCTTCTTTTGTAAGCATGGAGAACTATCATGTCTCAATGAAGAATAGTTAGCCAGTATGTGGAATGTAATATACTTAATATAGATGAATCTATTTCTGATGATTTTTTTCTCAGAATATTCTAAATTGTTGGTTTAAAAAAGTAGAACTATTCTACAAATACCTTTAAAATAAAAATGAGTTTACCCTTCAATATATATATATATATATATATATATTACACTATATATAATACATTATATATAATTAATTTATATATATATAACATATTATATACAATGTAATACATTATAAATATATGTAATACATATTCATATTGATGCTTATATGCTTTATTATATATTTCATGCTGATTCATAAAATTATTATCTATATATAGCTGATTCTATATTTACAGAGAAGAAAATATAGACCAGTGAATTTAAGTGATTTGTTTAGTATACTTAATTTTCTGTGGCTAAAGAGAATAGAACTAAGTATCTTCAGTCATATTACAGTTTTCATTTTTTAGGGAAAAACCCAAAAGTCATTCTAGGTAATAGAAATATTAATGAATTTGTGATGAGTGTCCTCTCAAGCACTTCAGCAAATGGAGAAGTACTATGTTCTTCCAACCACCAATTTTACTTCTAATGAAAAGAACATTGGATCTAAATTCAATCAAGATGGAACTTTGCCACTTTTGTGCAGGCACATACTCCATTATAGAATGCCATGTATTGTCAAAATTGGTTTGACATTTAAAAGTGAAGTGCAGCTGCTTATCTAAAAAAGAAAGAAAAGAAACAAAACAAAACAAAAACCAACCAAACAAACAAAAAACACAGAAAACAGATCATCAAAATTATAGGAGATAATAAATACACATTGTTAAAGTGTGTATTTATTACACTTATTTATTTGAGCACAGACTGCCCAAAGAAGATGGTTTCCCTCAAGGACTATATTGAAGGATCAATACTTTTAACATCAGAGACCCTTGAGGGGAGATATTCTAAGGACTCAATGAGTGTAATGTAGCCAAAATCTCTAACAGTTAAAAGAGGGAACTCAAAGTGTCCACCTATAGTAAACAGATAGGACCTCAAGTAGAAGGACAGGGTTACTGAACCACAGTCAAAATTTCTGACCCAGAACTGTTCCTGTCTAAAAGAACAGCAGGGACAAAAATGGAGTGGAGTCTGAAGGAAAGGCTGTCCAATGACCAGCCCAACTTGGGATCCATATCATGGTAGTAGGGGCACCAAGGCCTGACACTATTACTGATGCTATGATGTGCTTACAGACAGGAGCCTGGTATGACTTTACTCTGAGGACCCTACCTGCAGCTGAATGAAACAGAAGCAGATATTTACACCCAACCACTGAACTGAAGTTGGAGATTTCTATGGTTGAACTAGGGGAAGGATTTAAGAAGCTGAAGGTAAGAGCAACTCCATAGGAAGCCTAGCAATACCAAATAACCCAGACACCAGGGAGCTCCTATAGACTGAGCCATGAACCCAGGACACACAAGGGCTGGTCAGAGGCCACTGACAGAAATATAGCAAAGGTCTGCAGGCCTCAGTGGGAGATGTGTTTAATCCTTAAGAGACTTGATGTCCAAGGTATGGTGGAGGCTGGTGGTGGTGGGGGACAGCCTCTCGGATGCAAAGGGAAGGAGGAATCCTATGAGGAAGGGTGGAAGGAGGGTCTGGGGGCAAGGACTTAAATGTAAATAAATAAAATAATAAAAATAAATAAATTAATTTGAGCTTTAAAATTTGAAAATTCTGAAGAATGAAATATCTACTTTTTTTCTGTATGCCTACTCTGTAGACAACATTGTAAACATGGTACAGGTGTTTTTTTTTTTATATACACAAATAAAATAGGTGCTAATTTTATATTCCTCTTTAGTGTGCAAAGCTATATGATATGACATGCTACCAAAGCTTAAAGTAGTATTTAAAAGGCAGCAGGAATTACTTGGTGCTCTCAAAACTAGGTACCACAGAGAAAAATCATCAAAATGGCAATATAGGGATAGAATGAAAACCTTCTCAAGAATCCACAACATTCATCAAAAGATATATTCATGAAACCTCGTTATATTTAAAATTTGAAGTCTTTATTTCGTTTTGATTCTTTCTTTGTTATTTATTTACATTTCAAATGTTATCCTCATTTCAAGTTTTCCCTCACAAACCCTATGTCCCTTCCCCCTGCCTCTATGAGGGTGCTCCCCCAACCACCCACCAATTCCTGACTCAGCACTCGAATTCCCCTGTACTAGGTCATTAAGCCTCCACAAGACCAAGCAGCTCCTCTTGCATTGATGCCAGATAATGCAATTCTCTGCTACACATGCAGCTGGAGCCATGGGTACCCCTTGTGTACTCTTTGGTTGGTAGTTTATTACCTGGGAGCTTTGGGGAATCTGGTTTGTTGATATTGTTTTTTCTTCCTATAGGGTTGTGAAACCTTTCAGCCCCTTCAGCCCCTTCAGTCCTTCCCCAAATCCTCCATAAGTGTCCCTATGCTCAGTCTGATGCTTGGCTGTAACCATCTGCATCTGTATTGGTCAGAATCTGTCAGAGCTTCCGAGTCTACACCTATATCATGCTCCTGTCAGCAAGGGCTTCTTGGGATCAGCAGTAGTGTCTGGGTTTGTTGTCTGAAAACAGGATGGATCCCTAGGTGGGGCAGTCTCTGGATGGACTTTCCTTCAGTCTCTGCTCCACAATTTGTACCTGCATTTCTTTTTGACAGGAGCAATTCTGGATTAATATTTTTGAGATGAGTGAGTGGCCCCATCCCTCAACCAGGGCCGTGCCTATCCACTGGATATGGTCTCTACAGGTTCTATCTCCCCTTTATTGGACATTTCAGCTAATGTCATCCCTATTGAATCCTGGGAAACTCTTGGGTCCTTGGCATCTGGGACTTTATAATGGCTACCCCCAGTTCCCTATCCCCCACTTCTACATACCCATCTTCAAATGAGTCTCTACACCATTGCCTTTGGGGCTTTTAGAAACAAGATTTTGGAAAAAAAAAAATCTGTTCCTTTGGGAATACAGAAAAATCATGATGATCTCATATATCATAAATATAGGAGAAAATAAACTATTTAGCAGTAACAATAATGACAATCTATAAAGGGACTCTTGTATATGTGTTACAAACAGTATTTTGATTATAATTATTATGGTGAATATATCATTATGATTGTAACACAACACATAAATATCTTGGCTTCAATGTGGTCATTCTCTTGTACATGTGCCCAGTGCAACATTAACATATCATTCATACCTGATTGACTTATTTTGTGATTATTCATTTTTCTCTAATCTGATGATAAAAAATTTGTGCCATGTTGGAATTCTTCTATGGTCATTTGCAAAAATCTTCAGTGGTGTTGATAATGATATCAAAATCCATTTACAAGTATCCATCATATATGGCAAACATAAGTTAAAATTGCATTCTATGCATACAAATGGAAAGTGAATATAATGCTATAATATTATAGTCCTAAGATATTATAGAATCCTACATAGAAGGATGCTATTAGAATATAACTGGTGATCTCTAAACACATGAAATCCAGAGTGTTGTTTTATAAAACCTCTTGATGTTGATCAAGGTTAAATTGAGGAATTGGAATGTTGAGGAACATGTATAAAACTTTCAACATAAGGTCCAAATGTACCTCTAGTTGTTGTTGATAGGAAAGGGCAACGAAAGAGACCACTCCCATGAACTAAGTGCCTCTCAGGAATTGAATCCTAACTAGAAAGAGCAAGCAGAAAATTAAAATCCCCCAAAGGGAAAATAATCCTTAAGAATAAAGAGAAAATCCTGACCAAATATATCTTTATTGTTTTATAACCATTACTGGAACTGAATAATAAGAGTTCTAAAATTTCACTTTGGGTTTCTGAATCACCGATTGTGAGACACTATTCCTATACCCTACTTATAACAAAATACTTGTAAGTTTAACAGAAGAAGAAAAACTTGGGAAGTAACACATAGCATAAATTAGAAAATTTCCTCATTATATTCTCATCTTTTTTTTTTTATTACTGTGAACTTGTGCTTAACAAACTGATTATGGATTTTATTTGGGTACTTTCCATGTGGACTTCATATTATACTTTATTATATTTTAATACTTTAATTTTACTAATATTATTTAAAAATATACACACATATTCTATCTGTTATACATGGAGATGGAATGCCTGAATTCCTTAAGCAAAACTAGGTTAAAAAAGTCACTTGAACCCAATTTCACACTACACTCTGTTAGCCACAGATTCACAGTATGATGACCTTTCTTGAAGGACACCCTTTACTTATCTGTCTCTTGAAACTCTGTAAGGCTTTGCCCAAATGTACCTTCTGTGAATTTTTGTCACATTCTTGACAGCAAACCAATAATTCTGCCTCTCTTTCTGTAGAAATCACCATGACCATGTGGAGTTTAGTTTGCCAATCCTGTCAGGTTTTTATTTAATGTTAAAGTTTTTTTCTCAATCTGCCTAATAACATCATAAACAGCATACACTACTTATATCCATCTTCTTATTGTTATTAATACAGAGTACAGTAAATGAGGAAAACAATGTTTTATAGAATATTCATTTTTAAAATGAGAATGCATTTCTATCACTGATATAATAAAATATCATGATCAAAAGTGATTAATGGCATAATAAAATTGTTTCAATGTATGGCTTCAAAAGGAGAGTCCAAATCTTGAAGAGACACAGCAAATGGCCCTAGGACAGGAATTAAGAGATCATGTATTTAACTGCTTTCAAAAAGCTGAATGAACTGGAAGTAGGGCGAGACTATAAGCTCTAAAAGCAGGGTGACAATTTGAAAAGGAATGGTGTCCATACCCTCACAGGTTTGAACGCTAGTCCACCATAGAATAGCAATATTAAGATGTGTGGCCCTGGTGGAATAATTGCAATCTTGTTGGAGGAAATGTGTAACTGGGGGAAAGCTTTGATGTTCAAATGCTCAAAGCAGGCCAAAATCTCCACCTTTCTGCATGACGTCTGTGGATCCACATGTAGAACCCTCAACTCCTCTGTAGCATCTGTTCAATGCCATATTCCTTTTCATAATGATAAACAACGTTCTGAATATAAGCAGCCCTAACTAAAAGTTTTCCTTTATAAGGGTCACTGTGGTCACGATGCCTTTTCATAGCAGTAGATATCCCAAGACAGTCTTTATCTAGTGGCAGTACTTTCTCCAGCAGTGCTTGAATCACAGAATGTTCTATAACCTCCTCAAATATCATTACCCATCAGGGACCAAATGACTAGTCATGTGAGTCTAAGGAAGAAATTTTTCAAGCCAAAATAGAATGTAAATTAAGATGGACATTTAAGTAGCTTTATTTAACAATATATAGATATCGGTATATGATAGATATAAACATAGCATATAGACAGTAACATATATAAACATCATGCATATACACATGTCACTAAAGTATAAAAATTAACATTTAGATGTTTAATAAGATAATTCTTTTAAAGTAGCTTGGTATATTTTCATTGTGTAATACCATAAATACTTTCAAAAATGGTTGAGAAAATTTATAAAAAAGTAAAAATATTTATACCCATTAATACATATAGTCCAAGCAGAGCAAATTGTTTCAAATACATAAGTAACTGAAATAGTAATCTAGTAAACAGGATTTGAATACCAAGTTTATATCTTATTGTTCAATTGTAGCTGAATTTTGTTTATTAAAATGATAGTACATAAATAGCATTTAATAAGCTTTATACATATAAATTTCAAATTAATGTGAGTTATTAAATTATCCATTTGAAAACATAACAATATTATTACCCCAGTTATATCATTTTTAATATTACTCTTCTGGTGATGCTGTAAGATTTCAGCAGGATTCTTGAAGGGATTTGGAAGAACAGGACACTGCCTCTAACATTATGATGCCTCATCTGGAAGTCAATGTAGAGGTTAGACTTTTGATTAAATGGTTAAGAACATCTAATAACTTTACAAAGAACTCAAATTCCAATTTAAGCTCCCAGCACCTACAGTGGACAATTCACAACTGTCTACAATTACAGCTCTAAGAAATCCAATACTTGGCCAAACTGCACTGAGCAGCTTGCTATTCCAGGGGACCTCCATTCTCCCACCACATCTTCTCCTAAACTCGTAAATCATCTTAATCAGACTCCTGAAACATTCAGATAGGCTTTCTTTCTACCACTCGTTATCCCTGCTCTTTGAGCGCTCTGTGCTAAACTGAGCTTTCCTGAGTAGCTTGCTATCCCAAGGGGATCTGCATTCTCCTGCTTCATCTCCCTCCATCTTCTTTAGAACTGAGATTCCTGAACTATACAGGTAAGCTTCCCTATCCCCACCCATCTTCTCTGCTCTCTGAACCCTCTGGGCAAAGCCAAGCCACCCTGAGAAGCCTGCTAGTTCAGGGAGACCTCCAGTCTCCTGCCACCTCTCTACTCTTCTTCATCGGTCCTGAGGCTCCTGAAACATACAGAACTGCAGGTGTGGAACCATAGTGTAAGAGGAATACTCCTTAATTGCTGATGGGAATGCAAACTTTGTCAATCACTTTGGAAATCAATTTGGGTATTTATCAGAAAATTGAGAATAGTTTTACCTCAAGTCCCATCCATAGCACTCCTGTACATATACCTAAGTTGTTCAACCATATCACAAAGACACTTGCTCAACTATGTTCAAAGCAACTTTATTCATAATAGCCAGAAACTGGAAACAACCTAGATGCCCCTCAACTGAAGAATGGATAAAGAAAATGTGATTCAGCTACTTAATGGAATATTATTCAGCTGTTTAAAACAAAGACAACATGACATTTGCAGGCAAAGGAATGAAACTTGACAATATCATACTGAGTGAAGCAAACCAGTCCCAAAAGGACATGCATGGTAAATCCTCACTTATAAGTAGTTACTATGGAGTACCCTTCTGACCCTGCCTGGTCCTCTGGGCTGGAGCAGACACAGAGTCGGTCTGCTCCTGTCCTGTGGAGAAACTGAATCCTGAGTCATCCAGGAGCCACTGCACTCAGAGCAGCTGGTAAGAACTCCATCTCACTCCCTAAACCCCAGAGATAGATCGGGGAGCCAGGGACATCCAGGGCACAGCAGCTACCCAAACCCCGCCCCTCCGGAATTCCACTTCCCTTCTGCCCCTGCCTGGTCCTCTGGGCTGGAGCAGAAACAGAGTTGGTCTGCTCCTGTCCTGTGGAGAAACTGAATCCTGAGTCATCCAGGAGCCACTGCACTCAGAGCAGCTGGAGCCACTGCACTCAGAGCAGCTGAAACTGAATCCTGAGTCATCGAGGACCCACTGCACTCAGAGCAGAAGGATTTCCAGATCCAAGAGGTGGCCTGAATCCCAGGAGTTCTTCCACCCAGGAGATTAGGAGCATAAGACCACAGAGACCTCTGGACTCTGAGGAGCTCTGCAATAAGCAAGATAACTGGAAATACAGACTCCAGTTTTACACAGTGAGGGCAGGTACCACTAGAGTTAACCAGATGGCGAAAGGCAAGCGCAAGAACATAAGCAACGGAAACCAAAGTTTCTTGGCATCATCAGTGCCCAATTCTCCCAATATAGCAAGCCCTGAATACCCCATCACACCTGAAAAGCAGGATTCAGAATTAAAATCACTTCTCATGATGATGATAGAGGATTATAAGAAGGAATTAAGTAACTCCCTTAAAGAAATACAGGAGAGTACAAGTAAACAGATAGAAGCCCTTAAAGAGGAATCACAGAAATCCCTTAAAGAAATGGAAGAAAACACAAAGAAGGAATTAAACAAAAACATTCAGGATCTGAAACTAGAAATAGAAACAATAAAGAAAGTTCAAAGGGAGACAACCATGGAGATAGAAAACCTAAGAAAGAGATCAGGAGTCACAGACGCAAGCATCACCAACCGAATACAAGAGATAGAAGAGAGAATCTCAAATGCAGAAGATACGGTGGAAAATATTGACACAGTTGTCAAAGAAAATGCAAAATGCAAAAAACTCCTAACTCAAAACATCCAGGAAATCCAGGACACAATGAGAAGACCAAACCTAAGGATAATAGGTATAGATGAGAATGAAGATTTCCAACTTAAAGGGCCAGTAAATATCTTCAACAAAATTATTGAGGAAAACTTCCCTAACCTAAAGAACAAGATGCCCATAAACATACAAGAAGCCAACAGAACACCAAATAGACTAGACCAGAAAAGAAATACCTCCCGTCACATAATAATCAAAACATCAGATGCACAAAACAAAGAAAAAATACTAAAAGCAGTAAGGGAAAAAGGTCAAGTAACATATAAAGGCAGACCTATAAGAATTACACCAGACTTCTCACCAGAGACTATAAAAGCCAGAAGAGCCTAGACTGACATCATACAGACACTAAGAGAAAACAATTGCCAGCCCAGATTACTATACCCAGCAAAACTCTCAATCACTATAGATGGTGAAACCAAGATATTCCATGACAAAACCAAATTTGCACAATATCTTCCCACAAACCCAGCACTTCAAAGGATAATTGATGGAAAATGCCAACATAAGGAGGGAAACTACAACCTAGGAAAAGCAAGTAAGTAATCTTCCAACAACCCCCAAAAAAGATACAAACATAACTTTACCTCTAATAAAAAAAATAACAGGAAGCAACAATCATTTTTCCTTAATATCTCTTAACATCAATGGTCTCAATTCCCCAATAAAAAGACGCAGACTATCAGACTGGATACACAAACAAGACCCAGAATTTTGCTGCATACAAGAAACGCACCTCAGTGACAAAGACAGACACTACCTCAGAATAAAAGGGTGGAAAACAATTTTTCAAGCCAATGGTCCCAAGAAACAAGCTGGAGTAGCCATTCTAATATCAAATAAAATCGACTTTCATCCAAAATTAATCAAAAAAGATAAGGAAGGACACTTCATATTCATCAAAGGAAAAATCTACCAAGGTGAACTCTCAATTCTGAACATCTATGCTCCAAATGCAAGGGCACCTACATACATAAAAGAAACTTTACTAAAGCTCAAAACACACATTACACCTCACACAATAATAGTGGGGGATTTCAACACCCCACTGTCAGCAATGGACAGATCATGGAAACAGAAACTAAACAGAGACACTTTGAAATTAACAGAAGTTATGAACCAAATGGACTTAACAGACATCTATAGAACATTTCATCCTAAAACAAAAGAATATACCTTTTTCTCAGCACCTCATGGTACCTTCTCCAAAATAGACCATATAATTGGTCACAAAACAAGCCTCTACAGATACAAAAAGATTGAAATAATCCCTTGCATCTTATCAGATCACCACGGAATAAGACTGGTCTTTAATAATGACAAAAACAATGGAAAACCCACGTACACATGGAAACTGAACAACTCTCTACTCAATGATGACTTGGTCAAGGAAGAAATAAAGAAAGAAATAAAAGACTTTTTAGAATTCAATGAAAATGAGGACACATCGTACCAAAACTTGTGGGACTCCATGAAGGCAGTGCTAAGAGGAAAGCTCATAGCTCTAAGTGCCTACAAAAAGAAACTAGAAAGAGCACACACTAACAAGTTGACTGCACAACTAAAAGCTCTAGAACAAAAAGAAGCAAATACACCCAGGAGGAGTAGAAGGCAGGAAATAATCAAACTCAGGGCTGAAATCAACCAAATAGAAACAGAAAGAACAATACAAAATATCAATAAAACCAGGAGTTGGTTCTTTGAGAAAATCAACAAGATAGATAAACCCTTAGCCAGATTAACCAGAGGGCACAGAGACAGTATCCAAATTAATAAAATCAGAACTGAAAAGGGAGACATAACAACAGAAACTGAAGAAATTAAAAAAATCATCAGATCCTACTACAAAGGCCTATACTCAACAAAACTGGAAAACCTGGATGAAATTGACAATTTCCTAGACAGATACCAGGTACCAAAGTTAAACCAGGAGCAGATAAACCATCTAAATAGTCCCATAACCCCTCAGGAAATAGCAGCAGTCATCAAAAGCCTCCCCACTAAAAAAAGCCCAGGACCAGATGGTTTTAGTGCTGAATTCTATCAGACCTTCAAGGAAGACCTAATAACAATTCTCTTCAAACTATTCCACAAAATAGAGTCAGAAGGAACACTACCCAATTCGTTCTATGAAGCTACAATTACACTCATACCCAAACCCCACAAGGACCCGACAAAGAAAGAGAACTTCAGACCAATCTCCCTTATGAACATCGATGCAAAAATACTCAATAAAATTCTAGCAAACAGAATCCAAGACCACATCAAAACAATCATCCATCATGATCAAGTAGGTTTTATCCCAGGAATGCAGGGATGGTTCAATATTCGGAAATCCATCAATGTAATCCACTATATAAACAAACCAAGGAACATACAAAGGCTAGATGAAAGTGTCACCACACAAACATATCATATGTGCAGCTTGGTTTCATGTGAGTCCTGATCAGGGCTATCCCAAAAGCTGTTGCCTATAGGTAGGATATGTTCTTATAGCAGGGCTGCCATGTTTGCTTCAATGGGAGGGGAAGTGGCTTGCCTTGCAAAGACTTGAAGTGCCTTGGTAGGGAGATACCCAGGGAGTGGGCACTAGCTCATAGGAGAAGAGGAGGGTGAATGGGTTAATGATTATGGGAGGGGGTGACAGGGAGGTGTTGACTGTCTGGGTAGCAGTGAGTGGGATGTAAAGTAAATAAGAGAAAATAGAATATTAAATTTAAAAAAAAAGAAAGAAATCTGACTCCTATTGGGATTGAGTGTATTCTTATATGAACGAACTTTTGTGATTTTAGAATGAAGATGTCAAGGACCCTAATAGCTCAGATTCATAGAAAAGGCAAGGTTTTCCTATTTTCTGGGTGTGGAGGTTGATATTATGAAGAAATTATCAATTACAGCTCTCTCTTCCTAATAATTTCTGATTGACATTTCTCTCTCCTACAGAGACCCCATACTTCAATTGCCTTATATACTTCTGTTGTTGAGGTATAGATAAAAAAAAAAATGTGCTTCATTTCTGCAATATTGGTATGTCTCCATTAGAGTACTTGGTTTACCTGATGACAGCTTTTCTGTATATGGGTCCATTGTTTGTTCATTCACTATCATCCCAGTTAGGTCAACTACAAAACAGGTTAAGTTGAGGCAGATGCACCCTTCTGGAAGCTATTGGATCCAGTAACTATCCATCATCACACAAAGATACATACACATACACACACACACTCACACACACACACACAGACGTGCTCACATGAATGCACTGTCTCTCACACACACCCGTGTGTGTGTGTGTGTGTGTGTGTGTGTGTATTTCAAAATTAAAATCTTAATAAAACTTACTGCGTATATGCTACAGATTTTATGTAAAGACAAGCAATGTAATTTTTAAGTTTTACTACTGAAGTAATATGTGGGTTATTTACTTATACATCATTCATCAACAAGTGTGTATATATATTTGTACACACACATATATGAGTGTGATTAACTGGTATAATGATTCATGATACAAAGGGCTTAGTGAGCAGCAATAATATCAAGGCCAAAAAGTTATCAGTTTTTTCTGAAACACTGACATCTTAATATTGTTCCTAAGATTTTCTGGTGTCACTTCTTATAAAATATTTTTTGATATAGTCAATTGATTTTATTATCATAATTGAAATGAGACACTATAATTTAGTGTTTAAATGACTGATTTTGTTGGACTATGCTGTCAAATTACTTAAAATTCTTGGAAAATTACTGAATGATCATTCATTAAATTTGTTTTGAAGACACAAATTTGATGTGACTATCTCAATTCATCAGTATATCTAGCAGAATTAGAAAATGCTTCTACAATTACTTCACTTGTAACTAGGCTTTCTTTAAGTATGAGTTTGACATTTTGGTATTCACCAAAATATTCTTAATCTTAGCTCTTAAAAAAAAAACACAATACTTTTTTCCTAAATATATCTTTTATATTTGTTTCCACGCACAAAACCAACTTGGAATTAAGTGATTTTACATTGAATTTTAATTGCTTAACATTAATTGATATCTCAAGCAAATGATGGGTCTTCCTATTCAAGACCCTCTTACCAAATTATCTATATAGATAAGCAAGTTTTTAAATCAGTCAGGAAAATAAACTATTGAGTCAAATCTTAATTAATTTAAAAATAAGATACTGTTACTACTTAGGAATTTTGTACAAGTTGACTTAAATAGCTAGTTTTCATTTTCTCCCTATTCATAGAACATGTCATTTGTAAGAGTATGGTGTCTTATTTCTAGGCCACTATAGAGCCTAGTCACAGATATTTACCACTTTTATGTGAATGTGTCAATAACTTATGGTTGCATTTACTGAAGATTTTCAAAAATTGTTTTTGCCACTCAGCCAAGGTCTGATTTTCCCAAAGTCTGGCTATACCTATAGCAGGAAATATTTACTTCCTTGGTAGTGTTCCAAATAATTCTTTCTATCTCCATATGGTCTGTGTCCTTTATGGGGATAGTAATGACTCATTTCAATATCACTACCCAAATGCTAATTTCACTTATTCTAAACTTGGATCTTGCATTTAAACTACATGTCCTTTGTAGGCACATCTCATGACCACACCTAGGCAATATCTTCTTATTGTTGGTAATAAACCTTACACAGAGTTTTTTTTCTCTTAACTGCACTCTAAGGTAAAAGAATCATCCTCTAAAAGCCTACAAAAATTCAGAATTCTTCAAGCATGGAAGGGAGACAAAGTTTCAAGTTTATTGTCTTAAAAGTTTCTACAATTAGAGTTTCACATTGTTTTCAACTTTATTCGGTATTATTCTCAAAGTAGGTAGAGAGAGAGAGATTAATATTATGCATAGACCTAACTTAGAGCACCATGTTATGATAGGACTTATAGTGAATGAATCAGAGTAACGGAATCTTGTTAAAACAATGTAAAAAAGTAAGTGGTTTACACATTCTTGTGATTGCCCTGCACAGAACTACCACAGTGGTGTAATACATTGCTTACCTTCATTCCTTACATTAATGAACTATAGCCTTTCAAGATGTACCCTGTGTTTTTCTATAACGTATAAGGAAGTATTTATTTTCACTAATAAAGTTTTTATTATGCCCCTATTGTGTCAGGAATGGAGAATTTAAAGGGTGTAAGAATGCTTAAAAAAACATATTTGTATTTAAATGAGATAAAATATCAGACAGAAGCCAACTACTTAAATTAAACTACTTGGATTAAAAATGTGATTTTTAAATATGAGAATTAGCCATGTATATTTGCCTAACATCCAATTATCTATTCAGTAAACACAGTTATGCCAGTATGTTATTAGACTCTGGAAGAGTAAGGAAATTAGCAGGTGGAAAACATTTAGAATAGGTCAAAACAAAATTTATAAATAATTAATATAAAAGCATATCTGTTGACATAAAATATCTTATTTTTATTGAAATATGGATAAAAGCATGAAACAAAATTCCTGATGAGAGGCACTGCAGAACATATAGAGCTGGCTCAGAATAGGAACATAAAACCATCATATCATGAGGTATCATTAAATATAACTTCCCCAGTTGCCCACATCATAGCCAAAGGGTGACTTTTCTCTTGTAAAACATTAAGATATAGTCTACATATCTTTTTATATGTCCACATTTAATGCAATATATATAATTTTAGTGAATGATATCTTTATTGAAAATTCTGTTTCTTTAGAATCTTTCAATAAGTTACTGGTTTTATATTTGTGCTATAATATTTTTTTAATTCTGAGGAAATCTTTATGTAAATTTAAATATACAAATTCTATATATACAACTTAATTTGTTATGACAAAAGTAAAAATGCATTGAATAAACTTGAAAATTAAGACAAGGAAAGAAATTAGCCACTCAACACAGTAGAAAGTTACCTCCCGGCATTATCAGATGATTCCCTCTGGGGCGAGAAGTGCCTCAATCTGTCCCCTTTCTATCACTACAGATTAAATCCCTGAAGACTGACATAAATAAAATCCTACACTGGGTCATTTTGTGACTGCATTGCTTACTTCTCATGGGTTTCAGCGATACTCTCATGTTTGAATATGATGACTAGTAGTTTATAGAGTTAAAAATATATTTTATAGTATTTTAATTATCATTATTTCACTCTATGAACATCACACAGAAAACCTCCTGTTTAGAAAATCATTTAGAGATGAGGGCATTATGAAGCAAAGACATTGTTATGGAATTCTATCTAAGCTTTCAGTCGCCTGGGTAACTGTTGAGAATGGACAGGCATTGTCAGAGACGTGAAATGTGCAACTTTATAATTAACATACTGAAAATCCACAGGTTGTTCATATCACTGTATCCTTCTGTTTTTGCTTCTGGTTTAGATGTAAAATACATTCAGAAATCAGATGCTGAAGGTTCTCTTTGACCTAGAAGCAGTGTACAGTGGCCTTCAAAAAGCTAATAGAATGTGAGTGTATTCATTAGGACATTTGTGCATTTGTAACTGAAGCGACTGTTGAGTGGTAATGAAAATTATAGGAAGAGGGGCTTAGGCAAAGAAACTGGCTTTGAGAGGCAAGTCCTGAAAGACATATTTTGTCTTTAACCTTTTTCTTTCTTTCCCTTTTATTTCTTGGAGGCTATCAGGTAAACATCTACCACATATTCCAGTAGGGTTTTTTGACTCATCATAAATTTAGAAACAAGAAAACTTTTTTCAAAAAGGGGGGCTGGAGAGATGGCTCAGTGGTTAAGAGCACTCACTGCTCTTCCAGAGGTCCTAAGTTCAATTCCCAGCAACCACATGGTGGTTCATGACCATCTATAATGGGATAAGATGCCCTCTTCTGGTATGTCTGAAGGCAGCTACAGTGTACTCATACACATTAAATAAATAATATTTTTTTAAAAAGAAAGGAAAATTTAAAATTTAAAACTGAAGCCACAAGCCAAACACACACACACACACAAACACACACACACACACAGACACACCACCACCACCACCACCACTACCACCACCACCAACAAAATTCTTCCTCGACTTTTCATTTAAGTGGCTTTTCTTTTTCATGTATTTTGTCAAACAGAAAATTGAATAGCAGCACATGCTATTGTTAGGCTTTTATTTTGACTAGTTAGATGTAGACAAACAGTCATTACCTAGCAATTATTAGTTGTACTGTTCATTTAATTAGTGATGTAGAAAACTTCATGAAATGGAATAAATATTATGAATTAAATTCAATATTAATAATAATTTATGAGAAAAGGTCTTTTCTCTGTCTTATTATGCATGATTCTCCAGGAAATTAAGTATTTCAGGTAGAAGTTGAGTATAAATTTTATATTGACCATTACTTGTCTTTCAAAGTATTTTTTAAATTAATTTAATTGTTTATTTACATCCTGATCACAACTTCTCTTTCCTCCTTTCCTTCTGACCCCTTCCCTTTCTCCTCTCCTCCTCATATGTTCCCCTCTATTTCTCCTCAGAGAAGGGAAGGCATCCCATTGATATAAATCCTCCATAGCATATCAAGTTGCAATACAACTAGGTGTATTTTCTCCAAATGAGGCTAAACAAGGTAGACCCATTTGGGGAAAGGGGTTCAAAGGCAAGCAACAGAGTCAGAGACAGCCTCTGCTCTAATTGTTAGGGGTCCCACATGAAGACCAAGGTTCATATCTGTTTCATATATGTATTGGGCGAAGGTCTGTCCCATAAATAATCTTTGGTTGGTGGTTCAGTCTTTTTGAGTCCTTATTGGGCCAGAGTAGTTGACTCTGTACAAATCCTTGGCCTTTTTGTTTTCTTTAATCCTTCATCCCCATCTTGTGAAAAATTTCCCAGAGCTCTGCCCATTGTTTGGCTGAGGTTTCTAGATCTATTTATATCATCAACTGGGTGAGGCCTATCAGAGGACAACTATCCTAGTGTCCTGTCTGCAAGTATAAGAAACTATCAATAAAACTGTAAGGAGTGTGCTCTCCGTCTCATAAGAGGGGTCTCAAATAGGGCCACTCACTGGTTGACCATTCCCTAAATTTCTGCTTCATCTTTACCCTATACATCTTGTAGGAGGACATATTGTGGGTCTAAGGATTTATGGGTAAAATGGTGTTTCACCCTCCATTGGAAGTCTTGACTGGTTACCAGAAGTGGCCATTTTAGGTTATATACGCTCTATTGAATGAAGTCTTACCTGGAGGTAACTGTGAATTTCCTTTTTCCTAGGTTTCTTGTTCATCTTAGAGATGCTCCACACAAACAATCCTAAATTTCTTTCCCAGTTCTCTCCCTCCATTCTCCCCACATTTGATCCATCCTGTTCCCTTCCTTACATCTGTTACCACAAGCTATCCTCACCTATCCACTCCTGATATCTATTTCATTTCCACTGTTATTTAGCTTCTTTGGCTTTGTTCATTGTAACATATTTATCCTGTACTTGATGTCTAATATCAACCTATAAGTAATTGCATACCATGTATTTCTAGGTCAGAGTTACTCACTCAGGGTGATACATTCTAGCTCCAGATATTTGCCTACAGATTTTATGATGCCTATGATTTTAATGCTGGGTAGTATTTTATTGTGTAATTTTATCAAATTTTCTTTTATCCATTCTTAAGCTAAGGAATATCTAGTTACTTTCTGGCTATTACAAATAAATATTCTGTGAACATAGTTGTGTGAGTGTCCTTGTGGAATAACAGAGCATATTTTAATTATATTTTTCCAAGATTGGTATAGCTGGACCTTGAGATTACCAACTTTCTGAGACAAAGCCATATTGATTTCCAAAGTTGTTGTACAAGTTTAATTCCCACCAGCAATGGAGAAGTGTTCCCTTTGCTCTACATCCTCCATAGCATGAGCTGTTGAGTTTCTGATCTTAGCCATTCAGATGAGTGTAAGATAGAATCTTACAGTAATTTTGATTTACATTTCTCTGATGACTAAGAATGTTGAAAATTTCAAGTTCTTCTCAGCCATTAGAGATTCCTATATTGAGAATCCTATTTAGCTCTATGTCACATTTTCAACTATGTTATTTGGTTTGTTAGTGCTTAATTTCTTGAGTTCTTTATATATTTTGGATATCAGATCTTGGTCAGATGTAGGATTAGTGAGGATAATTTTCCAATCAAGAACATATCAAAAATATCCTCCACCATTATCAAGTAGGCTTCATCCCAGGCATGTAGAGATAGTTCAGTATACGAAACTACATCAATGTAATCCAACATATAAACAAATTCAAAGGGGAAAAAACCCACATAATCATCTCATTAGATTCTGAAAATGGCTTTGACAAAACCGAACACTCTTGTAGTGGCATAGTTTCCCCACAAATGGGAGGAGCTAAGGTGGGAGGAGTAATGAGAGGGAGAGGAGGAGTAAGGAGAGGAAGAGGAGAAGGAAGAATAGGAGCTAAAGAGGCAGAAATGTAAGAGCTATGGAGGACCACACATGAATCAAGAGTAGTCCTAGGTACCAATTTATATCTAGGTTAGTTAATTGGTTAACGCTTCTCATTGTGTGGACATCTTATTGTTTGAGCATTACCAAATATATAAAGCTGTTGGATAATCTTTAAATATTAGAGTCTCATTTCTACTGGGTACTCTGTGGATGGGAGCATGGTCTGGGCTCAGCTCAGCCTTGTGGAGACAGCATGGAAGATTAGCAGAGCCATCTCACATGCTGACATCTCGTGGGTGACAGGGCCAGTGTCTCTGACAGCCTGAGCTGGTGGCCTAAGCCAACCAGCAGCAAGAACATGTCACAATGGCTTGTGGCCACAGGCCTTGTCTAATAGGGAAGATGGCAACTGATTAAGAACAAGAAAGATTGGGTGCTACCATTTTAAATATTAACTGCAACACACCCTTCAAATGTAGCTAATATATTATTAAAGAACCATTCTATATTATTTCAAAGAAATCCAGCTCAGTCCTGTTAATGTAAGAATGCTTAAAATAATTCTGGCTTTATATAACAAGGAATTAGAGGAGACCAAGTAATATTGGCAATTAAAGAACTACATCTTAGACTCTCCTCCAGTTCTTTTGATTCCATTGCTTTTTTCTTCCAAGATATTGTTGACATATAAAATGTGTGTGTGTGTGTGTGTAAGTGTGTGTGTGTATGTATGTGTGTATAACATCTATTTGCTTTGTTTATATTTGTTTAATTTGAATTTTTAAGCAGTCCTTTTTATTAAAGGGTCCATTTGTGTTTACACTTATCCAAATATGTGTAAATAAACAAGAATACATGACTTAGTGGATAAAACTCATTTACAAACCTTATATATTTATGAGGAATGAAAAGTAGCTAAAAGGTCAGATATCTTTCTGTTAAAGACATACTCACTTTTTGCATCATCATCCATACCTGTCTGGTTATACCAAACCCTAGTTAATTTCCCAAATACTATTGTTTATTTTGACTGGTTTTCCCTCCATCCCTATAAGTAGAGTTGTGAAGGCAATCTTTGAGCACTTATAAAATTTGATTTTATAGCAATCTTAAAGTTTAATGATCATTGGCCTTCCCACTGGAATATGGGATCCTAAGAACATATTTATTCATTGATTTATCTACAGTTCTTAAAATATGCTTGCAATATGAGAGGTAAATAAAATATTTGATGCTTTATGAATACAGTAGGTGGATCAAAGTGGTAGATAGGGTTTGGAGCATTTATAGCACGAGTTTTTGCCCTGTGAAAATCTCTCAGGCTTTATGTGTCTCGGTGTTTCTATATTTCTCTTTATATCTGTTTATGCTCATGAAAATTCTTTACCAAACCTTTAAAAATTACCTCAGCAGAATCAAATTTAAATAATCCTTAAGTGTTCTGCCCTGTCATTCCCAGCATCAGTACCAATTTCATAAGTACCAATCCTGGTTAGATACCACCTCTTTGCAAGATATGTAAGAATTTCTGAAGGAAATAGAAGTTCATGAGAGCAAAATGGAACAGAATATCACCTGTCAAGGAAGCCAGGCCTGATCAGAATATTAAGATGCCAGTCTACTTCATATTTGTTGTTTTTTCCAGTGGAAAAGAATTACTAAATATAATGTCTAAATATCAATGAAGGTCATAATGTATTTTACTTCTTTAACTAACAAAATTAACATATATTTGAAGGACTGAAACTAGACTTTTCAGATGTGCTTTATCAGATAAAGACCACAGCAAATGATATTGATTTAGAGAATGACAAATTACAACAAATTTTAATGCTATTTTATTTTCTACCTAGCCTACCTTATTTTTCCATCCAGAGAGCAATACATATACAATAATATCAATGATACTCTGTTCTCTTTTGAAGGCACTGATTTCCATTTGTCATTCATTGACTTTAAAGTGCAATCTTGCATATGCTCCTTGATTTGAGAAGTGCCTCACCAGAAATCCACATGCTACTGGGCAAATATTTTATTATTCCAATTATTCTGTTTGATGCTCTCAACCCCAAGTTTCACTAGTGTTTTCCTGGTTGTGAACTACATTTGTCAGTCTTAACTTCATTACTCTCTTCTTTCATGCACACAAGGGTTCTTAGTTCTTTAACTCACTACTGATGTACTTTTGAACTGCTCCTGTATTATCCTGACTCTTAAAACACTGGCACCTTATTGATTTTGTTGTACCACTTACTGCCTGATGCTTCAAGCTGAATTCAGGTCAGTAGTCCTCTGAAATCAACTCTATTTGCTTTCTCACTTGAGTTTTAAATGTTTTAAAATTTTAATATAACAAATGATGAAAAAAATAAATTGCTATGCAAATATTTCCAAAAATATTTATTGGTTGCTTTCTTCTTTAATCTAAAAGGTTACTATGCACTTATGCAATAAGAAAAACATGCATTTTCAAAAGGAAAGTATACAAGTATTGCAGTATATATTTTCTTACAATGGTATAAGTTAGATTGAAAATTTTGTCAAATACAATAACAGTGCAAAAAAACCCCACAAAATACATGAATGTATAGAATACTACATATGCAAGTAGACACATAATTTGTTAACAGCATTTATCTATATTATAGAACCGAATACATAACTGTCGATATCTGAAAATTATTATTAACACTATATATTTATCAGATAGTTTTGTCAAAATGTTGCAAACATGCATTCTTGGACAAATACACAAATGTATAATTAAAAATGATAATAAAGAAGATACATACAATAAATAAAATGTATTGATCATTCATGATGATACATAAGGGACATATAGTATCAAAGAAGAACAATTCAAGGCAAAAAAAAAAAAACAGTAAAATAGGTATAAGTTGTCACAAATTACTGTGGTGAAAATAGAAGAGAATGTTTCCCTTTATCTAATAAGTAAAGGTTGTATTAATGGTTATTGTTTCATGATATAGCATTATGAAGAGATAATGGGATTTGAGAAAAAACTGATAAGATTCCTACCCGAGATCCAACACATAATAGGCTTGTGATTTAGGGAATACCTTAGTATCTTCTTTTGGATAACAAGAATATTTTCTGTCTCTTCTCAGTGTGATCAAGATTAGAAAGCTAGTGTACAAGTGGTTCTTGAGATGTAATGAGATGATTCAATATTATTTTGGAGTTTTCTTTTATTGAAACAATACTTGAAATTTTGAATTTCCTCTTTCCAGAACCAGTCATGCACAGTGAGATACTCTGCTATAATCATGGCAGCTGTTATGAATAACTATGTAGTTGTAGTCTGTACCATATTTGCACACTCCTTAGAGTGTGTTTGTGAGTATACCACCCTCTTAGAAGCTAATGGCATTTATTTACTTATATCAGTGATATAAAATATGGTAGGATATTTCAAGTCTCAATAACAATAAATTATGTGTATGCATACCTCCATGCCTTAGGATATTGCTTTGAGATTATATTTACTTATTTTCATTTTTAATAATAATTTTTATGTGGTCGAATTCATAGATGAAATCAATAAATAGGAAACAAACAATATACAGATAATCAATGAAACAATGATTTTTGTCCTTTGAGAAGCATCAATAAGATGGAGAAATCCTCAATGCAATTAAACAAAAGACAGAGAAAGAAGATGCAAATTAATTAGGATAACTATAGAAAAAATGAAGATGTAGCAAAATATACCAAAAAATCCAGGAAAACAAAAATATACTTTCAAAAAGACACCTCTAAAAAAGCACAAACAAAAAAATGAAAAAACAGTATTTTAGATTTTAGTAAATGTAAAAAAAAAAAGAAGAATTTTCTCAATATAAACCAGCTACTGAGGAAAAAAATCAAGATTGTACAAGCAAGTTTTAAACAGCTAAAAACAATAGTGAAAACAAAGAAGCAAATACAGGTCCCTAAATAAAAAAAAAATGTTGGACAAATGTTTTTGCTACAGAATTTAACCAAATGATCAATGGAGAGTTAACCCAAATACTATAGTATTTAGTCAACAAAATCAAAAGAGAAAAAAAATATTTTTCCAACTATTTTTAAGAGGCCATGGTTACCTGATAACAAAATCACATAAATACCCACCCACCCCCCAAATAAAGAAAGTTGAAGAACAGTCTTTCTTGTTGACATTCATGCAAAATTTCTCAACAAAATATTTAAAAACAAAATTCAAGTGCTAGATCCTAAAGATTATCCACCATGATTAATTAGTCTTCATCCCAAAGATGCAGGTACAGTTCAACATATGTAAATTGCTAAATGTAATTTATAGTATAAAGAAAGTGAAAGAGAAAACTGACATGACCACCTCATAAGATGCAGAAAAGGCCTTTGATAAAATACAACACCTATTCACGATATAAGTCCTGGAGAAGTTAAGGATGGAAAGGAGTTAGTACACATAATAAATGAAAGTAATAGTAATAGTAATCCATCATCAACTTAAAAGAGAGAAACTCAAAGCAATTTCATAAAACAAGGAACAAAACAAGGTTGTCCACACTCTTTATAGTTATTCAATATAATACTTGAAGTTGTAGCTACACCAATTGGACAAATGAAGAAAGTCAAAGTATGTAAATAAGGAGAAAAGAAGTGAAAGTATCATTATTTGGAAATTGTATACATATGGACTCTGTGAATTCCTTCAGAAACCTCCTACAGCTGATAAACACTTCATGCAAAGTAACTGTGTACATAATTAACACAATAAAATTAGTAGCCTTCTCATATGGAAGTCACAAAATGACTAAGAAACTAATCAAGGAAGCAACACATTCCACAATAGTCTCATGTTGGGAGCCGCCACGAGAGCTGACAAAGTCCGCCATCGCTAGGTGGCGCTGTCGCCCGTAATTCTTCCTAGTACCAAGTAAACTGCGCATGTGCCATGGTAAGCCCGCCAAAACTAAGCCCATCCCACGGCGTTTGGCGCGCTACGAGTAAGCAGCCAATCAGGGGGTGAATACCCCGCTCTGGGGTATATAGGCAGTGCTTTCCCACGCCTTCTCGTCTTCTTCCACCATCTTGGTTTTGGGGAAATAAACGTGTTCATACGGAAGGATTCTGGCTTGTGTGTGATGTGTGTGTGTGCGCGCGTGTGTGTATGTTTTTTGCCGGCGAGACCACTACACGCGCGCCCCGCACAGTCTCAAAATATAAAATATCTTGGTAAAGATCTAACCACCATGTATCTGACTTGCATGATTAAAAATTCAATGGAAAATCCTGAAAGAAATGCCAGACAATGAAAAGATTTATCATGTTCATGGATTGGTAAAATTAATATCATAAAAATGGCAATCATACCAAATGGAATCTACAGATTTGTTGAAATCCTCATCAAAATTCCAACACAATTCTTCACAGATCTTGAAAGGACAATTTTCAATATAATATTGGAATACAAAAATACTTAGGATAGCTAAACCATTCCTGAATAATAAAAGATCTGCTGGAGGTATTAGCATCCCTGATAATATTGTATCAAATTCTTATACAGAGCTATAATAGTAAAAACAACATGATTTTGACTTAGAAACTGACAAGCTGATCAATGGAATTGATCAATAGAAAACTTAGAAATAAGTCTATATACTTATGGATATCTGTTTTTAGATGAAGACACCAGAAATAAACTTTGGAAAAAAGACAGAACTGGTCAAATTGGATGACTGAATGTAGAAGAAGAATTCAAGTAAAACAATATTCCTTACCCTGTAAGACTCAACTCTAAATAATTTAAACATATCAAATATAAAGGAATATTAATTGAATCTGATAGAAAACAAAATATGAAATGGTCTTGAACAGATTGGCATAGGATACTTCCTTAACAGACTACATTTAGCACAAGACTAATAGCAATAATAGAAAAATGGGACTCTAGGAAACTGAAAAGCTTCTGTAGAACAAAGGACACCATAACTCAGACAAAGGGGCAGCCTATACCATAGAAATGATTTTTACCAACTATCGCCAATAGAGGACTAATATATATATATATATATATATATATATATATATATATATATATATATATGAAATTTGCAGATAAATGGATGGGAATACAAAAAATAAATCTGAGTGAGGTAACTCAGAACTAGAAACAGAAATATAATGAATATTTTCTTATATGTTAAAAATGAATCATAAAATTTGCAGGTAAGTGGATGGGACTTCAAAATAAATCATCTGAGTGAGGTAATTCAGACACAGAAAGACAAATATGGTATGCACTTGTTACTATGTGGATGTTAGCTCCTCAGATAAAGACAAGAAAGCAACAATCCATATAGTTACAGAGGTTAGATACAGAGACTAGAGGTTAGACTAGATAGAGAGCAATGATTCCCCAAAGGAATGGGAAGTAGAATAGACGGTTACTGGTGACAGGAGGTTTGTGGACTGGAATTTCATATCTTAGTTCTCCATTTCTATCATTCCCTTCCCTATCTTCCACCAACTTCTTCCATCCTCACTTCTCCTCAAATTCATGGCCTCCTGTTCCTCATTCAGGAGGTAGATAGATAGATAGATAGATAGATAGATAGATAGATAAAAAATTTAATATTCCTCATTATTATTGAATATTTAGAGTCGCCCATCTGGATTTAACTTAGGTGGTTCATCCCTATTAGGTGGTTCATCCCTGGCTTTAGTGGGGAAATCTACTGGTAATTAGTGGGTACTGATCATTAAGTGTTATTTTGCATACTTTATGCAACCTATATATGAAAATTTGTTTATCTTTATAGTTCTAGTATGTATCAACAAATTTTCAAATATATTGTCCTCTTAATATAAAAATTACCAGTAGCCATCATTATACAAGTGAAAAACAGGCTGAGAAAGAAATTAGAAAAACAATACCCTTCACAATAGCCACAAATTGTATAAAATATCTTGGTGTAACTCTTACCAAGTAAGTGAAAGATCTGTATGACAAGAACTTCAAATCCGTGAAGAAAGATATCAAGGAAGACCTCAGAGGATGGAAAGATCTACCATGCTCATGGATTGGTAGGCTTAACAAAGTGAAAATATCCATTTTATCAAAAACAACCTACAGATTCAATGCAATTCCCATCAAAATTCAAACACAGTTCTTCACATACACAGAAAAAGCAATTCTCAATTTCATATGGAAAAATAAAAAATTCAGGAGAGCCAAAATAGTTCTCAACAATAAAGTATCTTCTAAGGGAATCATCATCTTTAACATCAAGCTACAAAGTAATAGTAATAAAGACCACATGGTATTTGCATAGAGACAGACATGTCGACCAATGTAATAGAATTGAAGATGCAGAAATAAATCCACATACCTATGAACACTTTGACGAAGAAGCCAAAACCATTCAGTGGAAAAAAGGAAAGCATCTTCAATACATGGTCAAACTGTTTATAGCAGCCTTGTTTGTAATAGCCAGAATCTGGAAACAACCCAGATGTGCCTCAACAGAAAAATGGATACAGAAAATGTGGTTAATTTACACAATGGAATACTATACAGCTATTAAAAACGAGGACATCATGAATTTTTCAGGCAAATAGGTGGAACTAGAAACTATCATCCTGAGTGAGGTAACTCAGACCCAAAGTACATGCCTGGTATGTACTCACTGATAAGTAGATATTAGCTAAAATGTACAGAGTACCTAGGATACAACCCAAAGACTATAAGAAGTATAATAAGCAGAAAGGCCCAAGTATTTATGCTTCAATCCCTCTTAGAATGGGGAAGAAATAATCATGGGATGCAGAGTGAGGGAAGGACCTAGATGGAAGTGGAGAGAGTGTGGACAGAGATCTGGATCAGGTAGGAGGGTCCAGAGAAAGGCCAAAAGGCAAAGGAGAATGAATGGAAAGATACAGCCTTGGGGGTGGGAGGTAGGGGAACCGTCTAGAAATTCTGAGAGATCTGGAATGTAAGAAATTCTCAGGATTCAACAAGAGTGACTTTAGCCAAAATGCTCAACCATGGGGAATGGGAACTTGAAGAGTCCACCTCCTGTAGATAAACAGGGCCTCAAGTAGAGGGACGGGTTACTAACCCACTGTCAAAATTTCTGAACCCAAAATGTTCCTGTCTAAATGAACTGCAGGAATAAAAATGAACAAGAGACTGAAGGAAAGCCAATCTAATGACCATCCCCACTTGTGATCCATCTCATGGGGAAGACGCACCAAGGCCTGACACTATTACTGATGTACTGTTGTGCTTGAACATGGCTGTCATTTGAGAGGTTCAAACAGCAGCTGGCCAAGCATTGGATGGAGGTTCAAGACTCCAATGGTTAAAATAGGCTGCTCAGAGGACACCCCAACCCCCGACCCTGGCATATATATAGCAGAGCTATGCCTGGTCTGGCCTCAGTAGGAAAAGATGTGCCTAATCCTCAATCCTCAAGAAATTTGAGGCCCCAGTGAAGGAGTAAGCCTGGTGGGAGGGGGCACCCTCTTGGAGTCAAGGGTAAGGAAGAATGGAAAGAGGAATTGTGGGAGGGAGGACTGGGAGGGGCAGGGCAAAAGCTGGAACATAAATAAATAAAACAATTTTTTAAATACCATATAATTTAGTAAATTTAGCATTCAAATAATTTGTAACTGAAATGAACTATTTTATTTTAGTAATAAAATAAGCAACTATAAAACCTGTTATATCCATACCTACTTTAAGGAAACTAAAAAATGAAAAGTACTAAATATTGAAGTAGATTGAAAAAAAAGCATGTTAAATGATTGTTAAAAATTAGAACACAGCAGTAATGATTATAATAGCCACAGAATGAGACCAGGTAGTAGTTATATTAATTAAAATTAATAAAATGATTTGTATTTAATCTTCTTAGAGATTAAATTATTTTGTTAAATTCTTTAAATAATATATATTTAATATGAAATATAAAATAAGATATATTTGTATGAACAGTATGTATAAACATAAATTAAATTTATTTATCCACTATTATTTGAACTACGAATTTTAAAAATAATATAAGAAATTATCACAAAATTATATCAAATATGTTAACTGCAACTACAATGTTAATTTTTATTATAGAAGAAAATAATAAGATACTATATTAAAATAGCATGAATTTGATTAAGAACTTTATATACTATAATTATTTCATGATTTTTCCAGTTTTCTGAATTTAGAATTGAAATAAGGTAAATAAAGTAAATGGTCAGATTGTTACTATAAACTATTTAAAAATTTGTGGCTACTTCCTTTGTGAGAGTAAATCTCATGAAAAATGTTCTTTTCATGCTCCCCTTTGCCTAGTGCCCCTGCTCAACCTAACCTGGTACATTGTGCTTTTATACCATTATTTATGGTATAAAAAAAACATAAATATGTATAAAATATATGTATAAAATATATGTATATATATTATACCATTTTTATAAGTACTTTTTATAGTACATGCAGGAACTAGCAATACAATAGATGCAAATAGCCAAGGAATAAGCAAGACAATAAACAAAGTTCTGTGATCACTCCCATGTTTACTATTCCCTATTATTTATTTATGTGTTTGTTTGTTTGTTTGTTTATTTATTTATTCACTTTACACCCTGATCTTATCCCCCTTCTATTGTCCCCCCCTCATACTGCCCTTTGCCTAGTCCCCCTGCTCAACCCACCTTAGTACATTGAGTCACTGCAGGACTAGGTATATCCTACCCAACTCACCCACTGACAAGGCAGCCCAGTTAGCAGAACAGGACTCACAGGCAGGCAACTGAGTCAAGAATAACTCTTGCTCTAGTTGTTGGGGTACCTGCATGAAGACCAAGCTGTTACATCTGCTACATTTGTGTTGGGGTCCTAGATCCAGCCCATTTATGTTCTTTGGCAGTTTGTTAAATCTCTGGGAGCCCCCAAGCATTCAAGGTATTTGACTCTGTTGGTCTTCTTGGAGAATTTCTATCCTCTCTATGTTCCTCAAACATTTCCCCAACTCTACCACAAAACTCCCCAAGCTCCATCAATTGTTTGGCTATGGGTCTCTCCATTTATTTTAGTCAGATGCTAGATGGAGCCTCTCAGAAGACAGTTATGATAGGTGCTTCTCTGCAAGCGTAACAGTATCTTCCAGAGTGTCAAGGATTGACTCTTGCCAATAGGATGGGTATTAAATTTGGCCATTCATTGGTTGGCTATTTACACAGTCTTTAAGACATCTTTGTCCTAGCACTTCTTGTAGGCAGGACAAATTTGGGGTTGATATTTTCGTGGGTGGGTTGTTCTTATACTTGCACTGGAAGTTCTGTCTAACTACAGGAGGTGCTCCAACTAGAGTCACCCTCATAGATTCACTGGAGCTTCCCTCATCCCACGTCTTAGAGCACCCCCCCACCGATGTTTCCCATTCACTCTCCTAGCCCTCTCTCTCCAGCTCTCTCTTAACCTGATCCCTCCTACATTTTCCCATCCCCTCTCCCTCTCCTTCCTTTCATTCACCTCAGATGACTATTGTATTTCCCCTTCTGAATGAGATTTAAGCATCCTCCCTTGAGTCCTTCTTGTTATTTGGCTTCTTTGGTTCTTTTAGTGTGGGTATTCTATGTCTTAAGGCTAGCATCTGCTGAAAAGTAAGTACAAAACATGCATGTCCTTTTGGTCACCTCCTGGCCAGTCCTACAAATGGAAAGAATCAAGAGCTCCATGACACAGTGCAACAACAGAATATCCAATCAGAATTAGTATTGATGTGTAGCAGAAGCCAGAGGTACTGAACCAGACTGATGATTTATTGCTTATATTCAAATATTTGCAAGTAAGGAGATGTGATCAAAGGAGTATACTGTGGGACACATTGTGACATATTATAGCTTCCAGAAGAAGATTTTTTTTTTGAGTTTTTGTTTTGTGTTGGTTTTGGTTTTTTATTTTATTTTGGTGTGTGTATGTTATGTGGGTGTTGCAAGCACAAAGGTCAGGTAGAAAAAGACAGGGAAAAGAGGAGTGGTATTAAGGTATATGATGTGAAATTCACAAAGAATCAATAAAATGTTAAATAAAAAATAAAAATAATTATTCTCATCATTGTTATCTGAGTTTCTCTAATCAATCTATAAAAAGAAGAAAATAGTGCCATATTTGACAAAATGTATTACACAGAAAGTGTGTCACGCTAATTGAAGAAACATAAGAGCAAATGCCACATAATTTCACTCAGATGAGATATCTAAAGTATGTGTTCACATGTCAGTCATTTAAGAACATGTAAGATGGTCTACTGCACATAAGAATAGCTGAGAACTTACTCAACAGGGTGAAACAGCAGATTCAAATCTCTAATTTTGACTTCTCTGCTTGCAATAAAATTAAGAAAGAGAATTTAAAAAATAAGACTAACAATGAGAAATATTCACTGACTTACTATATACTTATAAGTACTTGAAATTATTTTTAAGAACATGGTTGACCATTATGAGAAAAGACCAGAGATGCTGAAAAAGTATCCAACCTGTCATAGACTTTAAATGTCCATAATTGAAAACTGGCTATTATGTGTTGTAAATCTCTTAACAACAAATGTACACTTGTGCCCATGAGGTAGTCAGTAGATTTGCCAATATATGAGTGAATGTTGAGAGCATACATTTTACACAAATGCTGGCTTCAAAAAAGGTAATATTACAACTGGGACATATGCCAACGTTTAAAGAGCAGTTATTTGCTATGTGACCATCAATGCTTTTAATGAAGGTAGTTTCAAAATTAACTCAAAAATATTTCTGAATAAGAGTGCTAGCACCACTAGAGAGCTCAGGAAAAGGAACTTATAAAACTCTGGACAAGCCTATGTATTGATCACCTCCTCTAAGTTCTCCCAGCACTTTAAACAATTTTTGTATAGCTTTCCAGCAAATCAGAAGAGTATAATATGTACTCAAAACTATTTCCAGCTGTAATAATTATCTTGTTTTGAAGTTAAATCCTCAACAAATTATGTATAAAAACTAAATAATATGCACAAAGTCAAAGAGAACAACAACAAGAAGATACTGTACAATAAACTGGATGAATCCATAGTTCTTCCACTGTGTATGCACGCTTTATCATCCTGAACAGTGATAAGTCTCTTTTATAATGATTCATTTCATAGACGTTCTTGAGTAACATCTTATATTTTTACTCCAAATGATCACCCTGACATAAATGAGAAAATCATCCTTATTAAAATATACTGGTCTTTTCCAAGTCTATAAAATTTTACAAATATCAAAAGCAAGCATAGTTTACTAATATAAGCATAATGTTGTGCTGCTGAAACCAGATATATTTCAAATGACTATAATATTACTAGCTGTGCAGTTAACCATGCTGTGTTCATTTACAATCTTCAGCTGAAAGTATTCCTTTCTTGGAAAGAAAAAAGTTTATAGTTTGTTAAGTTATGGTATTTCTTCTTTTGAGAGAGTTACACAGAGATGGAAGAAAGCAAAACATTTCAGAAAATAAGCAGCAATAGCTTCAGTATGAAAATCATAGTAAATTGTTTCAGTGTAAAAGAGGAAAACAGTATTGTAATCACAGACAACAGGAATTTGAGAATATTGCACAAAGCAAAATAATTATCAAATCTATTAATACTGTGTAGAAATCCAAAATTTAGACATACACTTATTTTAGTTTCATATTCTTATTAATCTAATTTACACACTTATTTTAATTAAGTGTCTACATGATCAACTGTCAGAATGCCATCAAGACATAAATGTCTATGAAATAACAAAAAAGTACAGAAAAATCTCATTAAAATAGGGAAAATATCATATATCATAAATATTTGAATTTCTTTTTGTTATCATTTACCCTACATTGTAGATAACAGAACACTTTAGAACTGAGAGACACACAGGCTATTCTTCCTTTTTTTAATAATTTGTTTGTTTGTTTTAATATTAACAACAACTAGGTGGTGCAGATTTATTCAAGAAGAGTAGCTTTTTCCTAGGTGGTGATGACATAAAACATTAATTAATCACAGCACCTGAGAGGCAGAGCAAGATAGGTCTACATAGTGTAAAAGGAACTAAGAATTCTGACTAGCCTGTATAAAAGACATGCAATTCAGGTATTTTATTTACAAGCTATAAGCCTAGATTGGGGAGGTTTTAGAACTATTTTAACTTGTATCTAGCCATATTTCCCTTGTTCCTAAATATTTCGGTTGGCCACATGTTCATGGTACATCTCATCTCAATGTGGCTTTCCTCTCCTTTGTCTGCTTTCTTCTCTTTCTGTCCTCTTGTCTTATGTCTGAAAATAGGCTGCAGTGGTGGTGTCTCAGAGACATTCCACACGATGTGTCCCACAATCAGGAGAAACTCTAAGGGTCCAGAGGCTGGAGGCTTTGGCTATGGCAGACCCCAATTACTGAGAACGTCCTTGGTTCCAAAAGGGTTTATTTTCAAGGTGGATGATAGATGGATCTGGATGTACCCCCTGAAACTTAGGTCAGACCTTAGTTAAATAGTGAGGGAGAAAGGGGGATGGTCTGGGGAAGAACGTTTAATTGGATCTGCCCTCTGGCCTTCATTAGTATTTAAATCTCTCTAGGGCCTGAGACCTCCAATCACACACTCTACCTGTGCACTTTGGGAGGGGCTGTAATGGCCTACATGACTGCACAATGTAGGTCTACGGAGACTAGACTGTGTGTCAGAACTCTGGGTTCTAGGGAAGTGGCTGAACACCTGTCGTTTCTCCCTTAGAGTCTGGGGTTCCAGGCCCATGCCCATCCATGAACCAAGATACATTTACACAGTCCCACAGTCTTACAAACCCAAGCCAGGTAATTGAGAGCCCAACTATTTCTATCTACTGCCCAATCACAGGCTTTAGACTTTTATTGAACAATTAACTTGGGGTATGAGGTTACATATCATCATGTGGTATGAGTGACTATGGGGCTGATAGCTCACATGTGATCTCAGACATGAGTCCTGTTGGGCAGAGTTGTGATTCCTGCTGTCTGCTGCCCCAGGCCACTGGATACGGCTCTGGGGAGCAGAAGCACAGAAAATTTGGCTGAGTTCCCGCCACAAGGTACCAGGTGGACACTGGGCGAAAATCCGCTCCGGGTTCGACCTGGGTTTGGAGCAATCTCAGCCTGAAAGACCTGCAGGGGTAGGGCTCCTGGTCTCAGTTCAGGGGCTCCTAGGTGCCACTGAGAGCTGTGGCAGAACTGAGATGTGAAGAAGGGGAGAAAAGGCCCCTACAGTGCCCGTGGGTCGGAGACTCTTTGTTACTGTACTCGCTTGGCTGGGTAAGCTAGCTTTGTTGAGTTAGCAGACCTCTGAGGCAGAATGCAGAGAAGTCCTCAGCAGGAGATTAGGCAGCAGCAGCAGACTCAGCTAATTAGTTAGAGTTCTTCTCCACAGTTCCCCCTGGTGGGGTTCCAAAGACATGAGGAAGTCCGTGGTTTTACAAGACTTATTGTCATAGCAGAAAGTAGATGAATCTGGCTGCAACCCCTCCCCCTATTTGTCAGAGTGGGACTGACTTAAATAGGGAGGGAGGAGAGAGGAGAGGAGGGTCTGGGAAGGAATACTTAATTGGCTATGCCCTCTGACCATCAGGTATCTCATTAATATGGAAATGTCTTAAGGCTGAGGCCTGTAGTCATGCCTGTACCTATGGAGGAGCTGGTAGGGGCATTGCCCTATGTGACTGAAAGGCGTGGATCAATGGAGCCTGGAGTCTGGGAGTATGGCGAGATATGTGTTGTCCCTCGCAGGCATGAACACCTGTTGGGTCTCTGGCAATCTCTAGCCAATGTTCTACCAGAAACCAAGCCATCCTTTCATGATCACACACATGACAATGTTCTTTCTCCCTAGGATCTCCTAATCACGTGCAACCAGATCCTCGGTCCAATATTTAGCATTTACATACATAACAGCACAGGATCAATTTACTACAACAGAACCAGTTCCAAGATAG
>NW_021604565.1:25037770-25052330 GCF_004785775.1 Grammomys surdaster | reverse complement strand
AGAGAGGGAGAGAGAGAGAGAGAGAGAGAAAGAAAGAAATTTTAAAATTTTCTTTGTGAGACTTCTGCTAGTAACTTTTAATATAGAAAAACATCTTTCTAGGGAATTAGATAGAAGAACTGAAGTAGACATAAAATTTGGAAATTTCAAATTTTAACAAAAATATCTTTCATCTTCTCATATAACTCTTGACTTTTTCAACTCCCCTTTTAATTCTCAAACTTCTGTAGAATTTGGCATTTCCCAAGGATCACCAACTAAACTCAGGCAGTGTATGTGGCTATAACTTCTTCCATAATATCTCTAACTACTCAATAAGAGATTACATACTGTCATTTCAGAGTACGTGTTTAATGTTTTCTAAATAGTCAAAGCAAATGATATTTATTTTGGTATTTTAAACTAAATACCAATATTTAAGTTACTAGTACAAAAGATAATTTTTGAGGTAGGATATTTTTGAAGATTAAAGAAAAAGTGCATTTACATACAGATGTATGGATTTTAAATTCTTGTAATATTCAGAACAGAGATATTGAGTAGCATTTACATTTCATTTCAGTTGCATTATTCAAATTCAGCTAGGTTCATTGTTATAAGAGGTTATTCTAGTCAGTTAGCATTACCAAATGGGAATATTGGTTATATTTGCTAGGTGCTCCACATTTTAAGAAAAGAGTTTCTTTTTGTTTTGTAGGAAACATGCTAACATAGAACAGTCACAATTAACTAACTTGCTTAAAATAATCCAATTCCATGCCAGAGAAACAAAACCATTCAAATGAATCTACAATTTATGACTGGCACAGCATGGAAGTTTAAATGTAACAAGGCATGATCTATCTTTCAGTATTAGACAAATCTCTCTAGAACTTGGATTTATCAATAGTCAATGAAGAAAATTATTATGACTAAACTCTTCTCATATTTGATTTTCTCATGTAGGTAATAGATTTTTTCACTGGAATTCTAGAGAAATATTTATTGATTAGTTTCTCATTGTTCATTTTAATAGAAATACGCCGTTTTAAGATCCGAGAACTTATTGGAAATCTTGTAAGTTGCTCATGTCTCTTACATAAATATAAAAATTAGAAACAGGTTCTAAAGAAGATGTATGATAATTTCAAGCAAAAGTCAGTAAAATTGAGAGTAAGAAAAAGATTTATGTTTTGAGAGAAATGATTGACATTTTGATTCATGTTTCACAGTCAGATGAAGACACAGTAAGACTCTGAGAATTATACAATAACCTAAGTTAGACCAGTCTATACACCATGAATTGATTTGGAAAATAATGTTTGAAAAGAAAAAGTAAGGAAGTATAAGCTTCCTTAAAGAGAAGAGTGTATTGTATACTAACATCAGTAAATGTCCATGATGGAATTTATATGTGTGTCTTATTCAATGTTCTATTATTATGAAGAGATGTCAAGTCCTTGGCAACTTTTAGGTAATTCAGGCTTGCTTACAATTCAGTGGTTTAGTCCATTGTTATCAATTGAGGAAGCATGGCATCATGTAGACATACACGCTCAGCAGTGAGTTCTATATTTTGATCAGCAAGCATGAGAAAAAAGGAGAGACTGGGTCTGGCTTGGGGCTTTTGAAACCTAAAACCCCACACCCAATGATACGCTTCCTCCACAAGGTTACAACTACTCCAACAAATTTACAGTCTAGTAGTGCTATTCCCTAATGACTAACATTTAAATATGTGAGCCTATGAGACCATCCCTACTCAAACTTCTATAATGGGTCTAGTTTTGTTTACAATTTGTACAAATAGCAACAGATGAAGTGAGTTCATGAATACCTAGAAGACAGTGCTTTAGAATTATTTTGGTAAGGGGTTAGAATAATTGTTCTGTTTAGTGTTGAGCATTCAAATAATTTATTCTTATCTCGCTGAGTCTACAGAATTCTCTGTTCAGTACTGCCTCTTGAAGAAGCAGTGAGGGGGGGAATGATTTTCAACAAAAGTTGAGAGTAGAACTCATTTATGAATTTAAACATTCAGAATTTAAAAGTAGCTTTAAACATATATTGCTTATTAAAAGAGCAGTTGTGGGTCTTTTTATAATCTATTAGCTACCTAGCAATGAAGTTTGGATAAATGTAACATTCATATATAAGTATTCCTATTGTGGGATATGGGTTTAAACTTTATTCAGAAAGTTAACTTCTGGTTATCCTGATGACAGTCATGTCACTTTACTATGATATACATCTTGTCTGGAGATTAATATTATAATTCCTGAATTTTACAGATCAGTAACACCATTTCTGACTTTTTTCTCCTCCAGAAACCTGAAGAAAACTTTCTAAAATCATAAATATTAGCTAATAGAAAGTTTCCAATTAATTTTCACTTTGATATCTACATATCCTAGATAAAATATGCATGTTGTCTTCTGTGGGGTGGTGGGCTGTAAGGGACAGCATGGTTTCTGGTCAAGCACTGGCTAGAGATGGGTGGACACCCAGCAGGTTTCCCTGCAAGGGATGGCATTAACTTAGCCATGCTCCCAGACTCCAGGCTCCCAACACAAGACAGAAGACCTCCATTGATCCCTGTCCTTCAGTCACTTAGGGCAAAGCCCCTACTAGCCTCTCCATAGGTAGAGGACATGACTACAGACTGCAGAGCCTCAAGACATCTCCATACACATGAGATACCTAAATGCCAGAGGGTGTACCCAATTAAGCATTCCTTCCCAGACCATCCTCTTACTTACAAAAGGTATTTAACCTCTGTACCTCCCTGAGAACACGGGGTACAGCTTCATCCATCTTCCACCATGACAATAAACCTTTTAAAACCGTAGACTTCCTCTCATCTTTGGGGCCTGCCGTGGGGAACCGTGGAGAAAGTCTTCAACTACAAAGCCTTAGCCTAATCTCCCACAGAGGACTTCTCTGCATTCCAACCACGGAGCCCACCGACTCAAGCAAGCAACTTTAGACAGCTGAGGCCCAGCTAAGCGAGTCACCTTGACCAAGAGTCTCATCTACCCCACAGGATGCTCCTGGAGCTTCTCCCCCTTACTCCTTTTGGCTGTGGGCCAGTCCAGCCCATATGCTCCTACTCTCAACTCTTCTGTGGTCTCTCAGTGGCGCATAGGAGCCCAAAGGTCTGAGTCCAGTTGATCCCCACCCATCTCCTTGCCCCAGGGTCCCCAACCCAAGAGCTCCAGCCCCCGTGATACCGTGATACTTCAGACTGGAATCTCCCCATACCCAGAGTGGAGTTCTGTGGCTTCTCATAGCCTGGCATCTTCCCAGCACCATATGGAGTGAACTCAGTTGAATTCCCTCACTTTTGTACCCTGAGCCACAGTTCCATCCGCCCCGGGGCAGCAGATGCTTGGGACACACAATTCAGCCCAACAGGATCCACGTCTACACGAGCTACAGCCTCACAGTCTTCAGCAATAGGCTATTCTCATCTAGTTCTGGCTAATTGTCAGCTCCTTGCTGTCAGGTACAGGTAAGAGGAAAAAAGTTCAGGTCCCACTGGGTCTCTTGGGCTGAGCAGGATAGTGAATGTTGACAGCCCAAAAGAAACACATCTGGCCTTGTCAAAGTAGGAACTCAACTTTAATATATCAGCCTCTTGCTTTTATAAACTCAGAACATAGAGAGTAGAGTTTTGGTGGGGTGTGATGACATAGGGGGCCAGGAAGGATGATGGAGTGTATGGGGTGACTGACAGGGCCAATGGCAAAATTCTACATCAGCAACTGTGGGGAAGAGGAAGAGCCAGATAGGTCTTACTGAGTTACCCACACAGAAGTGACTGAGATAGGTCTCAAAACTCAAAACAGGCTCTGGTTTGTCCACAAGGCCCAAACTAGATTCTAAATGGGGCCCTACAAGTAATAAAGAGAAATGTCAATAGCTTGTTTTCTTTTGGGGTCTTCTGGGATCTCAAGAATGAACAACTCAAAACGAATTATTCTACCTGTAACACTGTAATTTTTGTTTAAAAAATGTTTGTATGTGAAAATATGATTTTGGTTGAGCTATATCAACATTTATGATGTATGTAAACATATTAATGTATTTATATATAATTTATATTGATCCTCTACTACATTCTTATCCTTTGTGAAATAGACCATTGTTTTAAATATTCTAGACTTAGATAATATTATATATTCAATTTAAGCAATTAGCTATAATTTTAAATTGTGGGGTGAACAGAAAAAAATGTTTTGATGTAATTATTTTCTTCCCTCCTTTCTCATCTTAATTTTCATCCATTGTCTTTTTTTTTTTTTAATTTTAAGGCTATGTCTTTAGTATTTCCTTGGTACAAACTGCCCAAAACAAATTTTCTAAGCTTCTTTTACTCCAAAATGTTTCTATTTTCATTGGAAATAGAGTTCTAATTCAAGAGTATTCTTGTGTTTTGCATTTCCCCTTTGAAAAATGGTTATGTTTCTCTAGATATGGCCTAAGTGATTTATGCCATGCTCTCCCTGCTTTTATTATTCTTTTACTATTTCTGTTCCATTCAGAAGTATCAAGGCTTTCTTTTTCAATTTGCTTTTAGATTGTTGTTCATTTTAGTTTTCTGTATTTGGAATTTAAACATTGTCTGCAATTTTATTTTCTCTCCTACTAATATTTGTATGTCTGCAACAAACATGACAGAGCATCACTATGCAAATTCTTAACCTCCTTCACTGTGGGAATTTGATAATAATTTAAGAAAGTATTTTAAATATAAACTTTAACCAATAATGCCATATCAAGACTAAAATTGCCTGAATCTCCTGCCAGTTCCAGCCACATGTTTCTGGATGCTAGCATTGGGCAAAGGTGGGTACAAGCATATTTACTGGACTTAACAGTTCACAAAGTTTAGCCAAAATGGTAAACTCCATGTTAGATGAGAGACTCTGAACAATAACTACAATTATGTTTAATAGAAAAATGTTCCTGAAGTCAACCCCTGTCCTCCATAAGCATGTGCCCATAGGCATACCCTTTCCCCAAAATAATTTCATTTTATATACACTGTATTGTCTTTTACTGAATTCAGTGAGCCATTTCTAGTTATTGTTGAAAAATCTGCCAATGGTTTGAGAAAAAACAACAATGAAATTCTGAGCATTAAGCTTTTTTCACATGTAGTAACTAAACTTACCCAAATAATTGATATGAACACCCTGAATTTTATACATTGTCTATAATCACTGGTAACCTTCTATTTTAATGATCCAGTATTAAGGATTCCACAAGTGAAGTAAAGATCAAAGTAAGAAAAATACACAATGATGTTGCTAGATTTTTTTTTTCACCACTAGTTTTCAGTGGGCATTGAGATTTTGAATTTTAATGTTTATTGAAATCCTAATGGGCTGGACTCAAATATTTTTAGTTTGCATGTAGCCAGAGGGACCCTGGCCCCAGTTAATTCTGATTGGTAAATAAAAATGCCAGCAGCCAGTAGATGGGGAGAAGAGACATAGAGTGAGTTTAAGTTTCCTGGGATATAGACTGGACCATGAGGAAGGAGCAGGGAGAGATCGAAAATCACCATGGGATAAGAAGAATTCGCAGGAGGGAGAAGGAGAGTTACTGTGGACTATGGTCCAAGAGAACTTTGTCCAGAGTGCTGCCTAATTGAATCTAGGGCAGTCCAGATGAAGTAAATAATAACTTGGGTTACAGATAGGACGGAGATTTTAACAGCATGGAGGGTAGGCAATTGCCAAGCTATTGTGCTACCTAAGGTATATTTAAAAACAAAGGCTGTGTGTGTGTGTTGTATTTTTCATCTGGGTCAAAGACAGGAAGGAACCCATGCCAAGATTTTTTTAATTATTATTTTTTACTACAAGTATGTATTATTATTTCTCTCTTTTGCCAAAAGTTAAAACTTTTTATGCATATATTATATTTTAACCATTTCTAACCCCTAATAAACAGTACATCCCTTCCTAGACCCATGTTAACATCTTCCCTTCCAATGGTCATGTCCTTTTTTCTTAAATTTTTGAACTCATCTAGTCCAGATATTGCTCCCCGTGTTCATGGATAAGGGACTATATATTTGAATATAATTAACCAACATGGGGCATTCTCTGAAGGAAAAGTGACTCGTAATACCCTAGTAGCTATATATTGTCAATAGCACTTCAAACCAGTGAAACCTCTTCTAATTCTTTCTTTTAGTGGAAAATTGGCTGGCTTGATTTTTTATGGGTAACCACAGCTACTGTGAGACATGGATCCAACTTATCTCTCAGGTCCAGAAAACATTGTTTCACAGATGTCCTCTTCACTTCAAACTCTTAAAAAGTGTCTACCACTTTTAAAGACAGTAGTGTGTTTAAATACCCACTGGGAATGACTACCCATTTTTTCTTATTCACTGCACTTTGAACAGCTGTGAGTCTGCATTAATCATTGCCCACTAAAAATCACATTTCTCTGATGAAGTTGCTAGCTTCATTAGGAAAATGTACGAGGATAAATATTTAGGAGATAGCTTGCTTATTTCCATGGATTGTAGTAAATAAGAGATTTTGTGATTAGTTAAGTAAAACATGACCACAAGATGGCAGTAAAATATAATGACCTTTTTTGGGGGTGGCACATTGAAGGTATTTTCAGCCAGTAACTCCCACACAGTATGAGAAAGCCCAGTGGGACTAGATGGGTACTTTGTTGCTACTACCAAAAATGCAGGTAAAATATACAGGAAGAGTAAGGTCCTAAACTTCATTCACAGTGTAGAAGGATGAGGGGAAGTAAAGAGGGAGAAAGAAAGAGGGAGAGGGAGAAGGAGAGGAAGAGGGAGAGGGATTGGGAGAGGGAGAGGGACAGGGACAGGGACAGGGAGATGGACAGGGACAGGGACAGGGAGAGAACTAAGGGCCAGAAGTATATGGCAACAATTCAAAAGTATATTTTATCTCTGGGTAGAGATATTTGAAAAGTATTTGCATGATATTCAACACGAGAACACTCTTAGTTGATAACCCATACCTAAGTTGAGCTAATTTAAAAAAATTAATGTGTAAGCACAATTAGTTTAAATACCTACAGGTTGCAGCCTACCATGAAGAAGTCAATGACACACAAAGCCTACATAAAGAGGTAATCTTTAACCTATAGATAAACTGTGGAAAATAAAATTAAATAGTCTAGTTATAATAATTGTCCTTTAGAACATAACAAGTGGAAATTTATAAACACTACAGCTTGACAAAGGCAGGACATGGATGTTCCCCCTTTCCTGAAACAGCCTATTCTCTCTGATCTTTTTACCACTATTAGGCATTCTATTGCACCTCATAGATTCAATGATTAAGTCTCTTTCTGTAAATGTAGTGATCCATACTTTACCTTGATACATTCAAAAATACTTCACTGTTTATTAAATAACACAGAAACAACAATTAACCAGTAACTCTACAAAGGGTGGGAAAAAATGAGTTTAATTGTTTGATGTTGAACAAAGACTTCCAAGTTAAGAAAATAATTACAAACTTTAAAAACAATTGCCCCATAAAGTAGATGGTTCCAGGAGAAAAACAGTCAATACATAATGGCAATTTATGCCAATATTTAAATGAAAGAAAAAACAAAAAGCAGCAGATTATCAGATCAATAAAACTACAATCAAATTCCCTGAAAAAATTCTATTCATTTCAAGAAAATAACCAAGATTCTGCAGACTATTTTGAATATGAATTTTATGCATTCTTGATTCTAAATAATCTGTAATAGAAAATTTTAGGTGATAGATGAGAATTCTCCTAAAAATGGTGCATTTAGTTATACATAGATATCTCTTTGAGTATCTAACAGATACATAGATGAATTTTTTGTTTAAAGATAGAATGATCTTAAATTTATCTGAGCATTTCTTTCTCAATCATCTTTTGACATTTATTGCTTTTCTGTTTTTGTATTTCTTTCATTGGTCTATCATTGTTTCTGATCATGGTGATTATACAACTTCCATGTGCATACAGAGGCATGAGGTGTATATTACGTGTGTGAGTGAGTTGGATTAGTTGTTATCAGAGGAACATCACTTCCTATCAAATGTTGTTATCCTTCAGATTGGGAAATTGTTGACAATATTGACTTGATATATTTAAACCACTATTTTCTAGTATTATGTATTTTATAACGTATTTCTTTTTCTGTTAAACTGTGAACTATGAAAATGCAGTGAGAATATCTATTTCATTGTATGTTTTATTAGTCTATTTTTATATTAGCTGCGTAGTTACTTCTTTATTATCATGATAAAATAAAATATATGCCATAAATTAGCTAGGGAGAAAAAGTTTATTTTAGCTTACAGTTTTATGGATTTCAGATCAAAGAGCTTTGTTCCATTTGAATCTAGCTTTATGCTAAGAATGTTAAAATCCTCCCACAAGCTTCTAGAACTTAAAAACAAAACAAAACAAAATAAAACAAACAAACAAACAAACAAACAAAACCTTACCCATTGGAGACCAAGGTTTTAACATATAATCATGTGGCACTATTTAAAATTCAAATTATAATACTCCAATCTAAATACTCAAAGGGTCATAACCTTCACATAATGCAAAGAGGCAAAATAAATTTACAATGCATTCCAAATTTCTAAAATTTTAACACATGCAACATTGCTAAAAATCTAAATTTAAGCAGACATAGTGCTGGAGAGGAGTTGAGAATTCTGCATCTGAATCTTCAGGCAACAGGAAGAGATTGTAAGACACTGGCCTGACTTGAGCATCTAAACATCAAAGCCCACCCACAGTGACATATTTTCTTCAACAAGACCACAGCTACTTCAAGAAGGCTGCACATTCTAATAGCACCTATTAGAGCCTATGGGGGATATTTTTATTCAAACCACCTTAAGTAGATTGTAGGACCTGTAAGTCTTCTAATGAAAACTTGATCACATGGAAACTGCGGTTTAATCACAGAGTGTTATAATGTATATGATATAATTTGGTTATTTATTAAACAAATTTTACTAACATTGATGGTAAAGGTTTTATTTTATTTTATTTTATTTTATTTTATTTTATTTTATATGATTTGATCTCCTGATACCAGAAGCCTCCCTAAGTCATATGAAGTAACTAAATTTTCAGCCATATTTCTCCCAGAAATCTTTTAACTCAGCAACTTATTTGTGGAACATGTTAACTGGAACTTTAGGGTTTCAATGAAGTCAGAACTTGAATGATCACAGGTTTTGTGTTACTCTATCACTTTGAGGGATGTATTTTTTGTTAGATTTTATATCTTTTTGCATGTGCTCTTATTTTAAATGTCCATGGACTGGTATAAATGAGAGGATGTTACTTACACTCTTTTGTCTTTGACTGAGATTTTGACTGAAGAACATTTTTGTCTCTAAAATTTCATAAAAGCATGGGCTGCTCAAACCCCATGTGCTCACCCTATACTAATTTATTAACTCTCTTCCATACATAAAGATGATAACCTGTGTTGAGTGAAATGACTTAAATCACTCCAATAGATATTTGTTTTAAGGAATATAATTAAGCTGTAAATTGAATATAAAATATCCTCTATGCTGCTTTCTTAATTTGATCTTCTAATGAATAATTATCCTCTAGTAATCCAGCCTTCTACTAAACAATTAGTTTATGAACAGAAGTTGGTTAAAAGCTGTTCCTGCTGCTCTTTTAGGCAGTAGATAAAGAGTAATTGAGAAAAAAGCATTAGAGCAGTGGATTAAAGTTCATGAAGGAGAACGTAACAGGGTTTGACAGGTTGTGAGGCTACCTACAAAGAGAGTTATATATTTCCAGTGAATGAAAAAAATTTACAAGATAAAACACTCACATGGGTAGAAAATTCTAAACCAAAATGACAAAATTTAGTTGATATTCCTGTTTCTCCTCAAGATAAAAAAGAAAGCTTTTGCTACTACATCAAGGGAAGGCTATAGGACGTGTTGGAACTGCTCCAAATGATGGAGAATTTGAGGGTTTTTCCAGACCTATAGTGCTTAAATTACAAAAAGGTGTACACTCATGTGGAAGGTCGATGCTGAAGTAACTTTAGATCATAAAAAACGATGTTCCTAGTTAAGCTTTCAGGAAAGTGATGCAATTAGAGATGATTTAGATTAAGTCTGGAGCAACATGGAGACTACAGAAATGACAAGAACACAGTGTTTTAAACAACCAGCAACCTATCAAATCTTCATAATTACTCCTGATTAAAGTCCTGGAAACATAAAGTGGTTTGTTGTATAAGACCAAGGAAGGGTCTAACTTCTCTGAATAAATCATACCCTATATAACATAATTTATTTTGAAATTTATTTTGTTTGTGAACTGAAAGTGCAAGTAGAATTATGGGATCAATCTCAGATGTCTAACCTCTTTAATGGCTAGAGAGGATCTGAAGACCTGAGGAGACAGCTGACTCTCAGAGGTAACTTTTATCCTCTGACCTCTACACATGTGCTGTATAGTGAGCATTCATCCCCCCATACACACACGCACACACACACACACACACACAACTTGCATGCACACACACACACACACAAATAAAGAAATGTGAAAGCAAATAACAAAAAATGCAACACAAATGTATTATGAAGTTGAGTCTAATAGAATGGAAGAAAAGTTTAAAGCTTTGAGAACGTGATAAAGTTCCTTTAAAGAATGTAAGAAAAACTTTCTATCATTTTTTGTTTGTTTCTGTTTTCTTGAAAAAAAACATATCAAATAATGTCAATTTTATTTAAATGGACAAAAAATGAAAAGGTATATGTATAATCTCTCATAAAATTTCAATATTTTACTATTTAGCTCTTTGGAGAAAATGTTTTCTGATCTTTGAACAATAATAATTGGAAATAGAGTTTGAAACCTTAAAGTTATGAGAGATTGTTGAAGTAGCCTAAAGTTTTGAATGTTATTAAATTCAAGCATTTTCACATAAAAAGTACAAATGAAAAAAAAGTTACTTTAGTATTATTAAAAAGTTTGCAACTGCCTTGTAGAAAGGGAAGATATATATATTTATGGGAAGATAAATGATATTAGCAAATTTAATTAGGGTTCAGAATTTGTAACTTATTCTGACAGGAAAACTAAAGAATTGAAAGATAAATGATTATATTTAATTGTAATCCCTCTATGAATCTTTGCACAGATTATTATAAAAGGCCTCAGGATAATGTGTAATATTTTTGTAAAATATTCAATGAGTCTCAGGATGTAATGAGATAGACATTATCATCAGAACCACCCATCATACAGTTACTATATTATTATAGATATATTGTATAGATATATTATAAATATTATAAATAATTGTTATTATTTATAAGAAAATATCAAAAAAGACACCAAGTAATGACTGTAGTTTTGAATTGTAAGGGTGACATAAAGAAACTAAATTTCTTCTATGTTTTATTCAATGTCTGGAGGTAATAAACTTGGTAACATATGCAGGATAGAAACAAAAAATTGTTTTTGCAGCCAGTTTTCTTGTTATGACTTAATTGCCATGTGAAATATTTTTAAAGTTTTTGAATCCCTTATATTATTTCCTTTTTATAAATGTATGTTATTTTTTTAAATTATATATATTTCAACTTCAGGATTTAATGGGCTTTGTTAGTCAAGTAGAAAACAAGTGTGATAGGCCCACAACATATTTTTGCATGGTGATAAAGTCTCAACTTATCCCTCATTGAAATAAGTGAAAAATATTCATTATTGAGAATTTTTTCTTACTTGCAACTCACTTCATATTTTACATAATGTTTAATATAAAATTATTAAGAATCTGATCCAGTAGTTACAAATTTTCCATTTTACAAATGAAAAACAGTAATGCTTATGGGGATTGTATACTGCATGCCAAGTTAAGTAGTGGTGCCAGATTGACCTTAAGGAGCTCAACTCAAGGAGCTTAACTGTGAAGGCTGGGAATTTAAAACTAGATCTGCTGTCTCATGAGCAAAATAAGAATCACTGAATCTTATTTAGGCAAGGACATACAAACTGGTGAAAAAAATTTAAAGACATAATCAGAAAATACAACCAAAATTGATGGGTTTTATTTTAAAACAGGAATAGTAAGGCTATAATATAAAAATTAATGAGCTCATAAATTTTTATCATTATTAGAAAATTTGTTCAGAAAAACCCTCCTTTTTATTAGCAATGCTTCATTCAGATCAGTGGATTATGCCTGATAGTTTGAAGAACAATCAGCTAAACAGCAAAAAAGTGATTGCTTATGTGAGCTTATGGCAGTCACAACATTCTGAACAAATGAAAGGAGGAAACTGAGGTGAGAATAATCATTTCCATATCATACTTGCTATCAAAAGAGGATGCAAGGACTTTAAAAATATCTCACATGGCACACTGGAAAAACTAAGTCACAACAACAAGAAAACTGGCTACAAGAACCATGTTTGTTTCTATCTTGCATTTAACAATTATGTGTTGCCTAGTTTATTGCCTACAGATACTGAATAAAAAGTAGAAGTTAGATTTTCTACATGTCATCTTACAGTTCAAAAATACAGTCATTATTTGGTGTCTTTTTGTTATTCTCTTATATAAAATAACAATAATGTTTATTAACATTAACAACAATGTTAACAACAATTTTTATAATATTTATATGATATGTCTATAATAATATAGAAACTTAATTTCATCCATTATTTTATGCTTGATTGTATACTATGAAAACATATGATTTGGTATTAAGTCTGTCTATTTAAACCCTGAAACCATATGATAAAGCATTGGAGGAAAATATTTTGGGTTAAACTTATAAGTATTTAAATTATAAATCTCTAGTATAAGATCTGTGATCACAAGAAAATTTTACTACCCATAGAATGATAAATTTATATTGTGTAATCACTGAAATAGAAGCAAGTGTCTATCATTTGAGTGAATCAAACAGATGGTGAGTGAAGCTTACCATAAGGGAAAATGCAATTGTATTTATTATTTAGTTGGTCGGGCTCATTTTTTATATAACGTTTCTTCTTACATTATTAATTCAGTAGCTGTGAGTAACACTGAGGAGGGAATGTATATTTTGTCACATATAAATAAATCCACACTTCTATCATCTTATTCACACAAAGATAGAGTTCATTTCCATAGTAATATCCTGACAAGCATACTTAAACAAACTGGAACACTCTGACTAGAATATATGGTTCTTTTTAAACATGTGCAACTTCTCTCTGTTCCTCCATCATTAATTCATTTATTCAGATATTCAGCACACCTTTTTTTTTTTTTTTTACCATTTTCTGAACTTGAGAAAAAATCCATCCTAAGACTTTTCTTGGAATCTAGTGGTCATTTTCTAATCTGAGATGCGTTATAATTTGCCAATGTAATTTGATTCAATTTATTCTTTTAATTCATGGATGATATATTCTAAATAGATATTAATTATTTTCTAAAATATTCTGGTGAAACCAATGAGCTTATTGCTTGAAGAGTATGGATAAGGCATTATTAAGAGTAGCATCGGTTACCAAAAACCACAATCACTACAGCAAAGTCCACCTCATTGTAAATGGTGACCTCGTAGAAACTCCAACATGGAGACTTTCTTTTTTTTTATTGGATGTTTTATTTACATTTCATATGTTGTCGCCTTACCCCATCCCCCACCCACCCAGGAACCCCCTATCCCCTCACCCCTCTTCCTCCTTCTCTGTGGATTTAACCCCTACCTACCCCCCACTCCCACCTCTCCACCCTCAAATTCCCACCCCCTGGAGCATCCAGCCTTCATGAGGTCAAGGATCTCTTCTTCCACCTATGTCCAGTAGGGCCCTTCGATCTTACATATACAGCTGAAGCCATGGATCTCTCCCTAAGTGCTCCCAGGCTGGTGGTTTAGACCCTGGGAGCTGTGGTTGGTTGGTATTGTTGCTCTCCTCATGGGGCCACAAACCCTTTCAGCTCCAATGGTCTTCAATCTAACTCCTCCATTGAGAACCCCATTATCAGTTCAATGGCTAGTTGGGAGCATCTGCCTCTGAATATGTCAGATTCTTGCAGAACTCTGAGGAGACATCCATATCAGGCTCTTATCAGCATGCACTTCCTGACTTCCACATCAGCATCTACCTTTGGTGACTCCATATGGGATGGATACTCAGGTGGAATGGTCTTCTTTCAATGCACATTCAAATGTGTGTGTGTGTGTGTGTGTGTGTGTGTGTATGTATGTGTGTGTGTCTGTGTTCTAATGTCTTCCAATATCACTTGCAAGACCCTGAAGGAGCACTGCTTACTGCCTGTTCCTCATGGCTTTGATAAGCCTTTTTTTTTTTTTTATACAACCCAGGAGTACTTTTTCAGGAGTAGCCAAATACCATTCACTTCATGATCTAGAACCTCTGCCACCAATAATGGCGAGCCAAGAAATGCACTATGAATTTGCCTGAAAGGTGATGGAGGCATTTTCTTAATTGAATTTCCCTTTCTAAAAGAATTTTAGTTATTCCATATGAATTTGAGAATTTCCTTTTCTAACTCTGTGAAGA
>NW_021604565.1:25021154-25037370 GCF_004785775.1 Grammomys surdaster | reverse complement strand
ACACACACACACACACACACACACACACACACTCAGATACAGCTCAGGAAATATAGTTATTTGCTGACATGCCGATGACTTGAGTTCTATTCTGAGAGAACTCAGCATGGAAGAAGATGCCTGAATCCGGCAAGTTGTTCTGTAGATTTCATGAGACAGGGTATGCACATGTGTGTACATACTTAGTAACTTGAAATGTAATAAAGTAAAATGATGGGATTCTATTATATGTTCTGATGCTAAGAATCCATGAAAATCTTATGCCAAAGATTTTCAGAACTCCTACATGTGACCGTATTTTATTATCAGACACTTCAATTTTCAAGGTTCAGATACCTTTAGGTAAATATCATCTAAAAGCATAATTTTAAAATCATAACTATAAGTAATTTATATTTAAACAGTTCATGCAGTATTTACTTTTTTGTTTCATGGCTATATAGTGTATAAATGTGTTGTAGATATTGTATATGTATAAAGAGAAATATGTTAAATAAGGCTTAGTGATAAAAATTGGTCTTAGGAAATTTTATGGTCTTGGAGCGTATTATATATGGGTAGGAGATAATTGAATGATTTTAGCAATAAATCACTACAGCAAAGGTAACATAACAATGTTTAAAAATTATGGAAGCAGAAATTTTTGGGTGTCTCTTCCCCAAAGATTCATTGTAGAAACAAATAAACAAGCACACAATAAATATTAATTCTAGACTACTTCATATAATCTGTATTTATTTTAATGACTTAACTAAATACCTAATTTTTTAGTAAGGACCCACAATTATGGAAACATTGTACATTGTGAGAACAAAAGAGCAAATTATTTTCTGGCAAAGAAATAAGCCTATATTCATTTGAGTTTGCCTTGTAAATTATTCACCTTTCAAATTTTCATTTCAAAAACAAACTGAAATTACTGAAAGTCGTACTTTTCTATTCTCTAAACAATTCTCTTGAGAGAGGTTTTCATTGTATTTTACCTTTTTCTCCCTTACAACCTTGCTATTCCTCGCAGTGAGCAACACTACACTTTCATAATTTCCACACTGAAAGTCATTTCCTCACTGACGATAAATCCATAGTTCAGGAGAGTAATTCAATTTTCTTACTTATGCAGCATCACGCTCCATGCTGAGTTCCGGCTACTCTTTTGGTTCAGTAATGCTGTGCACGGAATCCTAAGCTTAGTTTTGCTGAAAGTTATACCTTTCATGTCAGATTTAGTAATTGACCTACGCACTATGAAAAAGAATAGGTTTAAGAATTTGCCCATTAGTTATACACAGGCCACCAAAAACCTTCTATCTGTGACCTTCATTGTATTTACCCATGACCTCTACGCTTGCTTCAGTAGGAGATGTAGAAAGAAGTATCGAATCATTATTTTTACTTCTGCCGTTAAAGCTTGTGTCCAAATCCTTACAAGTCTGTCATACACAAGTTACTTGGACAGTCAAAGTCAAATATTCTTTTAACCCTAACAGCTGATGTTTTAACTTTACACTCTCTTTGAAAGATTGCAGGAGAAGAACATCTCTCTACTTAATTTATGAACTCTTCTTGCTATCCTGAGATTGAAATTGGATGAAACACAAGTTTTAGTAATTGCCAATAATTCAGACTGGTACTGTTTCCTGAAACAGTTTGATCCTGGTGTGTTATGTGTTTCTCAATTCAATTGTGTTTTTGTCTCCATAGAGCATCAAATCACTGTAAATGAAGACCTAGATAAGACTGGGTTGATTATTAGTTTTTTGAAATGCATTTTAAAGAAGTAAGAATCCCACATATTAACTGTTAATTAATTTGATAAAAATTATATATTCATAAAAATTAAAGTCAATGATATAATATTCAGGAAAACAGTTGCACATTGTCCATAATAAAAATGTGATGTATAAATGATATTTCAAATTCACAAATATTCAAATAGAAATTAATTTATTTTCATAATTATAAATGAATAAGATTAATAAATGTCAGAGCAAATTTACTAACAAATAATCACACATGTGATTATTGTTTATTTGCTCTTATATAATGATGCTTCAATGGTTAAAATGTACTATTTGTTCAAAACTTTCAAGCTATTATGATTTTATTCTACATAATGTTAATTTTTCAGTATTTTATTATGTTTTTACATACAACTTAAAATTGAAATGTAAGGATATGAGCAGACACATTTTCTTTCATGAAAAGTTTATACTGAAGATACTGATTATAAATTTTTCTTACAAATAATATGAAAACTAAAATCTTTAAAATTGAGTTAACTTATACTGTAAACAACTATTACCATGAAAATTATATTTATTTAAAGAATATATAAAATGTATATGAAAATATGTATAAGAAAGTATGATAGAGAGTAAAAATGGAAGATGCAAAATCGACTCAGTAGCTTTGATCTCAGAGACCATAACTCAGTATATTGTGGATTGCTTTATACTCATACTAAAATATTCTTCCAAAACTCAAGCATACAATGTTGTTTTAAGGAATTCATCTCCATTTCAGCATCTGCCATTGTGAATGAACTCTTACAGCTATATTTATTAAAATTGTGATTCTCTTCATTTCCCCGATGACTAATGATATTGTAGATTGTTTTCCTATGCCTATTTGCCAATTTATTCTCAATTTTGTTAATGTTAAAGCCTCATTGTTCTGTGTCAATCATTTACTTAATGGCTAATATCTTCTTAAAAGTGAATATATATCGTATTTATTTTGGGGGCCTGGGTTACCTCATTCAGGATCCATTTTTTTCTATAAATTTTATTATACCATTTTTAAAACAACTGAGTACTATTTCATTGTGTAATTGTAACACATTTTTATCCATTCTTTTTTTGAGGAACATCACAGTTGTTTCTTATTTATGCTCTTATAATTAATGTGGTTAAAAAAATGTCCTTGTAGTAGGATGAAGCATCCTTTGGGTATATTCCCAAAGGTATAGCTGGATCACATCCTAGAGAGTTTAAGCTGTTAGTTATACTATTGATTTTAGTCACTCTAACAGTTGCAAAATGGAATCTCAAAGTAGTTTTGATTTGCATTTCCCTGATGTCTAAAGATGTTGAACATTTCTTTAAGTGTTTCTAGGTTATTTGAGAGTCACATGTTAGGAATTCTCCGTTTAGATCTGTTCCTACTTTTTTAGTTGGTTTATTTTATTTTTTGACGTCTAATTTTTGGAGTACTTTATATACTCTGAATATTAAGTAGTCTATTGGACATGGACGTTGTAAAAATCTTTTTTCCATTTTATATATGACAACTTTGTTCAACTAGTAATGTCCTTTATCTTACAAAGAGATTTCAGTTTCATGAAGACTCATTTATTAACTGTTGCTCTTAGCAACTCTTCTATCAGTGTTTTGCTCCGAAAGCTGTGTCTTGACCAATGCATTCAGAGCTATTTCTCCTTTTTCTTTTATCATGTTAAGTTTATCTTGTATTTTTTTTGAGTTCTTTATTCTATTTAGGCTTAATTTATGTATGGAATGAAAAATATTGATCTGTTTGTAATCTGGTATCATGGAGTTACCCAGTCTGAACAGTACCATTTATTGAAGATGCATTTTTCCATTGTACATATATATATATATATATATGTTTTTTATTTGATTCCATTGTTCAACATTTCTGTTTATGCTAATAATATATGATTTTTAAAATTACTATTGCTTGGTCATAACCAGAAATAATGTTATCTTCAGCAGTTTTAGCTATCCAATTGTTTGTTTGTTTGATTGATTGATTTTTATATTTTGAGAATTGTTTTGTCAATTTTGGTAAAGAATTATATTGTAATTTCAATGAGGATTGCAATGATTCTGCAGGTAGCTTTGGGTTGGATGTCCACTTTTTTACTAAGTAATTCCTGCAAATAACTCCAGGATACATTATTTGACACTATTATGAATGTTTATGTTTCTATGAATTTTTTCTAAATCTGTTTGTCATCTTTATATAGGAAGCTTACTGATTTGTTTATTATTCATTTTTTATAGTTAAACTTGTATTTAGCAACAATGGAATGAGGAGACAAGCTTGTCTTGCTTCCGATTTTAGTGGTATTCTTTTGAATTTATGTCCATTTCATTTGATGTTGGCGATTTGTTGCTCTAACCTGCCTTTATTATGCTTAGGTATATCCCTTGAATTCTATGATATTATATTTATCATAAAGTGATGTTGGATTATATCATAGGCTTTTTTTCTATCAAATGAGATGATTTTTTTTGTTTACATTGTTTATATAGTGGATGCATTTGCTAATTTTCATATATTGAACCATCTCTGTACTTTTGGGATGAGCCTGCTTCATCAAAGTGCACCATCTCTTTGATGTGTTATTGAATTCAGTTTGGAAATATTGTATTGAGAATTTTCCCATCTATGATCATAAGGGAAATTTGTCTGTAGTTCTATTTGTTGAGTCTTTTTGTGGTTTAGATAACTGGATAATAGTGACCTCATAGAATTAATTGGGCAATGTTCCTTCTGTTTTTATTTTATTGAATATTTTAAGGAGATCGGTGTTAACTCTTACTTGAAGTGTGGGAGTAGAATTCTGTGTTAAAGTCGTCTTGCTTTTTTTTTTTTTTGATACCTGTCAGGAAAATTAACAATTTATTTTAGATTATTCAATTTGGTGAAGCGGAGTTTTAAAAGTGTATCCCTATGGTTCCTGTATTTTCTTAGTGTCTGTTTTTATGGCCCATCTTTTATTTCAGATTTTGTTAATTTGGACCTTCTCACTATTCTTTTAATAAGTTTTATAAGGGATTATCTGTCTTGTTGAGTTTATCAAAGAACAAACATTTCAATTAATTTATTTTTTCATTATTCTCATTATTTCTACTTCATTGATTTCAGCCATCATTTTGATTATTTCTTGCCATCTACTCTTCTTATATGTGATTACTTCATTTTTTCTAGGTCTTACAAATGTATGTTAAGGTGGTAGCATTAGATCTCTCCATTTATTTTTTAATGTAAGCTCTTAGTTCTATGAACTCTTACCAATATTTTCATTGTATTTCATAGGTGTGAGTATGTTGTCTATTCGCTTCCATTGAGTTCTAGGAAGTGTTTAATTTTCATCTTTTTTTTTTTGTCATGACCTATTTTTCATTCAGAAAAATAGAGAGTTGCTCAGTTGGGTTTTATTTGATAATTCTATTTCCAAATTCAGTTCTTGAACAGTTTTATTTATTTCCTCATATTACTTAAGTTTGCCAGGATTTCTCCAATTTATTAATTTCTTATTTAAGGACTTCAGTCATTTTCATAAAGGTCATTTTTAGGTGTCTTAGCTCCTTAAAGCCAGCAGTTCCAGGCGAGAGGAGAGAGTGGTCCTTGTCCTGCTGGATCTCTCTGGAGCTGAGCAGATGTTGCGTGTCAATGGCCCAAAAGTAACACACCCAGCTGGGAGTCTTGTTGAAGCAGGACCTCAACTTTAATGTAACACTCTCTTGTTTATATAAACTTAGAGCATAAGGAGGAGAAGTTTTTGGTGGGGTGAGATGATGTAGGGGGCAGGGGAGGGTGGCCAAAGGGTATGGGGTGACTGACAGGGCAAATTGCAAAGCTCTACAACAGCTGAGCAGAGGCAGGTCCAAACAGGTCCTGTTGAGTCACCCCCATACGGAAGTGACTAAGATAGGTCTCAAACTTAAGCCACGTTCGGGTTTGTCCTCGAGGCCCAAATCAGGGCCAAAATGGTGCCCAATAGTGTGTATGTGTGTACGACCCATCTCTATTATAATATTCAGTGCCTACTGTTGTAAGATAGTTGAGCTGTAGTGGACACATATTGCCTAGCTGTTTTTGATTTTTTTTTTTTTTTTGGCACTTTGGCATCTGTCTTTGTGCTGGGTATAGATCAAGATTTTGATTTCTGTATTACTTTCTGTTGGGTGTGCATTTACTTCCTTGGTATCTGTTTCCATTCTGGATTTTCAAATTGTGCCATGGTAATGTGTTATCTGTTTTGCAGCTGGCATGTTCACAGAGAATGCTGAATATTGTTAAAGATTAGATAATTTGAAGGAGTTAGGGGAAGGAAACATTGGATGAGAAGGTCTCTGTGATCCTTTGGAGATAATATCTGAAAGGAAAGGGAGACTACTGAAGGTCTCCAACAGCAGATCTGGGGTGAGACTGAGTAGATTATGTTGGGAGCCGACTCTGAGCAGAATGCGGCTATCATCTTTACAGCCATCTTGAGCCATATACCCTGACAAGAGACTTGTTTTCAACAGCCTACAACAGCTGATCACACTCTGATAATTATCTTGATCCTTTCAATCAAGGCCAGGCAGTGGTGGCACACGCCTTTAATTCCAGCACTTGAGAGACTCATGGCGAGACTCAAGGAGAGATTAAAGGCGAGACTCAAGGTGAGACTTGAAGAGAGATATAAAAGGAGAGACTTGAGGAGAGAACAAGACAGACTCCGTCTCTAGAACAGACTCAGCAGACTCTGTCTCATCTCCAGAACAGACTCTGTCTCGTCTCCACATCAGACTCCCTGTCTTGTCTCCATTCTTCCTGTCTCTGTCTCCACTCTCTCTCTTGCTAGACCCTGACCCGCAGACCGGAGCAGCAGAATGGGCAGTTACAAGATTATATCTCAGAAATAGTCAGAGATGTGTGTGTCTACCATCAACCTACTAATTGCTCTGAGAGTTGAGTCCTTCTTGGTAGCAGTGGGTGCATGTTGTAGTTAATGTTCTGATGTAATGATCAGAGATGAGAAGAGGATGTAAGAGCCACAGTAGATGTGTGGGGGAGCGGAGCTGATATTCTGTTTCAACACTAAGGATGAGACTGTGGAACTTGGGCTGGAAATATAGAAACAGGAAAAGGTCTGGGTAATGTTTCTATTATTATTATTATTATTATTATTATTATTATTATTATTGATTGAAGTCGAAGTGCTCAGCCCACTATGAGCAGTACTACCCCTTGACATTTGGTTATGGAATGTGTAAAACAGCAGAGTTAGCAATTTATGTGGTGACAATCAATTGCCAATGTTCCTCCACTGCCTCTGTGCTATTTCTTGAGCACAGGGTCCTGGTTTGAGCTCCTGCCATGACTCCCCATGATGAACTGTTATTAGAAACTATTAGATGAAATAGAACTTTTTCACCCAAAGTCCCATATCATCATGGTTTTCTCAAAATAGAAAGTATACCAATATATTATGCATATATAATAATAAATATGGTGATTATAATCTAGATTCTTTTTTAAAAACTTTCTTTTGTCTAATTTGATAGTTTAATGAGCCCATAATAGTCTTATTTTTCAATTTTTAACTTATACATTTTTTTATCCTAATTAAGATATTTTTCTGCCTTTGGAATTTTTTATGATTTGACTGTAAATAGCAATATTATTTCACACGTTTGACATACCAGAAAATATGCGTATATATGTGAGGAAAATTTAAGAAGGCCGCCACAGTGGTGGGGTGGCCCCAGAGGGGCTTCCACCGCTGTGGTTGGTCCCACATTCGGGGGAAACTCTATGGTACCAGCAGCCTGGGGACCTTGGTGGCGACAGGCCCCAGTAACACGAGGAAGTCCTTGGTTCCAAAAAGGTTTATTGTCATGGCGGATGATAGATGGATCTAGGGGTACCCCCAAGAAACTCAGGGCAGTCCTGAGTTATATAGGGAGGGAGAAAGGGAGAGGATTGGGGGAGGATCTGGGGGAGGCATGTTTAATTTGCTTTGCCCTCAGGCCTTCATTAGTATGTAAATCCCTAGGGCCTGAGGCCTATAGCCCAGCCTACGTAATTCTATGGAGACCGTGACTGCTTTTCAGGATTCTGGGTTCTAGGGGGCGCCAAACTCCTGCCGGTTCTCATGCAGAATCCCATCTAGAATCCTCAGAGCCTCGGGGTTCTAGGCAACTGCTCCACCATGACCCATGATACCCTTACGCAGTCCCACATATATAGTTCTGAAAATAATAGTAATTTTCATTGTACATTTCCTATATTTTAATAAACTGGCCTAGAATTATATTTTGAAAAATAAAGCATGTTTTCTTTTGTTTCATTGAGATTATTCTTAAAGCAAAGGTGATTCTGTTTTGCATTTAACTCTCTATGAAGAAAACTTTGATAGCTATTCTAGACTTAGAAATTTGCATGACAGTTTATCAAGTTATGGCAAATATATTCATGCTATATTGAACATTCTATGTGAAGCGAACATTATTTTTCAGACATCCTTGATAATTAATTTCCAAAGACAGAAACACTTTAGTGTTCAATATTTCTAATATTTTAGGTCAATGAAAACAAAAGTAATATCAATTTTACTATTTTTACTTACTCAAAAACTTATTTAGCTTTAGAAAGAGCCTTTCTAATTCATAATACTGTTTTATGATTCATAAACATAATTTCTATTCATTATTACGGCCTATATTTTTGTTTTAGTCTGAATTATTTTATTCTTCATTACTATAATAAGCAAGAATTGTCAGTGTTTGTTCTCAAAAATACATTAGGAGTTAAAAATGTTTTTAACAATTCTGCACACCCATGTTCAGCTAAGTGGAAGAGTTTCAACATGTATATGCTTACTGGCTCCTTAAGAGCATTTCTGGAAGTAGCAATTTGAAAATATATAAAAGAAAGTATGTTTCTCTCCTGAATATTAGGTAGAGAGTAAACCTAGGCTAAGAGGAATAGATGGTGGGGAGGAAACGTAACTTTCATCATTCTTTTATTAAGAAGTAATTTTTAAAGTATATAGAAAAATTATCAATACAAAACTTACATCTTCATAGGTACATCCATTAGCAGAGATCTAAAAGATTCTGGTTTACACATTCAGTGACATGATCACCCATGTATACATGGAGCAAAGGCAAAATATGAATTGTGTTACCATTGGAAAGATGAGCCCGAGATGTTTTCAGAGGTGCATGTACAGCTGCAGAGAATGAAAATGACACAAGATTTTACACCTTTCAACCAAATCAAAGAAGGAATGGAACTGAAATGGTGTGCCTGCAACTATACCTAACAATAATGACCTCTCTATGATAATAAACAGAGTTGTGAAGTCTGTTGTATGGTATAAAGGTACCTTTGATATTTACCTTTACAAATTTCACAGTAGTGAAAGAAAATATGTTAAAATTTAGGAAATGGTGGCCAGAAGTTGAGGCTTTTAAAGAAAATGTTTTATTGTCCTGTTTTAAATAATGAAAAATTATATAGCATAGCCATAACGTATGTGGCTAAATTTAGGTGAAAAATTAAGACTATTGGAAAAAGCACACAGAAGTGAGGATCAAGGGTTGTAGAAAATTTGTATCCTGGGATAATAAATCTACTTATGATACTTATTAACAAAGCAGGAGATAGTCATGCATGTGGGTGAAAGCAGAGGAACTAAAGAACTCAACTGAGAACCTGAAATTCCAGGCTCCAGGTACATAGGTAGCAGAGGATGGCCTTGTCTGACATCAATGGAAGAGGAGGCCCTTGGTCCTGTGGAGGTTTGATGCCCCATCTTAGGGGAATGCTGGAGCACTGGGGCAAGAGAGGGTGGGTGGGTCACAGAGCACCCTCATAGAGGCAAAGGTGATGGAGGAGAGGGCAGATGTGGAATGAGAGGTTTGTAGAGGGGTAAACAGGAAGTGGGATGTCATCCATAAAAAATTATTTAAAAAAAGAACAAAAGTAATTGTTTCACCAAAACTCAGCACCATTGTGAAAGAGAGAGAAACAGCACCCACAAGGCACAGTGATAAAGAGGAAGTATATCTGTGCTTTTTCCAGTGTAGAACTTTTAGACTGCGTGTCCAAGATGCCACTGATAAAAAAATTTGAAAAATATTAAGGATAAACTTGTGTTTAATCATCTATTGTAATTGAAATGCTATTTCATAAGGTAAAATAAAAGCCTAGTTAAGGTACTTATACTACCCTGAGAATCTCAGCACCTTTATCAATGTTTCTGCACTTAGCAGTGTGCTGCAAGCATTAGACAAATGCCTATAAAAGAGATTTATAAAATACCTGAGACCTAACAATCTTTGAGATTGCTTGAAATATGAAAGTGATTTCAATCCCAAATAAATTATCCCTCTTTATTTTTTAAGAGTTAGAGCTCTTAATATGTTATTACTTGGTTTCACAATACTTAAATGATTAATAATGATTAGATAGGCCTCTCATAGATTTCTCATGCTCAGAGAATGATCTTCTCCCGTGGCCATATGAAAACACTAACCGAACACATCAAGTTCTAAAGAGAACGGATTATGAACATGAGAAAGGTATGTGAGGTGGACATTGAGAGAAGTTTGAGGGGAGTTTGGGGACTGTGGAGATAAATATCAAAATATATTCTATACATGTATAAATTCTCAAAGAAGAGAAAATATATAAAATAAATAAATAGGAGGAAATCATAGAGGAGTATCCTCCCAAACCTTCTTTATTCAATTTATTTGCTAGGAATTTTACAAAAAATAATAGTTTCTCTTCTTGAGATTATATCCTTCTTTATAACTAAAAGGTAATTATTTGTATTACATTGGTGTTTTAGAATATAATTTCAACTCTCCCTCCACTTCCTGACATTATTTTCTTCCCCCTTCTGAGTGGGACTGTAGTGTCTACACTTAGGTGTGGTCTTCTTTCTTCTTGGGTTTCATGTGGTCTTTGAATTGTATTGTAGGAATTCTTAGCTTCTTTTTGGCTAATATCCTATTATCAGTGAGTACATACTAAGTGTGCCTTTTTTTGTGAGTGGGTTACCTTACTCAGGATGATATTTTCAAGTTCCATCCGTGTACCTAGGAATTTCTTGAATTCATTGTTTTTAATAGTTGAGTAATATTCCATTGTGTAAATGTACCACATTTTCTGTATCCATTCTTCTGTTGAAGGACATCTGGGTTCTTTCCAGCTTCTTGCTATTATAAATAAGACTGCTATGAACATAGGGGGGTATGTATCCTTGTTATATGTTGGAACAACTTTTGGGTGTATGTCCAAGAGTGGTATAGGTGGGTCTTCAGGTAGAGTTGTTTCCAATTTTCTGAGAAATCGGGGAGGGTGAGAAGAGGGGGAAAGAAAAACGGGGCCAGTTCAGATACTGGAGGAGATGGAGGATAAGTACAATGGGTCAGGAAATTGAAAAGAGGAGAACAGCAGTGGGGGAGGGGGAACTGGGGTATTCACTAGAAAATCCAAGATGCCAGGGACCGAAGAGATCTCCAGGACTCAACAGAGAGAACATTAGCAGAAATACCTAAAAACGGGAGGATAGAACCTGTAGAGACGATATATAGTGGATAGGCACAGCCTCTGGTTGAGGCATGAGGTTAGCCATACACCTGAAGAATATTAATCCAGAATTCCTCCTGTCAGAAGGAAATGCAGGGACAGAGTGGAGCAGAGACTTAAGGAGAGGCCATCTGAAGACTTCCACATCTAGGGATACATTCCATCTGAAGACACAAAAACCAGACACTATTGCCGATGCCAAGAAGTGCTTGCTGAAAAAAGCCTGGTATAGCTGTCCCCTGAGAGACTCTCCCAGAGCCTGAACAATACAAATGCATATACACGCAGCCAGACATTGGACTGAGGAGAGGGTCCCCAATAGAGAAGTTAGGGCAAGCACTGAAGGAGCTGAAGGAGTTTGAAACGCCATAGGCAGAACAGCAATATCAAGCAACCAGACCTCCTCCCCCAAAGCTCCCAGGGACTAAATAACCAACCAAAGAGTACATGTGGGGGGGACTCGTGGCTCCAGCTGCGTATGTACCAGAGTATTGCCTTATCTACCATCACTGGGAGGGGAGCCCCTTGATCCTGTGGAGACTTGATTACCCAGGATAGGAGAATGCTAGGGCACTGAGGCAAGGGTGGTTGGACAGGTGAGGGAGTACTCTCATAGAGGCAGGGAAAGGAGGGAGGTATTAGAGGGGTTGTGGAAGGGAAACTTGGAAGAGGGATAATATTTGAAATGTCAATAAATAAAATAACCAATAAAAAATTAAAAAATAAAACAAAACCAAAAATGTATAATTTCCAAGAAGAAACAGTCTATTCTTTAAAATATATTTAAAACAATAAATTTTATATAATTTACTAAACTATAGTCAACTTTTAACTGAGAATGTAGGCATAAATATAAAAGCTTTGTTAAGACCATAGATTTGTATTGTACAAGGAGTGAGTGTGCCTTGGTCATGTGTCCACATCTATCCACTCTTGTCTTTTATGTAGAGAACAATCTAGTAAACTGCTACCAAAACTTACTTCATTGAACTGCTTACGGGGATAATCCGTAGATGACAGAATTGAGCCAATACTTAAATTTTAGTTTGGAAAAAAATAAATATGCTTTCTTTCTTCAATTAGTTTTTTATACATTCTTAAGTATATTTGGTTAATTGCAAATGGTATGAAATATTCCCTGTATTCATGTAACAGGTAGAAAATAAATATTTAAATATTAGTTAAAATTATTAATTGCCATTATTATACAATATGACACACTCATTTGAACAAAATGCCTGAAAAATAAAAATAGAACTATTCAACATAAGAATGATGTGAGGCCAGGTATGTAGCACCCATCTTTAATTCCAGTACTCAGGAGTCAGAGGGACAGAGGCAGGTAGATCTCTGAGTTTGAGATCAGCATCGTCTTTACATTGAGTTCCAAAGCAGTCAGAGCTCCAGAATGAAAACCTGTTTCAAAAAAGAAAAAAAAAAGAAAGAAAGAAAGAAAGGAAAGAAAAGAAAAGTAAATCCACAAAGAAAAAGGAAAATAAGAATTACATGGTTTCAGAAAACGTTCCATTTTTATTTTGTCTGGAAACATTGGTATATAATTTGGGACATAATATTGGTGAAAAATAACGTATGAGATAAAGTTCATGAATTTGACGAAAAGCTGAGAGGGGTATATGTGGACTTATGTGGTTTGCAGTGAGGAAAGGAAGGGGGGAAATGTAATTAAAATATTATCTCAAAAATAAACAAAAATTCTGGGCATTTGAAAATACAGATTACTAGTATGCATATTTAATAGAAAATTAGGAATTAGTACAGGCTACAAAGAAAAGGACACTGTAACCTAATGCTAATTTTCTTTATCAAAATACTACATGGAGTATTTAGCTGAAAACAAATCTATATTTCATTAGTATTGTATGGATTAACAAGACCTCCATATGAGCAGAGATTATATCAATGATGCATATTTATGTTATTATGGCATGAGATAAAGCTCTTGGTTAGACTCAGCTGTTCATTTTCTAGTTGGTTTTCCTGAAATATAAAAAGAGTGACACCCGATGATACATTTAAATTCATTGTATCACATATACATTATCAGTCATCGAAATGAAAAGATGTTGGAGCGTTTGCTCATCATTTCTTTTATTTTGGTACAGTACAGCTTTTATATAAATATCCAGGAAATACATTTTTCCTATTTTTGGTCTCCTTTGCCTCATAAAAGCTTTTCAGTTTCATGAGGTCCCATTTATTAATTGTTGATCTTAGTGCTTGAGCTGTTGTTATTCTGTTCAGGCATATACCAATTTCAAGGCTATTCTTTACTTTGTGTTTGTTAGATTTACTGTTTCTTGTTTTACTTTGAGGGCTTTGTCCCACTTGTATTTGTGTAGATGAATTTCAGTCCAGTAAAATCCAGTGGCTATTCTGGCAGTGGATCACATCAAAAGAACTAGGATTTTATGATCTGGTTCAAATGCAGACACACCCTTAGTAGACACCTTTAATTTCAACAATGTAGGTAAATTTAGTTTATAAAATGATGCAAACCTATTTGAAAATGGCATCTAATTTACGAGCAGACAATGTCACAAATCAGAGAAAGGTTTCACAGTATGAGTCAAAGATAGAATAAGTCTCCCACTATTTATCTGTGGAGTTCAAAGTGTTAGTTAAGCTTTTGTAATGTTTCTTTTATTAATGAGGCTGCCCTTCCATTTGAGGCATAGTTATTTGAAACTCAAGATAGCATCTTGTTGAATTTTTCTTCTTCAATGAGTATGAAGTGCCCTTCCCCATATCTTTTGATTAATTTTGATTGAAATTCTATGGCTACTACAGGTGACTTCATGTGTCTATTTTCTTGGAGAAATCTTTTCCCAGCCTTTAACTATGAGGTAATATCTATCATTGATACAGAGGGCCTGTTTCTTGTATGGAGCAGAATGATGGATCCTGTTTCACATCCATTATGCCAGACTAGTTTTTTTTTATTGGAAAACTGAGTCCATCAATATTCATACTTATTAATGATAATTGATTGGTAATTCGTGTTTTTTGATGGTGGTGGTGGTGGTGGTGGCGGTAACAGTGGTGGTTGTGTTTGTGTGTGTGTGTGTGTGTGTGTGTGTGTGTGTGTGTGTGTACTTCCATTCTGGGGGGGTTTCTGGTGTAAAATTATTTATTTACTATGTTTTCTTCTGTGTAGTTAATCTCCTGGGATTGGAGTTTTTCTTCTAAACAGCTTCTGTAAGATTGAATTTGTGGATTGATACTGTTTAAATTTGGTTTTGTTTTAGAATAGCTTGTTTTTTCCTCTATGGTGATTGAAGGTTTTGCTGGGTATAGGAGTATAGGCTGACAAATGTCATCCATTAGAAACTTCAAAAATCTGTCCAGGTCCTTCTGACTTTTAGACTCTCTGTTGAGCAGTCAGGTGTTATTCTAGTAGTTCTCCCTTTATATGGTACTTGACCTTTTCCCCTTGCAGCTTTTAACATTCTTTCTTTGTTCTATATCTTTAATGTTTTGATTATTTTGTGGCTGGAGTACTTTCTTTTCTAGTCCAATCTATTTGATGTTCTTTCAGCTTCTTTTATGCTTGTAGCCATTTCTTTCTTTAGGTTAGGGAACTTTTCTGCTGTGATTTTGTTGATAATATTTTGATCTTTGAGCTGGGAATTTTCTTTTCCTACTATTCTTAGGTTTGGTCTCTTCACTGTGTCCCTTACTCTCTGGATATTTTGTGTCAGGTACTTTTTAGATTTAACATTTTCTTTTACAAATATGTGGACTTCTTTGATATTATCTTCTATGCTAATAATTCTCTCTTCCTTCCCTTTTATTCTGGTGATGATGCTTGCATTTGTTGTTCCTGTTCTCTTACACAGATTTTCCATCTCCAAGATTCTCTAAGTTTCTGTTTATTTATTGCTTCTATTTTCATATTGAAGTCTTGAGAAATTTAATTTATATCCTTCATGTGTTTGATTAGAGTTTCTCATATTTCTTTAAAGGATTTAGTTTTTTCTCTTTAAAGGACTCTATCTTCTTCATAAGATTGGACGTAAGGTCATTTTCTTATGCCTTAGGTGGATTGGGATACCCAGAGTTTGTTGTAGTAGGATAACTGGGCTCTGGAAGTGCCAAACTGCCCTATGTGTTTTGATGATGTTAGTACAATGAGCTTTAGATATCTGGGTTTTATGCATATTTTAGGTTTAGATACTAATTTTTGAATTTAATATTGTTGCATGAATGAGTTGGTATTTTTTCCCTTGGTTTCTGTTTTTTTTTTTTTTTTTTCTGTTTACTGTCCTGAGTGACCTGTGGTTCTGTTGACTAGCTAGTCTCCCAATATGTCTGGATATCTACTCTTGTTTTTATGTGGCCTGTTTGGCCTGTGGGTTTTGGGTGCCAGCTTTGCTTCTAAGGTCTATAATATCAATGCTACCCAGTATTCCTTCCACTGATGGGCCTCTAGAAAAGGAGGCTAGGTAATGGGGTAGAAAAACAGAGTCCAGTGTTACTGGTGCAGTTTAAGATTGATGAGTATGTTTTAGGGTATATGGATGGCAAGATTTTGGGCAAGATATTACCTGTTGTCCCTGGTGCTGGTAGGCCTCTGGGAATTCAGGCAGAGTTTTGGGACAGTTGTGTTACATAAAAAAGAAAGAAAGAGGCAAGATATGTTTGGTAGAGGGAGGTATGGTAAAGTGGAAGGGGGTACCTCAGTGGGCCAATGCTGAGGCATCCCTTCACCTTGAGGCCTCAGCCCTAAGATGGATATAGTATAGAATAGTTTGTTTAGGGCATCAGAAGGAGTTGAGGAGGAAGTAGAGGTAGAGAAAGGAAGAGAAAGGCAGAGAGAGAGAGAGAGAGAGAGAGAGAGAGAGAGAGAGAGAGA
>NW_021604565.1:24970930-25021054 GCF_004785775.1 Grammomys surdaster | reverse complement strand
GGGAGGAAGGGAGGAAGGGAGGAAGGGAGGAAGGGAGGAAGGGAGGAAGGGAGGAGATTAGGAGGGAGAGAAGGAGGGAGAGAAGGAGGGAGAGAAGGAGGGAGGGAAAGGAGTGGATGGCCAGGAACAGATGGAGAGAGAGAAGTGGAGGACAAGAAATGAGGAACGAAGAGACAGAGGGTAAAAGCAAGAGAGGAAAAGAGTTAGGAGTTGGCAAACACCCCCTTTTATAGTGAGTTAGACATACCTGGCTGTTGCTAGGTAACTGTGGAGTGGAGCCTAGAAGGAATGCTAACAGGGACAGAAAGTAGTGTATGGGTACAGTTTAGCACTGTTGTTTACAGTTCCAGAAGAGTAGGCAGGCAAGGCTTGGGTGGGGGAGCCGTGGGAGTGGGGGCTTTCCTGGTATTTCTGGTACAGGCTGGCCTCCAGGAAATCTGGTTGGTTTGTGGTAAGAGAAATGCAGCACAATGTATGGGTGCAGTTTGTCATAGTTGGGTATCCTTTCAGTGGAACTGCAAGACAGGGTCAATGTGGCGAGGAGGGCCTTACCTGGTGTTTCTGGTCCCACAGGCCTCTAAGAAAGCATGGAGAGTTGTGGGGCAGGGAAATGCAGTGCAGGGTATGAGTGGAGATTCCAGATGATGGGTATGTTTCAGGGGAGTGTGTTTGAAAGGGAAAAAGGGCTTTTGCAGCTGGTAGGGGCCCCTGGGAAAACAGGTCAAGTTGTGAGTTAGGAAATGGAGCATAAGGTATCTGGTGGACTTTATCAGTGTGAGAGGGTAATTTCAAGGGAGTTGGAGGCAAGTGTTTAGGGGGAAGGTTTAACTGATATTCCTGGGGTCCACAGGCCTCTAGGAAAGCTGGTAGAGTTGTGGAGCAGAAAATCAGGTGTAGATATATAGTACAGTTTAGAGCTGTTGAAAAAAATACATTTTCATATAAATTTACCCAGTCTTCATTTTATATCTGGCTAAACAAAGGGTCATGGGAAGTCCAAATGTTTCTATATATTTATCATTTCAGGAATTGGTATTGAGAACATATTGAAACAAACTAAAGTCGCATCCTAGAATGCACAACTCACTCTCTAAGAAAAAATGTTTTATGAATATTAGATAATTTGTATATTGGGCTAAAAGTTTTACTTAAATGATAAGTCTTTAGCTATTGAAATATCTTATGACAAATGAATTTTAATGACTCTATTGATTCCAGGTATTACTTTATGCTGAATTCTTTCTGATGTAGACAATGAATCCAGTACAATATTCAAATTCCTTAGAATAAAAGGTTTCAAAACTAAAGATTTTTTTCTAAGAACAAATAGTTACAAGATTTAGAACTGAAGACACAGTATTTTAACAATTTATTTCATTAATTAGATGGGATGCTTTAGTTCTTCATTACAGTTTGTATTTTCTATGAAAGTTCAAAAACAGTACATATAACAGTTTGGTGTCCATATCTTAAATTTATACATAAACTCACCGAGTTAAGTCAGAATATGAAAGCCAGTGTCCTATACAGATAATCTTAAATTTATGTAAAGAATTAGACTTATGCTACTGTCTTTTCCTCTTATATTTTTTATTGTGAACCTTTCTTTTAATGGCTGAGCCATCTCTCCAGCCCTGTGTTTTCCTTATAGTTTAATCTGTAGAACTGTTGATAAAATGCAGACCAGTATCTAAAGTACAAGTTTGATGAAGGTTTCTGTTCTATACAGTCTATTTCCTTGAGCTCTAGAGTCTAAAGTTCCCTTCACTTTTTGTCTAAATATCTTTCTTTGTTTTTATCTTTGTATGCCATAAGAGTATATCGTAACAACACTTTTGTTTTCTGAATGCTTTGTGATGCAGCATCATACCATAGCAAAAACATTTTTTGAATATTCTTATGAATAACTTTAATGAGCTAGATTATTTCTTACATGTAATCTATTATAGTCCTGTCTACTGTAAATCCACCAAAATCTGAAAATACTGAATTTTTAGTAGTATTACCTAATTATCCATAGCATTTGAGTAAGTATGTTATTTCAAATTTGCTACATAATTAACATATTTTGTACATTATAAATTATTATTCATACATTAAAATGTGTACAATAAAATAATATTTTATTTTATGTTATATGATGTACTATATTTTAATAAACATGTAAATTTTAATAAAAATGTAGGAAGTTACTTTTATGCAGTTAATTATTCAATACTTGATTCAAGATATTTTAGCCTTGGCTTTAATCACATACTTAAAGCTGCTTAGGAAAAGGGCAAATCATCAATTAACACAGGGTTACACATTTGTAAAATAATTTTTAAAAGCTTCTGGGAGCTCCAACCTCCATAAAGAAAACCAATTCAATGTTAATGAATCCATTCCTAAGAAATGCCTAGGGACTGTAACAGAAAAAAGAATGAGGAGGAAAGGGGGTGTATGACTTGACAAATTTGTAACTTAATCACTCTGGAAGCCTACTGATCTCTTCTCAGAACAAAAATATCATAGACTGTAGAAAGAACTCATGAAAACACTGCTTTCACCAATTGTTTTACCCTCATTATAAGAAAAGAGCAAAAAGACAAACAAGTACAAGTCTGATGAGAATTTGTTTAAGACACTCACTCAATGGTTAGATATGTTGCATTTAATCAAAAACGTACTCCATAAAAGTGTTAGCCACATAATTGGGGTGGGAATCTAAGACAGACATTCATGCTTTGAGAAATTTTCTGCAGATTTAAGTAAAGATACAAATAATTCAGAAGTCCACTGTGGTTATAAATCTGTAAGGATAATAAATAAAAAAAAGGCAGCAGTTGATTTTTTAGCTTAGAGGGGTGGTTTGAATATGCTTGGCCCAGGTAGTGGCACTATTAGGAGGTGTGGTCTTGTTGGAGTAGGTGGGTCCTTGCTGGAGGAAGTGTGTCATTGTGGGTGTGGGATTTAAGACCTTCCTCTAGCGGTTTGGAAGCCTGTCCTATCCAAGCTGTCTTTGAAACAAGACTTGGAACTCTCAGCTCCTCCAGCTCCCTGTCTGTCTGGATGCTGCCATGATCCTGCTTTGATAATAATGGACCCAATAAGTAAGCCAGCCCAAATTAAATGTTGTCTTTTATAAGAGTTGCCTTGGTCATGGTACCTGTTCACAGCAGGAAAAACTTAACTAACACGCCTGGTGTAAATCCTACATATAATTTAGGATCAAGCATAGAACCTGAATCTTCAATACATGGAGGAAATGAAATACACAAAATTGACAAATATAGAACAATTATCTCAGCTGCTTTAAGAGACTTCTCTAATAAATGTGAGCTGTGCTTCATGAGCATGATAGTTTTGCATTAAAAAATAAGTAGTTACTCAGCAATAGTGTCAAGGTTCAATGTCTGCAGATGGGATGGATCCCTAAATGTAGCAGTCTCTGCTTCATTCAGTTTCTGTTCCATTTTTTGTCTCTGACTTTTCTTTGGACAGGAGCTTTTCTATGTTAACAATTTTGAGATGAATGGATGGCCCCATCCCTCTACTGAGGACCATGCCTATCTACTGGAGGTGGTCTTGACAGGTTCTATCCCCACTTTGTTAGGTATTTGGCTAAAGCATCTCCCTTGGGTCCTCTCACTTCCCTGGTATCTGGGACGTTTCAATGGGTACCCTACCCAGTTCCCCTTTGCCCAGTTTTACATATTTCTACTCCATTTCCTGACCCTCTATACTTCTGACCTGTAGTTCTTTGCCTCCCTCTACCTCCCATGATTATTTTCCTCCCCCTTCTATGTAAGATTTTGTTAGTAGCAGGAGCCTGGTACGGCTGTTCCCTGGGAGATTATACCAGCACCTGACCAATACAGATGCAGATATTCACAACCAACTATTGCGCTGAGCCCAGGAACATCAAAGAAAGAGCTAGGGGAAAGACTGAAGGAGCTGAAGGGGTTTTCAACCCCATAGGAAGAACAATATCAATGAATAGGACCACCCAGAGCTCCGAGAGACTAAAGCACCAGCCAAAGTGTAAACATGGAGAGATCTATGGCTCCAGATACATATGTAGCAGAGGATGGTATTATTTGACATCAAGGAGAAGGGAGGTCCTTGGTCATGTGGAGGTTTGGTGCCCCATCATAGCAAACTGCTAGAGCAATTATGCAAGAGCTGGTGAGTAGGTGGAGGAGCACCTTCATAGAAACAGGGAGAGGGAGGATGGGAAGGACAGTTTGTGGAGGGGTAACTGGGAAGGGAGATATCATTTGAAGTGTATAAAATAAAATTAAATTTCAAACAAGTTTTTCATTCTTTGTCATGACAATGACTTACTATTTGCTTTTCTTGTAGTAGAATGTGCCTCCCCAAGATTAAAAAGGATTCAATCATGGTGTTAGACTTTGGCTCAAATCACCTTCTTTCAACAAGAATATCTGTGTCTATCTTATGTATCAGGTATTTGGTTATTTTATTTAAAGATAAAATTTTGAAGTTTATAAATGCTTAAAATTTAGCCATAATATATTAAAATAGGATGGGTATTGGCTAATTACTTTGTTATTTTATATATTATATGAATTATTAATATTAATTAGTCTTTATTATGATTTAAATACCAAGAGTTTCCTTTACCCAATTCAGTCTTTGACACGTAAACAGGTAGATTGCTTCTTCAAAGGAATAGTCTTTCTGTTAGACTAAGATATATTTTAGAGATATTCAGTTAGTTTATATGAATCATGTTTGACATATAAAAATACTACATATGTTGTCTTTTTAAGTTAGGATGAATGTAATAATGCAGTGGAAGAATTAACTACCACAGACCTGAAGCCTGTCTAGCTCAGGATTAAGATCTTTGATATGTAGTGTTTGATTTGGGAACACTAATTTTCAGTTGTCTGTCTCCTCATTTTCTCAGCCTACTGGAAGAATATGTAAGTGAAAACATAGGCGTGTTGATTCTTTTCATTCATGAGGGCACTTCCTTACACAAAATTACTCTCAAAGGTCCTACTACCAAATACTACCACATTGGAAATTAAGTTTTTTGCAAATGCATTTGAGGGGCATACATTCACTCCACAGTACTTGCTGTTAACTTTTCTATATTCCATTTTCTTCTGTTCTGATGTATGTGAGCCTGGAAATACAACGTGGCAATACATATATGTTAACTTTGCTGTGTGTTGTAACTTTCCCCTAATTTTATTGCTATCATTCCAAGGGTCTTTTTTTGAAATTGGTTTTAACTTTTTTAATTTCAGTCATAACCATTATCTGTGACATATGATTTTCTTTAAATAATCCTAGAATATATATATATATATATATATATATATATATATATATATATATATGCAATATTATATCTATGTTTGAATGGATTATAGTAAGTCTAAAAGTTATTAATTAGTGGAATCTGATGAATGATGCTCCACCCCTTTCCATATATTTTTGATTTAATTTTCTTCTTTGCATTACAGTTGTTCATCTTAATTTTAAAATCAGTCCCAGTGAAGTATTTCAATATTTTATTGACTATGCACAAATTTAATGCAGGACATCAACATAGAATTTGTAAAGAAGTGGGTACAAGACAATGACTTACAGCTGAGTATGAGTCAGACTTAACTCTTTTAGCTTAAGTGCAAATTTTTGTTTGAAGAAACAATTTGTTTTGCTAAACTCTATACATAACTCTGGATCAGTGATTTTTGCTTTGTTCCTATGTTGGAAGTGAACTTTCAATTCTCCAGTATGTTAAAAGATGGCACATTAATTTTATTAGCATGAAAACTTTAGAGTTCTAAATTGCCTTTCCAGTCATTGTCAAGTTACATCCTTTTATTCTCATATTTTTTAAGGGACCTCAGTCCACAAATTTTGAGGCTTACATCACAAAAGTTAATTCTCAAAGAGAACCAAATGGCATGTATTAAATTAAAACCAATTTTATTGGTTATAAGCTTCTGTACAATGATTCTCTGACTTACTATATTTCCATTTATTAGCCAGTATATCAAACAAGGATCAAAAGCAAGAAAGCATTTAATGCTACACAAATATTACATATAAAATCAAGAAGTTAACTTCAATGTACAGAATAAATAAAACAATTATTCACTTAGCCCCCCCCCATTGATGTGCAAGTGGTTAGATAGAAGTTTCAAGAAAAACTAGGGGTAATATTACTTCAAATACATTTCTCAGTATTGTGCTTTACACAGTACAGACTGAAGATCATCATGTCAGAGCAACACAATATGCTTCTAAACACTTAGTGTTCCATTATGTATGATACAAATTCAATGACTTCGGTTTAAGGAATTTGTCTCTTTCAGTCTGCTATTAAACTCTAGTCAAGTCTTGAAGTGTAGTTAATCCATAGTCTGTAGAAGACAAGAGTATAGGAGAATCCATGTAAGGATTTCACCCAAATCACCCCATCAAATTAAGACAAGGTTATATGGAACACTGCTAAACAGTGAAGGTGTAGTGTACAAGTGATCAAGATTCAGTCACTTGTATGATTTGATCAAGAGGTCAATTCATGATATCAAGTTCCTCAACTAATTACACACAGCTATAAATTATTCCACAAGATGCATTTGTAAACTCATAATTTAAGGAGTGATAAATGTGTAAGAAGTTTAAACAAAAGTGCACAGGGTTTCAATGATAGATGTAGAAAAATTTCGTGAATTTAGTACACTTGAAGTAGTATAATATAATACTTGAGGTTGTATCATATGTGAGAATAATTGTGATGCAACATGTGTTGTAAAAGCATCTACTAAAATCTTAGAGTATATATTGTTATGTGAGTTCACTTTGTTGGCTTATTTTATTGTTTATGTGCTGTTTAACAACAGCCATAAATTAACATGATAGCTGCACTGGACTAGAATCAGATAGGTTGGTTTTAAGTAAACACAATTTTGTTTTAGAAGACAATTATAATAAAATAATAAGGAGAAATCTCAGACTACAAAACCTACAATTAACTCAAAATTAACATAAAATTTCTTCAGTTGGTGTTATTGTCTCTAAGGGCTGAACTGATAAAAAGTGTCCTTGTATGTGACTAGAAAGTATAACTGATCTACCTTAATAAGAATTATTTATTTCTATAGCCAAATATTTCAGAAATCCATTTTTAAAGATAAATTTTTCAGATTGGTGTTTATTTAAAATTCATAGTAATCCAAATTCCAAGGCTATATGGTAAGTAAGAGAAGTTTAAGTGAAATTTAGTTTTTTTTTTTTTTTTTTTTTTGAGTAAGGGCTAGCCACTTGTTCGCATTTTTGTGAAGCCCAGATAAGATATTTGTCTGTATAATTCTGATTGACTACTACTAAAAAAACTTCATGGAACTAAGAATGAGGGAGATATCATAAGCATATAAGCACATGCATACATGTCCATGTACATGAACACACACACACCATTTGTGAAACAAGAAATAATAAACATTAGTAATCTAATATGTTTAAAAGAAGTCTTCAAATACATGATTTTGTTTTGTCATTAACATTATACAAAAATAGTATTATGAGGAGTCATGTTTATCATTTATATTTTTGTTCTGGTACTTTTCACATGACTAAGGTTCACATCTTTGTTCTATCACATACAGGCAAAAGAGTTATCATTGGTTTAGTTGAACATAGAGACTGTAATCAATGAAACAACATAGTAAGAATACTTTTAAAAACTTGGTTTAAGAATGTCATATATCTTGCTAAGTATTTAATTCAGTAAGTTATTTAATCACTGAGCCTTTAAGTGAAAAACTATAACCCCCTTTTAAGGAAATGTGAGATACGGTATTAAATTCATCTTTCTCAAAATGTCACTTTAAAAAATATTAGGTATAAACTACCTTAATTTTAAAACGTGCTTTTATAACAACATAATAAATCAGAAGATTGGCCATTTTTCTGTAAAAATGTTAACTGTCTGCATATCTACATAAATGTTTGAATGAAATTATATAATCTTGGAAATAATGGACTACTGAATTAAAGGATCTCATTTAAGTTATTGCTTGGAAAACTTAACAAGTTTCCCCAGCTGTCTGTAATGTAAGACTAATTTTTAAACCTCATGGCTAGTAAAAAAGTTAAAATACTCTTTAAAATGAAGTTATAGTAAAGAGGTTATCTTTCACAAGCAAAAGATATTATTATAATTATCGTTATTTGATAAAATAAATATTATTATTTAAGTAAAGATTACATGAGTATAAAGTAGATGATTTGTGGCAAATTGTCAGATTTGGATCACAGAAAGCATATTTTCCATGAAGACATTTCAATGAATGCACTCTTACTTAAAATACAAACAGCTAATTATAAAGTGGTGTAACAAATATTTCTTTTTAATAATCTTAAGAATATTCTGAAGACTCTAGTCAGGCTTAAAAGACTGAAATATCCAATAAAGTAAGCATAAGACCTTAACTGTATTTTTATTCAAATATAAAATTAATCTAGATCTAACTCTTGGTGTACCTTTTTATTCATGTCAAAGATTGAAAGTTCATTGTTAAAAGTACAAAAATTGATAATACAAAATAGTTTTAAATTAATATATATAGACATATATAAATTTTATATGTATATATGTATATATATATGTGTGTGTGAATATATATTCACATATAAATGAATTAAGTGAAATAGCTGACAATTTTAATACAAAAACACCTGATACAGTAATATACGGTCTTGTTAACTATTCTAATTTTATATGCTAGCATGTAAGGAAGATATTGCCTAATAACAGCAGTTATAACATTTATAAACTTGTGCTCTTTCTAATTTTGTGCAACTTTAAAGACATTAAAATAATACATCCTTTGCTTTAGTCAAACTCATTCATAGAAACTGACAGGAGAAAGGTTACTAAAGGAATAAAGAGTGATTGTCAGAGTCAGACATCCTGGGTTGTAGGGGGTCCGTGAAATTAGATAGAACCACTAACATGAGTATTACTCACTCTTCCCTGTATTCAAAACAAACTTTTCAGGGATTTCAGACTAATTGAAAGAAGTACTTCACTTATGCAGCACAACTGGATACCAAGAATGAACTATTCAGAGTTATCTTCCTCTTCATGTGCAAAGCCAGAAGTTGTAAGTCAAAGAGGATTTTCAGTTAGGTTGGATCTGTTGATGATGTGACTGAGAACTCCTGGATGCATGCCATGAACATCTTGTAGAGTTGAGAAGCACATTTATTGTTATTTTATATAACATAGATTGATAGTGTTTATGGACTCACTACAAGTTTAAGACACTAAGAAAATCTAAAATTGGTAGCATCAGGGCTAAAGAGATGGATCAGTCTTTCAATGGGTTTACTTGAAAGCATGAGGGCTTGAGATTGGTAGTAGTGTTGTGAAGCTAAGGAACACACAAGCAGATGTATAGGCTTGCTGCCCTCTTCACCTAGTCTGCTTGTCAAGGTTCAGATCATTGTGAGATGCTGTCTTAAAAACTAAAAGAGGTATAATGCCTGAAGGGAAATGAGACTTCATGTGCCCAACAGCCTTCACACACTTGTACACACAAACACTGTGTCAAATGTACACACACAGACATACACTCATGAGCAAAAATGAATAAGTAAGAATGAACAAATATCACTAACAATATGCCATGGATTAGTAATTCAATTTTTAAAAATATTTTAAAATGTAAATTATGCTAAAACTATTACTTATATAATATTATCATGGGTTTCAAATTACCTATTACGTTTAACCTGCTTAAAGGGTTATGAATATTCTATTATTTTTACTATTATTTTTTCTTTTTTTATTAATCATTTCATTTGTTTACATTTCAAATGACATACCACCTCCCAGTTACCCGTTGCACCACCCTCTCATCCCATGATATTCCACTTCCTGGTTACCCATCCACCAATCCCCCATCCCACATCTGCCAGCCCCCTTCAATTTTGCCTGTATGAGAGTGCTCCTCTACCCACCCACACTCTTTCGCCCTACTGCTTCAGCATCCTCCTACTCTGGGGCATTCAACCTCCCCAGGACCAAGCGCCTCCTTTCCTATTGTGGTCAGGCAAGATCATCCTCTGCTACATATGTATCTGGAGCCATGGATCCCTCTAGGTACACTCCTTGGTTGGTAGTCTAGACTTCGGGAGAACTGGATAGTTAGTCTAGTCTATGTTGTTCTTCTAATGGGATTGCAATCCCTCTCTGTTCCTACAGTTTTTTCTGCCAGCATCCCCACCAGGTTCCCTGAGTTCAGTCTAATGGCTGTCTCCAAATATCCACATCTGTATTGGTCAGTTGCTAGCTGGATCTCCTCAGGAATTGCCACCCTTGGTTCCTGTCCTCAAGCACCTCTTGACCTCGGCAACAATATTGGGTTTGGTGTCTGCAGACATGATGGATCCCCAGATAGGGCTGTTCCCATTTGGACTTTCCTTCAGTCTCTGTTCCATTTTTGTCACTGTTATTCATTTGGACAGAAACATTTCTGGGTTAAAAAAAAATTGAGATAGGTGAGTGGCCCCATCCCTTGGACAGGGTCCATGCCTATCTATTAGAGGTGGTCTTCACAGGTTTTATCTCTCATTTCTCTGCGTATTATGGTTAAAGTCAATCTTGTTGGTTCCTGGGAGCCTCATGTTTCTCTGGTATCTGGGGCCCTCCAGTGGCTATCCCCAGTTCCTTATTCACCTGCTACCTATTTTTATTCTATTTCCTGATCCTCTGTACCTCTTTCACATTTTTTCTGTCTTCTGATACTGCCACCCATATTTCCTCTTTCTCCTTTCTCCTTCCCTTGTTCCCCTCTCCTTCTACCTCCCACAATCATCGTCTTTCCCCCTCAATTCAGGACTGAAGCATCCACCCCCTGATCTTCCTCCTTCTATACTCCATATGGTCTTTAGGTTGTATCATAGGAATTGTGACCTTTTGGGCTAGTGTCCACTTATTAGTGAGTATATACCATGTGTGTTCTTTTGTTTCTGGGTTACCTCACTCAGGATGATATTTTCTAGTTCCATTCATGTGCCTGTGAATTTCATGAACCCATTGTTTTTAATAGCTGTGTAGTACTCCATTGTGTAATGTACGACATTTTCTGTATCCATTCTTCTGTAGAGGGACATCTGAGTTGTTTCCACCTTCTGGATATTTTATAAGGCTGCCATGAACATAGTGGAGCATGTGTCCTTGTTATATTATGGAGCATATTTTGCATATATCTCCAAGAGTGGTATAGCTGGGTCTGTAGTTAGAGCTATTTCCAATTTTCTCAGGAACCACCAGACTGATTTCCAAAGTGGTATTACTAGCTTGCAGTCCTACCAGCAATGAAGGAGTGTTTTTTTCTCTACATCTCGAAACCCTGATATATTTGGTTTGTACATGAAAATGAAGGAAAACGTTCAGATTAAATAACTGAAAAAATATTCATCAAAAATATACAACAGTAATGTATATATATTGTATATACAGAATAACACGAGTTAATAAAATTACTAAGTGAAGCTAAATAGAGAATTTGAGGCTAACAACTTACTCAGAATCCTGATTATTCTGGATTTAGTGACCTATTTTTATGTTTCATATGGAGTTAATGTAAGCCAAGAACAGGACATGTTGTAACAAGCCAGGGTCATGGATACAGTCCAAATTGTCAAAAATTGGATTAAATAAAGATATAACTTAAATACCATGAGCCAAAGAGCTTGGTTGAGCCAAATTCTTTCTAGGGAACCATGAATTCAGCCCAAATTGATAAAGTACAGGAGTAGTTTCTAAAAGACTAACATCATAAATTAAAATAGACCCACAGTTATACAGACCACTCTGTTCAGAAGACATTGTGTTGGAGAATCCCTTTTTATTCCAAATGTCTGATATTTGTTCTCTATATGACATGAGTGCTTTATCGTATCATCAAGGACAAATAAAATCAACAAGAAAAGAAAAAAATGTAATCCAATTTTGTAATAACTATTTGAAAGTGATCCAACAATGATAAACAGATACTGATTATTTGAAACTAATTTTTATTTGATGATACATAAAATACCTTAGAACAACTATGTTTTTCTTTCTTTCCTTTTTTTTTTTTTTTTTGGTTTTTCCAGACAGGGTTTCTCTTTATAGCCCGGGCTGTCCTGGAACTCACTCTGTAGACCAGGCTGGCCTCGAACTCAGAAATCCACCTGCCTCTGCCTCCCAAGTGTTGGGATTAAAGGCGTGCACCACCACCGCCCGGCTCAACTATGTTTTTTAAGTTTGATGAAAAATACACAATTTGGATGATCATTAACGCACATCTATTCTTTCCTACTTTACTCTAGACACTATGTCAGACAGATGCATTACAGTATTTAGGTATGGATGACATTCTCGCTTTAAATGGCTCTTAATGTTTTAGGAGAGATATTATACCAATAAGAATATATATGCATAAATGTTATTAAATATTTATCTCATTTAACTGAGGCATGAAAAGTAATGAGAAACTTTGCAATGTATAGGAAAAAAATACAAACCTCTAGACAAGTATAAGATTTTTACACAATCTCTTTGTATAAAATATGAGGGACTGTCTTAGTTTTTAATCAAGACTTAATTAAATTAGCAACATATTCATAAAGCAAGAAAAAGAATCTCAAATGGCTGAGTAGTTTTATAATAGTTGTGAGTCTGATGTGCATGTCTATATCCTGTCTTTCTCCTGTATCAGACAGTTTGCTTCTTGTTGAACACTATATGAATTGTCATATTTGCCAAGGACAGTCACTGCTTGTGAGGAGACATGGAAAATGGATCTTCAGCAAGAGTGATGGTACATTATGAATGGGAGTATATTGAGAATTCTGTCAATCATACTCATACTGAGCAACAATTCATTCTGACAACCCAAAAATCCAATTACATTAGATGTCTATTAAAAGGTATTTCTTGATAAAGATCACATTCTTTAAAATGACAAGTTTCTTTTGGAATGATTATTTTGTTATCTCATTCATCAAGTCTCACAAAATTTCTTTAACCTACAGTTCAAGTCTTATCAAAAATCAATAACTTTATCAATTATTCTGTGGTTCCCACACCCTGTTGTGTTTTCCAGTAAGTACTGAAATTAACTTCTACACTTTATATTTAAAAAAACCTCCTTTCTTAAAAATATTTAACCAATTAAAAGCATAAGTCTTTTAAGTTTTTCTCTGTACAATCATTTTCCTAATGATGGCCTTTCATAAAGTTTCATATATTTTGTCATATTTCCAATTATATATGCTATTCATTTATTTGTTTTATTTCTCCATCTTCCAACATTTTCTATTTAAATTTGCCTACCATACAGAGTTGTAGTTCTAAATATGAGCCTACTAGTACTACTACTAATATTTACAGTAGGCTGATATTAATTTTATGACAATTTGTTAAATATATTTGCTGTTTTAAAAAGTAAAGTGGAGGAGGTAAGTAGTGAACATCTCCAGGAAGAGGAGACCTGGGATAGGGAGGTGCCCAAGATTCAATGATGGTGTCCTTAGCTGTGACTCAGAGCATTGTCAATATGGAACCCAGGGAGGCTGCCTCCTATGGCCAATCAGGAACCCCAATAAAGTGTATAAGGACCCAAACCTATCCAGAAATGTTTTAACCCAAAACTTATTCTGACTACAAGAAATGCAGGGATTGGTGATGAAGCAGAGACTGAGAGAATGGCTAACAAATAACCTGTCCAACTTGAGACCTATTCCATGGACAAGCAACAATCCCTGACACTTTTAACTTTACACTGTTAACACTTGCAGGCAAGAGTCTGACATGCCTCTGAGAGGTTCCACCCATCACCTGACTCAGACAAATACAGATAAACACAGTCAAACAGTGAATGGAGCTTGGGGACTCTTGTGGAAGGATAGGAGGAAGTATTAAAGCCACAAGGGGAAAGAACTCTCCAGGTAGATGAAGAAAATTAAATAACCTAGACTCTTAGGGCTCTCAGTCTGAACCAACAACCAAGGTATATACAGGTGATGGACCTAGGCATCCCCACATATGTAGCAGATGTGCAGTTTGGTCCTTATGTGGCTCCTGTACAAATGAAGTGGTGGCTATTCCTAAAGCTGTTGCCAGTATGTGGAATATGCTCTTTTAGCTTGGCTGCCTTGTCTAGCCCTGTGGGTAAGGAAGTACTTAGCCTTGCAGAGTGCCAGAATTGGGGGAGGATATCCAGGGACTCCCCCCTCATCCTAGGATGCCTCACCACCACCACCACCACCACCACCACCACCACCACCACCACCATCATCACTACCACCACCATCACCACCTCCCTAGCCTCCAATTTCCAATCCATCTCCTGAACCTCTCTCTTCAGTTGTCCGCATACCTGTTCCCTGTGCTATCCTCTGTCCGACTCAGTTCTCTACCTATATCTACCTCTGATGAGTATTTTATTTCCCTTTTTGAGTGAGATTCAAGCATCCTTCCTTGGGCCTTCCTTTTCATTTAGTTTCATTGTGCCTGTAGATTATAGCATGGATACACTGTACATTATGGTTAATATCCACTTAGTTGTGAGTACATACCATGTATGTTTTGGGAGTCTGGGTTACCTTACACAGGATGATATTTTTCAGCACCATCTATTTGTATCAAATTTCATGATGTTCTTAGTTTCAAAAGCTGAGTAGTATTCCATTATGTAAATGAACCACATTTTCTCTATCCATTACTCAGTTGAGTGTCATTTAGATTTTTTCCAGTTTCTGGGTGTTATAAATAAAGCTGCTCTGGACATAGAGATACAAAGTGTCCTTATGGTATGGTGAAACATCTTTTGAATATATGCCCAGTAGTAGTATAACTCAGTCGTCATGTAGAACTATTCCTAATTTTCTGATAAATTGTCTAATTGGTTTCCATAGTGGTTTACAAGGTCAACAATGTAGTAGTGTTGACCTTGCTCTATATCCTCAACAGCATGGACTGGTTTTTGGGGATGTTTTATCTTAGCCATTCTAATGGGTATAAAATTGAATCTCAGAGTCATGTTGATTCCCATTTCTCTGATGACTCAAAACTTTGAAGTTTACATGTTTCTCAGCCATTAAAGATTCTTCTGTTGAAAATACTCTATTTAGATTTGTAGCCCATTTTTAATTGAATTATTTGCTTTGTTGATATCTAATGTCTTGAAATATATCTATGGAAGTTACCCCTTTGTCTGATGTAAGGTGAGTGAAGATCTTTTACCATTCTGTAGAATGCCATTTTGTGGTATTGACAGCATCTTTTGCCTTTTGCTATATGGAAGCTTTCATTTTCAGCAGGTCCCATTTATGAATTGTTGATTTGTGCTTGAGCTATTGGTGTTCTGTTCATGTAGTTATCTTCTGTACCGATGCTTTTAAATCTATTCCCCTCTTTCTCTTCTACAAGATTAGGTGTATCCAATAAAGGTTGAGATGTTTGATCCACATGGACTTGAGTTTTGTTCAGGGTGACAAATATGGATTTATTTGCTTTCTTCTACATGCAAAAATCCAGTTAAACAAACACTATTTGTTGAGGATACTCGGTTTTACATTGTGTGATTTTAGATTTTTGTCAAAAATCAAGTGTCCATAGGTATATGGGTTAATTTCTGAATCTTTTATTCAATTCCACTTATGAACCTGTCTGTTTCTATATCAATAATTCCAGTCTTTTTTATTATTGGTCTGTAGTATACCTTGAATTCAGGGATGGTGAAACCTTTGGAAGTTCTTGTACAGGATCGTTTCAGGTATTCTGTTTTGTTTTGTTTTTGTTTTTTTTTTGATTGATTTGTTTTTCTTTTCTTAAAATTTTTATTGAATATTTTATTTATTTACATTTCAGATGGCAACCCTTTCCCCATTTCCCCTCCACAGAACCCCCATATACCATCCCCCTCCTCCTTTTTGCCTTTATACCATCTTAATTACATGCAAACATTAAGGCCAGTTCTAGGTTGAGGGTCTAGCAGTACAATAGATGCAAATAGTCACAGAACAAGCAAGACAATAAAGACAAACAGTGAAAGGACAAGCAAGGGAATAAACAAAATTCCATGAACATTCCAGTGATCACTGTTTCTAAGGACTTATCAGGATGACCAAAATATCTGAGCCAACTTCTCTGTTCTAGCCCAAAGTCATCTTCATGTCTGAAGCCTACTTCCTTGTTCTAGCTAAAATTTAGATTACTTCTTTGTTGTAGCCTAATATTTAGGTTCCTGCCTGAAATTACTTCTTTGTTCTAGTTTAAGATTTAGATTCATATTTGAATTACTTCTTTGTTCTAGCCTAATGTCAGATTCCTGCCTGAAGCCTACTTCCTTGTCCTTGGCCAATGTCATATTCCTGCCAAGTAGCTGATTTCCTTGTCATTGGCCCCTGTCAGATTCTTGCCAAGCAGCCCCAAAAGCTCTCCACCTCTCCCTCTTCTTTTATTTCATGAACAAGACTAAGCCTGACTTAAGTTATTCTGCCAAGAATGTCTTCCTTACCTATCATGGAATATGCTTTATCAAAAGCAATGCACTTATGTCTTAGGTTGGTAAGGCTCTGTGTAGAATCTTACCCATCCTTGGCTTGCCAGCTCGATAATTTAATAACTCTGTCTGGGGGTCCATTGTCAGGTTTAAGCCGTGTACTTTGGCTGACAACATGGTGATATTATTCCACATGAGATTGAGAATTGTTCTTTCAAAGTCTGTAAAGAATTGAGTTAGAATTTTGAGAAGTACATTGAATCTGTAGATTACTTTTGGCAGTATGGCCTTTTTCACTATGTTAGTACTATAGATCTATGAGAATGAAAAATCTATCTGTCTTCTGATATCTTCCTCAATTTCTTTCTTCAGATATTTGCAGTTCTTGTCATAAAGGTTTTTCACTTGCTTGCTAAGAATTTTCTCTGTTTAGTTTCTGTTTTGATGAACTATGCATTGGTGAGTGTGGGCTGTTGAAGTTTCCCATTATTGATATGCAGTGTTCTATATGTGAGTTACATTTTAGTAGTGCTTATTTTAGGATTTTCTGTGCCCTTCCATTTGGGATATGTATGTTCAGAATTGAAGCATCAATTTGGTGAATTTTTTCTTGCTGTTTGCTGGTTTGAAGTGTCCTTTCCTATCCCTTTTGAGAACTTTAGATTGAAAGCTTATTTTGTTAGATGTTAGAATATCTAGTCAAGCTTGTGTCTTACTTCTGCTTGCTTGATAAACCTTTTTCCAGCCATTTTCTTTGAGGTATTGTCTGTCTTTGTTGTTGAGGTGTTTGTTACATGGAACAGAATAATGGATCCTGTTTTCACATCCATTCTTTTAGCCTATGTCTTTTTATTGAGTTATTGAGCTCATTGATACTGAGAACTATTAATGACTGATGATTGTTATTTCCTACTGTTTTGATGTTTATGGTAATTGTGTGTGTGTGTGTATGTTTGCATTTGTGTGTGTGTGTGTGTGTTTCCTTTTGTTTTTGCTGGCATGAATTTATTCATTTCTTCTGATTTCCTGGGTGTAGTTATCTTCCTTGTGTTGGAGTTTTTTGTCTACTTACTTTACAAAAAATATAAGAAATAAACAGTATAATATCACTACCCATAAATCCACATATTTATAAAATTTTCATTGCCTATAAACAATTCCTACAAAAATCACAACTCAACATTTACATTAAGGAAATAATTTGCAGCAAGAAATTGTTTTAACTTTACAAAATACATGAAATGAAAATGTATTAACTTATTTTATCTTATATGTATTTTACATGTATTTTGTTTACCTGTAAATTAAAAGGTTTTATACTTGGTATTTCTTCAATTATACTGCCCCTCAAAGAATACTTAGATCAAAGAAATCTTTCTATATAGAGTAAGAATTACTCTCAGACAATATAATCAATTAGTCTTATAAATATGTTTAAGTATATCCATATGGTCAAAAGTATTTATGATCTTGAAGAAATGAAACATGTATACTTGATCCTGTTTTCTTTATGCTAGAGAATGAAATTAAATATTTTTTCAGCTATTTTAAGATGCAGAAGAGAGCTACATATTCCCACATAGCATTTAGAATTGGATGTAGTAATAGTCTCTCAATAAATGACACTGTTACCCATGTAACTGATTTAAATTCAAGAGTGTATTTCAAACTCTATTACTTTATACATCAGTTGAGTAATTCTATTAACTTAAGAAGCAAGTAAAATATTCTTATTAGGCCCTAATGATTGGGCTTATTAGGTATTTTGATTTTTCACACTTCTTATGATTAAAAAATTCATCTAATTCATTATTTTTATAAGCATAGTTGGAAAAACTTAAAGTAGTGGCCATTGTGAATTACTCAATTCCAAATGAAATATGATACAAATGAGTGTATTAAAACCAAGAAGACATGCAATCTGTCAGACAAATAATATTCTAGTTTAAGCTTCTAGACATCTGTATCATCTGAATTACCTGTCATTTCAATTTTCTTGAGGGGGAAAAATGAAAAAAAATCCATAATATCTAATGACTGGTCAGTTATTACTTTTGTTCTTATGATGTATAACTATGTAGCTGTATCCAAAACAGACAGTCTTAGTCAAGTACTCTGGTACTTTTTAAATTTATTTCAAAATGATAAGGTATATGCTTTTGGATTACGTTTATAAAATCCACACAATTTTAAAAGTACAATAATAAATACAATTGGAAGGTAATTCTTTATATTGCATTTAATATAATTAACATTTCAGAATCTCAAACAGTATACCCCAGATAATTTATTTTAAAAGTATACTTGTCTTACATCTCCAGTTACCACAGGAAAATAAGCCACAGACATGCATCTGGAATGGACAGCTAACATTTGGACCAACTACAATTTCCTGATCAAGAGGAATAAGCAGGCCTACAGTGCTCAGCCCAGTAATCTGAAGGCCCACGACACCTTCTGCTACAAACCTGCTAATTAATTACAAGACCACAAGATGTTAACCAGCTGACTATGGTTAAAGGGTAATGAAAGATAGATGTAGTGAGTGAAAATCTACCTCTTCATTTTTATCTTATTGTGTATTTTGTTCATTTACATTTCAAATGTTATCTCCTTCCTGTTCCCCTCCTACTGAAACTCCCTAGCCCATCCTCCCTTCCTCTGCTTCTATGAAGGTGTTCCCCTACCCACCAAATTTCACCTCCCCACCCTTGCATTTCTCTACACTGAGGCATAAGGCATTCACATGACAAGTGTCTCTTCTCCCATTGATACCTGGCAAGGTCATTCTTATCTACATATGTGACTGGAGCCATGGGTTCCTCCATGTGTACTCCTTGGTTGATGGTTTAGTCCCTAGCAGCTCTTGGGGGGTTGGAGAGGTCAGGTTGATTGATATTGTTGTTCTCCCTATGGGGTGGCAAACGCCTTCAGCTCCTTCAGTCCTTTCTCTAACTCCTCGAATGAAGACCCTGTACTCAGTTCAATGGTTGGCTGTGAGCATCTACCTCTAGAGATATAAATTGGAAAGGAAGAAGTCAAAATATCACTATTTGTAGATGATATGACAGTATATTTACATGACCCTAAAAATTCCACCAGACTGCAAGATCCTGCTTAGCAACTGCAGATAGACTCAAAGCAGTGTACCATATCATCTTAAGAATAGCAGGGAGACCATAACTCAAGCAGTGTACCATATCTTCTGAAGAACAGCAGGTAGATCATAATTCAAGGCAGTGTACCGTATAGACCATGACATGTTTCAAGGCACAGGCCAAGAAGATTTTGTACTTTTCCACCACCTGGCCCCTCTTACCCCCTCCCCTTGTAAAACATGCTATAAAAAAGCATTTCATGTTCAAAAAATAAATAAATAAATAAATTTAAAAAAAACAGTAAAAAAATGAAAAAAAATAAATAAATTTTACTAATTTAAAAAAAAAAATTCCACCAGAGAACTCCTAAACCTAATAAACAATTTCAGCAAAGTGGCTAGATATAAAATTAACTCAAACAAATCAGTAACCTTTCTGTGCTCAAAGAATAAACAGGCTGACAAAAAAATAGAGAAATGACATCCTTCACAGTAGTCACAAATAATATAAAATATCTTGGTGTGACTCTAACCAAGAAAGTGAAGGGTCTATATGACAAGAACTTCAAGTCTTTGAAGAAAGAAAATCTACTTATTCTTATGTGAGGACCACCATCGACAAAAATGTTTGGTCTATCCTTAGCAGCATCAGGGTGATGATCTGAAAGATAAGCTCTACTCTGATCTGAGCATGATGGCCATCATGCTAAGACAGATGTGGTAAAGACAAAAGAGACCAGCCCCCATGAAGAGCTCCTGAGCCAAACACCCCAGAAGCACTAAAGAGCCCACTGACTTTATCAACCACCCATAAAAAGTATGTTTATGCTTTCTTTCTGTAAAACAATAAATAAATTTCTTATTACAAATTGTTTGTAATATTTATACCATACTACGGAAAAATCTTGCAACCATCACAAAAAATACACGTCTCTAAATTTTATTTATTATTGTCAATTTCATATGTGAGGGCAACGTACTTGGTTATATCCATTTTCTGTCTATTCTACAGTTGTTCCTGAAGTCCTAATGTGTCTTTCCTGACTTTGTAAGTTTTACTTTTATGAAAATCATACTCACAGTAAGAGAACTTCCAACAATTTCTTTGATGTGTCTTTCTAAATCAAGAATTTCTGAAACTTGCAAATGAAACTACACTATGTCTACATTTTGTAGTCATTACTTTTGACTCTTTAAATAATTAGTCTAGCACGATGCACTGTCTCTCCTAAGGAGGAAGTCTTAATTTACAACTCACTCATTAGCCTACTATTGGTGGATGATTATTCCTGTCTTCTATCACTAAACTTACCATACTGCAGTTTGAATGTCACATCTTAGAATAATATCTATTCTAATTTTCTGTAGAATAGCTAAAATGTCACACAAAACTTCTGTTTAAAAAATATTTCATGACAGTTGTGGATTTTTGACTACTTTCTTGCTTTTTCCAGTGCCCATCACTCGATTGTGAACACATAATTTCACAAGTGTCACAAACACGCCAAATGTTTGTGTCCCTCTTTGTGTTTCTGCATGAGGAATTGATTGCAGGCTTTGTGAATATGAAGCTGGTACTAAAAACTGGTCCTTTGCTTTTAATTTAGAAGTAAAATCTACAAAAAGAATCACTGTTTATGTTAAAGAAGCTTCTATTTCAGGATATACTGAGTGGTAGCAACCAGATTTAGTTAGTCTTATACTTGGTCATTGAATAAAACACTTTTTATTGAACAGCATCAGTGAATTACAAACACCATGTCATGTAATAAGCCAGTGCTATGAAGTATGACATAAGGACAGTGTTTACAAGATATAAGGTTACTGTATTTTGTGATTGCTTTAGCACAGTTGATGTTAGATCTCAGTGTAATTTTAATAATCAATATTCATTATGTCAGCAAAAATAATGCACTATGAAAACTAGATGCTGTTGAGAATATAAAGCAATGAGCAATTATATATTATTGTAGAAATAGAGATATGTGAAAACTAGCAAAATTAGGAAACATTACATTCATATGCATAGAAACATATTATAATTAAACAACACGTGGGGAAACTAACAAACATAAATTATTTTACATGTTGCAATACCTATTCTTGATTGTCAACTTGACTATCTCTGGGATTAACTACAACCCAAGCAGCTGGGTATACCTGTGAAGGATTTTTCTTTCTTTTCTTTTTTTTCTTTTCTTTTCTTTTTGGTTTTTCGAGACAGGGTTTCTCTGTATAGCCCGGGCTGTCCTGGAACTCACTCTGTAGGCCAGGCTGGCCTCGAACTCAGAAATCTGCCTGCCTCTGCCTCCCCAGTGCTGGGATTAAAGGCGTGTGCCACCACCGTCCAGCGGATTTTTCTTTTTAACAAAATTTAGTGGGAAGACCTACTTTTAATCCAGATCTTTTGTTGTTTGAGAGTTTTTCTTTAATCTAGGTATTCAGAGGTCAGAAGATCTACCTTTAATCTAGGTCACAGTCTATGTAAAGAACATGGAAGAAGACAGCTTAGTCTTTTGTCTTTTTGCCCTGGCTCTCATGATAAGTCCATTTCTTCATTGGCATTAATGTGCAGTTCTTTGAGATACTCGTGCATAGTGAACATCAGCTGAAAAATTCAGCCGAGGGGACTGTAAAACTACTGGAATCATGCACTTGTCAATCAGAGACTAGCTGGTGAACTAGCTGCACCATAGCCTGGAAGTAATTCTAATAAATTCCCTTTGTATACATACATAAGAATTCATTATATATAATATATTCCTCTAGAGAACCCCAAAACATGTTTACAGAAAAATATTGTAAAAAAGAGAAATTGTCAAAACACAAATGTCAACAATCTATAATCTTATTAGGAAAAAGATTAAAATATTATAGTTTATCCTCAGACTCTTAGGACTGTGCGTCCGTTCTTCCTGGCATAACGAACGAATTGTTGAGAATACAGAAATGTGCCTACAGTGAAATGTTTCTGAGTTCACAATAACTAAATTTTGATTTAAAATCTAGTGTTTAAAGGGCTCTTAGGTTCAACTGGCACAAATAAGGCATTTCCACAATGTGACCTCAGTGCAGCATTGGTCCTGAATATATAATCTTAGACACTTTTCACTACTGACAGTCTTCAGAAAGCTATTGAACCTGGTAAGAAACAGCCTATGGACTGGAGACAACTGTAGATTATCAACTGCAAACATTTTGCTGTATTTACAAGTTTTTGCTATTATGGAAATAAAATTGTTTAATTATAGAAAACTAATATGTATATTTCTTCTGCTTGTCTTCCATATGGAACTATCAAATGTTTGGATTGTGTTGTGGTAGAAAGTTTGATTTTTAAAATTTCTGTGTGAGTTAGGAATTGAATTTCCCGAAAGCAATCAAACAAATCAACAAAAACAAAACAAAACAACAGAACCAAAATACACTAACTGAAATTTTATTCAAGACTAGGAAATAATTTCCAACAAAAGGCTTTACACATACCTTTGTTACTTTACACTATATTTTTATGATATTCAGAGTGTTTAACATTAACTATTACAAGAAAAAATAATTATAAAAATTGTTTATAACTTTTTGTCTCATGATATCAGATATGGATGACCAATCTCCTAAAGATTCCATGATATTTTGTATGAAAAACTCCCACATAGATACATATGTGTGTTCAAATAATCGCTTCCTAGTTTGAGAATGAGTAGGAACTGTGGACTTTTTGAAGAAGGTATATCAGTGGCTGTATACTTTCAGATTTCAAAAGGTCAAGACATTTACTATTAGAAAGCTATGTATTTTCCACTTTGCTCTGCCTTGTGCTCAAGAAAGAATATGAATTTTTGCTACAGCTAAAACACCATAATTAGCTGCCTACTGCCATATTCTTCGCCATGAAGGGCATGGATTTTTCTCTTGAAACTATAACCCCCCAATAAACTCTTTCTTCTATAAGTTTCATTGGTCATGGCATCTCTTCATAGCAATTGAAGGATGTAATTAAGACAGGTACTACAACCTTCTCAAATAGCACCACTAGATTGCAGACCAAGTATTTAAACACACAACCTTAATTCAGAAATTTCACACTCAAATAACAACAGTGACAAGTGATTTATTATTTCTGTTTTACTTCTTAAAATAATGCTGAACATAGTATTGGGGTTATTTATGATTCCCAGAGTATTGTTTTTGATACAATTATACTACAGGGATCCTCATAATTGTTCAACTCTTTGGTGTAATTGCCCTAAAAACTGAGAAATATGAATAATTTGGGTATCCTTTTGGCATACATTGACCAAAATGGATAAAGGGTTTGTGACATTAAAAATTAGACACTCCCCAATAATATGCACCTTTGACCCAGGTTTAAACCATAGTTCTGTATGGTTAGTAAAATAAGGAACTATATCTCTTGACACATTTTAAAAACACAAAATTACTAGTTCAAAATACTAATAGCTGATAAATTTTTACTCAAGATTAGCTTATTGAATGAAATTAAGTCTAAATACATTAAAATAAGTAATAGAGACTTGAGTGAAAATTGAAATGTCATAAATCTTGAAAAAGAAATCACTCTCTAAGCACAAGAAAAACCTAAGCAAAGGCAGTAATATCACTTAACAGAAGATTCCTTAACTCATCTCTGATCATTCCTTCTAGACAAAGAGCCACACAGTGAGATAGGATTTGAGCAATTTGATATTTGACTGGCAATATGGATTGATAAATTATTCTATATCCTTATTAAGTGCCATCCAACTTCAAACTTCTGATTAATTCCTACAAAAATACTTGAAAATGACTGAATATTGTTCTGTAAAAGAAATTTCAATAAGTAATAAACAGTAGAGTCCATACTATTAAAAAAACAATGGATAAATATATGAGCTGGAAAAATTAAACAGAAGAAAACCATACAGTAATCTGAATATCCTATCCATATACACAAAAGTATAATAATGAAACTTACTACTTGCTTTTATTAATATATGTTTCTAAAAGAAATTTATACATTTACAATAATAAAATTAAGATAAATTTGATTATAGGTAAAGCAATATAAAATGGAAAATGTTAATGTAAAACTGTCTACTTAGTGCCAATTAAATAATGTGTTTTAGAGTTCCAAAATTTTCACCATGTTAAGAAACAAAAGCTCCCTATGATCTGCAAGCAGTGTGGAAGCCAATGCTTCTAAGCCTCTTCCAGCCAATAAAGTATTAATCAAATCCTTAAGATGGTCATCATATGAAAAAATAAGCAACAAAAGCATCCATGAAAAATGCCATTTTTACTACATATAGTCTCAAACTTTCATAACTTTCATAACAGTGACCTTGTAGAGACTGCTTAACTTCTTCAGAGAGAAACTGTTCAAAATTCATTTGAAATATAACTATACATGCATGCTCAAAGATCTTGAGCTGGAACCTGAATCACAGCCATCACTATCAGGCTCCCACCTTCTGTGCTATTCTGTGATGACAGCTTCCAATTTAAGAATTCTACATCTGCGTAGAAAGTAATTTATATTTTAAAGTAAAGAGTCTCAGTAGCAAAGTTACTTCTCATCAGTTGGCATAAAAGTCATTCCATAAAAAAACTTAATCAGAGAAAAGTTACAAACTGAGAAAAATATGAATCATATAAATAAGAGACATCTCATTGTACAATTGCAGTATTCTCTCCAAAGGAACCTTTTTAGGACATTGTGTCAAATTTCAGGTATGAATATGAGTAAGAGCATGACATGAGTAAGGATAAGATGAGAAATAATGGCAATAAATATAGTGTATGTAATAAATACATAAATAAAGTAACATTTGACCATGATACAATCATTACTAGAGTATAAACCCATTTATTTTTATATACTGTATTTATTGTTTTTCAGGGGTTTTTTGTATGTGAGTGTTTCTCTGCATTTATTGATATGTCACACATATTTGTGCAGTCACCAGAGTACAGAAACGGATGATCAGATCCCTGGAACTGGAATAATAGCTAGTGGTGAGCAACCCTACCTACCTTGAAATCTGAGCAAGAGCAGCAAATTCTTTTAACTGCTAAGCCATTGCTCTAGCCCTGTAATAAGATGTTTTCAACAGGATTATAACAGTGCTGCAGCACTGTGAAATGAAAGGATTATAATACAATATTCATTATGATAATTAATTGATTTAATCTTTAAATATATAGAGAGTAGATATTCCCTATGTTATTCTAAACTAGAAGCATAGGATTTGAAATTAATTCATTATATTTCTATGTTTAAAGTCCCAGACTCTATCAAGAAAAGAATAGAGACACAAAACCAGCATGATAAAACCTCTTTAGTAAATATAAAGTATAATTAAATATGTTTAAAGATACAAAGATATTTTTAAAACTCTGAACTAAATTCCATGCCAGTGTTTTAAAGAAAAGTATACAATTATTAAATATTATTGTAACATTTTAAAGCTATTTTCATTACATTCTTTTAATATTCAATTAATTTACTTTTGTAGTATTTAAACAGTAAATGTTGCCTAATGTCTTAATCACTGTTTTATTGCTGTGAAGAGCAACCATATCCAAAGCAGACAGCACTTAATTAGAGCTTTGCTATAGTGGCATATTTTCCCACAAGTTGGGAGGTACTAAGGTGGGAGGAGTAATGAGAGGAAGAGGGGAAAGAAGAGGAAGAGCTGGGGGAGGGGGGCAGAGGTGTAGGAGCCATGGATGACCGTGCATGTACTGAAAGCAGTCCTGGGTAACAACTTATATCTAGGTTAGTCAATTGGTTAACACTTCCAATTGTGTGGGCATCTTGTTTATTAAGCATTATCAGACTTATAAAGCCTTTGGATAATCTAAGCATTAGAGTCTCATTTATACCAGGTACCTGTGGATGGCAGGATGGTCTGGGCCAAGTCCAGCATTGTGGAGACAGATAGAATGGAAGATTGGTAGAGCTACCTAGTGAGTCACAGGGCTGGTGTCTATGGCCACCTGAGCCTGTGGCCTGAGCTGAGCAGCTGCATGTTCTGCCTAAGCTTGTGGCCTCAGGCCTACCCTAGTTGTGAACATGGCTGCTCCATAACTGTAAGCCAGAATAGGTGCTGCCAATTAAACAATTACTTCAACACCTTGCTTATATTCTCAGAAGCTTAATCTGTTATCATTGTGGAAGAGAGCAGGGTACCAAGCAAGTGGGGGTTGATGAAGGAAAGCCAAGTGCTATAACCTGATCTATAAACAAAGGAAGGAGATTGGGGCACCCATGGGCTTTTAAAACCTCAAAACACATACGCAGTAATATACTTCCTCCAAAAGATCATACCCACTCTAACAAGCCCTAATCATATGAGCTGATGGGGCCATTCTTATTTAAACATCCATTTGCTTGTCACAATATACAAAGACAAAAATGTATTCATTACAATTTTAAAAGTTTCCATTGACTTTTAGTTTAATGACCATTTCAAAGTCCAAAGTCTCTTCTGGAGCTCAAGATGATGACTTATTTGTAAACACCTTTAAATTCAAAACAAAAAAAGTGGATTACATGCTTCTGAAAAACAATGGCATAGAATATACATTACCATCGGGTGGCGTGGGGGGAACAAAAAAGGAAAGGAAGCATAGTGAGTGAAGGAAGGACATGATTGCTCTTAGGGATAGTGGAAGAGAAAGAGAAATTTCATTGTAGATGAAAGGGAGTTCATAGCCAGAGATAGAGACATCTGGCAGGGTCTCAGAGCCTTTTGAGGAGAAGAGAAATTAGAATGGAGAGTGGCCATAGAGGAGTCAGATGCAACAGTCAAGAGGTTAAAAGTTAAAAAAGGGTCAAGTAAGCAAAATGGCTGGATTATATTAAGGAAGAGCCTCTGAGGGAAGGATAATGCAACCCCTGGGCTAGAGAATTTTGGGTAGAGGGTGGGAATGTCAGTCCTATCCTCTAACAAGTAAGGACTGAAGATGCTGGGAGAATTCAGTGTCCAGCTTCACTTTACTTTGTTAAATAGGCCTCTCACTCATTTGGCTGAGGGCTAGAGACTTAGAAAGAAATATTGTACTAAAGCAAGACAAAATGGAAACAAGAATTACAAATACCAAATTCTGCATCTCCATGTTTCATTGATGTCAATGTACTCTTCAGATATCCAGCTGTGTTGCCTACAATAGAATTCTCTCTCCTGAAATGGTTCATACCTGTCTGTAGCACTTCTTGGCAGGTATCTCATGACTCTGGCATCTCCAACATGTTGGGAGTTCCAAGTCAAGCCAGGCTTCACCTCCACATCTTCAGCTAAGGATCTGATCCTCCATCTAGGGTGACCCCTGACAACTCCTGTCCTCATCTATCCTTTGCCTCAGAGGGAGGGAGATTCCACAACTTCTTTCTTGTATCCTTGACTCTCCAGTCATGAATACATGGGGAAAATGCCAACCTCTGCTCTTTTATAGAGTAAGAATTTTGGTCTCCTCTTTTAATTACATTTATATTAGTTTTCTTTTATTGATTGTTTCTTTTACTGCTTAAGTTTTTCATTAGTCACTTTTCATAATATAAAGTATTATGTGTGGGTTCATACACTGAGATTACCATCCTCTTATTCTATTGAGCATTAAGTTTTCTGTCGGTGGCGTGTACTCACCAGCGAGATAACACAGACACCAAAGTTCTTCAGCAGATCTTTATTACGATGTTATAGAGGAAAGACCTGCTGGGAAAAGGCCGGCTGGTGGAAACCGGCTGGGAGAAAAGGCCCCAAGCCCCGAGAAGGTCCTGGTTAAATACCCCCTGGAGAGACGTGTACATATCTGGTTGGTTAATTGCCCATAAAATCCTATATGCCCCAGGAAGGGCTTGTGACTTCGCGTGCTTTCCCCTTACACAAAGACAGTAAATTACAGAACTTGTGAGAGCATCAGATTGCCAGAGATGTCTCTGCTTTCCACAGCTCTCTACATCTCTCCCTTTTTGTTTTAAATGAGAATCACAGGCACTGGCCATTTCCCATGTCTTAGGCTAGTTGACGATTTTCCATAGCCAGCACCAAAGAATGGTGAGCTCTCTGTCTTAGGCTACGAGGGTTGCACCCACACCTGGCATTCTTGCCAGCAAGAATGTGCACCCAGGTTGTGGCCACTCGTAATGTCCGTCATGGGGTAAACTCACACCACATGGTGTACCTCTGGCATATGGCATCAACCTATTCCCGTCATTGGGACCAATGGCAGCTGGCCTGGAGACAAAAAGATAGAGCTGTCCTTGGTCTGTCTGGCACGGTACCAATCAAAACTCAAACTCAAGCCCGATCAAGCAAATTCCATTATGGGGGAATAAGCGATCAAGGACTAATAGTTTGATACAATCTCCCCCACCTTACCAGGTGCAATGGAAGCAAGTCCTCTGGGTGCAAAGGCTAGGGGAAACCGAGAGAGATGCAAACACCCATCCCTGTGCAATGGAGTCACCTCCTAGGGGTGCAAGGGCTGTTTGTCTCAAAATTCAGGTACCAGAGCTACACAGAAAAGGACCAGTCAGACTAAAACTCCTCACTGACCCAGTGCAATGGGCTGAGCCCTTGGGGTGCAGTAGCTGAGGATCTGTTTACTGGCTATTTCTTTAGCATAGACAACCAGATTTCAGGAGATGAACCTTGTTCTAAGGCCACAAGTGCTTGGGTAATCACGGCTTTGTCACGTTTCTGTTGATATCTGAGCTTGCAAACCAACCAGAGTATGAACACTAATCCACAACACAGGGTTGTACCAAACAGTCCTACTCCCACCCACTCTTTAAAGAAAGAGAAGGCTGAAGAGATCCAGGTGGAGAGTCCTTCAGTCAATGAAATGTCCACACGCGTTGAGTTGATGGCTGCCACCGATGCTCGCAACTTTTCGAGAAGTTCATCAAATCCTTCTGACCATTCTCCTGCTAGGTAATGAGACAATTGTCTGGATAAATTAGCTGTTCGAGTAAAGTTTTCATATTGAACACTAGTAATACAGAGTGCTCCCAGACTTCTTTCACATCCCAATTGTGCCAATTGAAAGAGGATATCTATCCTTTCTTCTAGCAAGTCTAGGCGCTGATTAACAATCATCAATCCGCCTTTCAATTCAGCATTAGCAGAAGTATGGAAGTTGCCTGCCTCTGTCACTGTAGCGGACAGCCGATTTAAGGCTGCTGCTGTTTGGACATGGGTTGTCATAGCAATCCCAGCAGCTGTAGCTGCAATGGCAGTGACTGATATCGCTGTTATTATGGCTGCAGTTATGCCAAAGTCTCTTTTTTGTCTGAATAATGATAGAGTAGAGGGTGTTTCAACAGGAACACGAACCCATCGTGGCACTCTGGCAACCATGGCACATTTAGCTTGTCCAACAGCCCAACACTGAGACATCATGCATGAATCATTAGTGCATTTTTCAAATGAGGAATTGGAAAGAATAAACAAGAAAGGTGGAAAAACACACACTGGTGTAGGTGAAAATACTGTTTGATTTACAATAATCTTGTTAACTCCAGTAATTAACTGAATAGGATTTGTCAACTGAGGGATCGGATCTGCACTCTGTTTCACCATAGTTCCATTAATAACTCCTGTAAAGGATGTTCTTCCTGTTGCTCCGCCCTGGAGAAAGGCTAGCGAGTTGAGGTCGGTACAACTGCCATTAACTCCACAGAGTAGCCATTTGTGAAAAGGATTCATACTAACGCTCTGTAGAAAAGGACCCTTTCTCATTACCACATCAGCTCCAGGATCTCCCAACATATTGGGTGAAAAGGAAAAAGTTTCACTGGTGTCTGCCCATCGTGTTACTCTGGATTGACAATCAGACCAAGGCAGAACAACTCCCTCATCTTCTAGACTATAAAAGGGAGAGAACTTAGGTTGACGAGGATGCTCTCCATCAATAAGTTTGGGTGATAAAAATGTTCCATCTACCCAAATGCCTGGTTGCAAAAAGGACTGTGAGAACTCTTTGACATAACTATTTTCCTTTTCATTATCATTCCTTTTGGTTGTTAATTTAACCCAGCTTCTCTTTTCATAAAACCACCCCAAGGTTCTCTTCGAGAGAGTTATACAGTTTCCTGTTTCAGTAATCTGAAAACAGAGAGAACCCCGTTCAGGCAAGGAACGATTTTCTCCCAGGGGGGCCTGCGTTTTATCATAGGGAAGATAAGGCAGCCCCATGGTTCTATTAGTTGTAAGAAATCTTGGAAACACCATGGCATCATGTCTAACAGGTATAGGTTTAGGAAAAGCAGATAATATAGCCCATTGTTGTTCTCCCCATATACTAGGAACCCAATTCTGGGGGATCCAAATTAGGACTGGAAGCATCTGCAGATGAATTCTTCGGGCTGTCATCTTCAGTTGTCACGAGTCTCTGCATCAGTCACTCTGGTAGCCAGAATGGATTGTCTTCTTTCTGTGGAAAAACACAAACCGCTCCCCTGATCCTATTAAAATAGGATCCAGGCCTTTCATTGTCCAGTCAAGATGTCCTTTCACTTGACCATCTCCTTTGGCCTATCAGGCTCTAAGCAATGATGGTCAGCAGCTGAATGGCCCTGACTATCCAGATTTAAAAAATTGAAAGCAAAGAGTGCTATAGAAACGGTGACTCTTGGCACTGAGGGTAGAGCCTCCTCGACTCCCTCTTTTTGTTTTAAAAAATAGGATTTAAGAGTGTGATGATCCCGTTCTATAATGCCTTGTCCTTGAGGATTGTATGGTAGACCTGTCAGGTGAGTCACCTCTATTTGGCGACAAAATTATCCAAACTTTTGAGACGTATAAGTTGAGAATTTTAGGCTTTCCCCAGGCACTCTAGGCCTCAAGGCAATGTTGGATAACATGTGTTGCCTTTTCTCCCTATAAAGGGGAGGCAAATATAATTTCGGAACAAGTGTCAATAGAATCATGTAAATATTGAAGTCTCCCAAAGAATGGGATGTGGGTAACATCCATTTGTCATGATTGATCACGTGTAAGTCTTCAAGGCTTAACACCATTATGAAAATTGAGGACACTGAGAAGAAGTTTTTGTTATTTAACTTGTACCCTTTTTAGAAATATCAAATTATTGTCTCAAGCTATTATTATTTTGATGATATAAAGAATAAAATTGTATGGCCAATTGTTTCTATATGGTCTATAATTTGAGTGGTATACAAATCTGTTCTGGCATTGTCCTGGGTTCTAGGCAATCCAATAAACCCTTAAATGTCTTATAAAGAAACAGTACATGTTTCTTCAATTAAGCTGTATTTCTATAATTAACTGTAAAATTTGAGAATTAGTAATATCTAAAAGGGCAACAATTTTAAGCAGTTACAAACCATGAGCCATAGCCATATCTGGCTATGAGTGTACCAATTGAAAGCTTGAATTTTTAGCATTTCAAACAGTGTCTACAGCACATAATTTAATTATTTGTGTTGAAGCAGGGGAAAATTCAAGAAAATGAACATGTGATATAATTACATATACTGTCTAATAAATTGATGAGGCATCTGTAAATATAGTAAATATTTTTTCTATGGGCTGCATGTAAATTTATAGGAAAAACAAAAGCATGTATAGAGAACAACTGTTAACAACTTGTTTTATGGATAATGATTATCAATTTTGTCTAAAAACTTTGCCAAGTAATAGGCCAAATATCATTATTCTCCAATAACCAACTTAATTTTTATTTGGAATAAAGAATTAGCATTTCATCTAAAATATTTTTAGGATTCTATCTTATAAGCTTGTATTAACATTGTAATAGTTTCAAAATAAGATGTTCAAACTTTACTTGTAGATAGATGAATCCACATTAATGGTTTCTTTGGCCAAGGTCTGTTGTGAGCACATGAGTAGTAATAATGTAAACAGCTAACAATGTATCATGGTCTATATAATTTATCTTTTAATGACTAATAGCTTATTCTATACTTTTACAAAGCTATCTATCCCTCATCAGTTAACTGTCGAGGGGAATTAGGATTTGTATCTCCCTTGAAAACATCAAACAGAGGCTCAAGTCTTCTTATGGTAAGATTAAGATGAGGTTTTAGCCAATTAATATCTGTTAACTTGATTTTTAAGAATCATCAAAAGTAAAGCAATTATTGTATGTACGCCTGTAAGCCAGAAGAGGGCACTAGATCCCACTACAAATGATTGTGAGCCACCATGGGTTGCTGGGAATTGAACTCTAAATATTTGTAGTTGTGAGCCTAGCCTTTAACGGCTGAGCCATCTCTCCAGCCCACATTATCCATTCTTATTGGAGTTTTTTGTGTGACAATCTGTTTAAGATGTAACTGAATTCTCAAATATTAAAAACTCATTGTATTAGAGTAAGGGCGTACAGAAAAACTCCGTTTAGAGATATCAGTTAACAAAATGAATAAAATACACTGAGAGATTTAAATGTTCAATTTCTGCATTAAAGCAATAACAAATTCTTATATTAGACTATTAATCATTTTTTGAGGCAACCTGTTTAAAGATATTGTTTCATGGGCTCTCAAGAATCACTAGTAAATTTATTGGATTTAAATCTCATCACCTTTACCAGGATGTAAAGGAACAATAAAAACAATCTCTCAAATCTATAATAATTCTATGTATTTACTAGAATGGTAACTGACGTAGGCAAGACAGGCTGTAATGTCTCATTAATGTCATAAATCTTAAATTTGAACTTTGTTTTTGGTTTAACTGAATAAGCAACTCCTTTTAGTTGAATGAGGGATCAGACAAACGGCAGGTTAAAGGCAGCTTTGTCTTTTAATAATTGTTATATCAGCCCCAGTATCTATTAATTCTTATTGGGGAGAGTAGCTTTTATTGTATTTTGCCAAACATTCGGAGCCATTGCCATAGCGGCAAATCTCTCAAACTTCATGGCTGTAAAATTAGCATCAAACCCATGCTTTTGAACTAACTCAGCAAGTTCTTTAATAGAAATATATTCTACTGATGTGTAAACGCAACTTCTTTTCACAGCTTTAAACACTGGAAAGGCTTGAAACATCTTTCTTTTGTTTTCCTTTGAAAAGAGTTCTGTGTAGCACCCGCCTGCGTAAGGCAGGGGAGCACACGGAGCGCCACAGCAGCTCAGGTTTTCACCGCGGGCTGGGGATCCGCCGCCGCCGCCTAAGGTGGGAGAGTGTGCGGGAGCACCGCGGTGGCTCGGGTTTTCTCCGCGGGCGGGGGAGCTCGCGCTCGGTTTCTAATCCCTGCCTCTCTTTGTTCTCTATTCTGCGGCTGCAGCCGCCCACGTGAATGGAATCCTTCCGCCTCAAAGAGGACTACTTCTTCATCTCCTTCCGCCTCATAACGGACTATCTTTCCATCTCTCTCCGGTTCCTGCTTGGAGGAACCAGACCTCCCCGATTCATATTCATATAATTTCAGATTTTGCAATTCCTCTACTGGATATAGAGGCTTTCTCTTCAAAAAGGACTCTCCCAGGAACCCCTCCGGTTCCTCCTTCCCTCCCGCAGATCGAATGTCTGGGGAATTTCTGTAGACATGTCTACCCAAGCTTCTATTTAAGCTTGTAAGCGCTTCCACCCAGAACCAGTTTCTGATAGGTTTCGTATCCTGAATCTGTCTCAAAATTCCCTGACTCACCACAATAGCTGAACTATACTTTTGATCCTATAATTTCCACAATGAGCATGTGCCTGGCCTCAACTTTCCATTCTGCTGTTCCTTAATTAGATCTCCTTTTAGCCTGTCCCAGGAAGCGAGTGTCAGTGTTCCCGTGCAGGCAAACGGATGTCTCTCCCTAACAAAGTTTTCTCTGCAGAGCCAGTCACAATTGACTGCAAGGCCATATGCTGTTTGTTCCCTTATCTCCGGGAGAATCTGACTCTCAGGGAGAAGGGCTCTGTAGCTCACTCGCAGCTGATTAATTATGCTAAGCCTCTGCCTGCTCGTAAAAACCACTGGATGAAAGCAGCTAGAGCCAAACTTTTTCCTGCCTTGTAAAAACTCCAGAAAAGAGCTGGAAGAAGGGACAGGGCCAAAGTTTCACTTGTCTGCTGAAACTTGACAGCCCGGAACGGCTGCTGGAAGGGGGGGCAGGGCCGGCTCAAGCGGCGGCAAGATTTAAACAGGCAAACTGGTGAAAGCAATACAACAGCAGGAGGAAATGGGTGAAAGCTGGCACTAAGATAACAAAATTTTCACTGCTGCTTGTGATTTAGGGGAAATATGAAAAGATTCAGGATTAACCATACCTCTCTGATTCTGTCACTGCAGTCCTTTTTTGACGTTTTACTCCAGATGGGAGGACCTCTTCTCCGCAGGGTACCTTTGAATTCCCGGGTGTGTGGCACCACTTATGTCGGTGGCGTGTACTCACCAGCGAGATAACACAGACACCAAAGTTCTTCAGCAGATCTTTATTACGATGTTATAGAGGAAAGACCCACTGGGAAAAGGCCAGCTGGTGGAAACCGGCTGGGAGAAAAGGCCCCGAGCCCCGAGAAGGTCCTGGTTAAATCTTCCCTGGAGAGACGTGTACATATCTGGTTGGTTAATTGCCCATAAAATCCTATATGCCCCAGGAAGGGCTTGTGACTTTGCGCGCTTTCTGTCCCGCGCAACCTCCCGCCAGCAGGAAAGACGCGGCACACTCAGGATCCTTCTGCAGTATAAGCTTTAATGCATCTTGAGAGGGAGAGCATAAGCTTCACAAACGAGGAGGGACCCCAAGGGCCTAAAACCCTTCTCTTATATAGAGAGCTAAGCTCGCCTGGGACGTGGCAGTCTCTGATGGGCTCCTGTTGCCTCAGGCCACATGACGTGTTCCAACTGTCAGATTAATCAAGGCGGGAAAACCTTCCAGCGCATGCGCACAGACTTGTTAATGGCAATGATGTGATAAGGATAGCTTCCCACAGCTTTCCCCTTACACAAAGACAGTAAATTACAGAACTTGTGAGAGCATCAGATTGCCAGAGATGTCTCTGCTTTCCATGGCTCTCTACAGTTTTCCTTTAAAGGTTTTATCCCCTTGAGTACTGCCCTTACTCTGTTATACTTCCTAGTGCTCCTTTTCTCCTCAAACTGTACAATTTTGTTACTCCCTAGCCCACTTGCTATTACTTAAAGTAGAGTTGCATAAATGTGATCATTAGTAACCATGTGACATCATCAATATTAAACTTTCTTGAAATCTCCTCTGTCAATAACAGTATTCTAAAACTCTTTAATTTATCTTCTGGCAAATTTTTAAGATGAAGACAAACAGCAGCCAGATTCATAGCCAAAATATTCTATGTATGATCTCTAGACTAATTAATAATAGTCTTCTCTGAAACTTTTTTAGTTGGGCACCTACAGTACAAATTGCCCTTCCATACTGTCTTCAATGCTCCAGTACTACTTGAGGCATTAAACTCTTTTTTGTCCAACTTTTCTAAACCTTCCATGTCCTTTCAATGAACAACATGGTCAGGACTGTTATAATACCCCAGGTCCTGGTACCACATTCTGTCTTAATTCCTAATATATTGTTGGAAAGAGACTCCCTGACCAAAGCAACTTTTAGAAAATAAAGCATTTTACTTGGGCTTGCTTATAGTCTCAGAGGCTTATTCCATTACTATCACAATAAAGAACATGATGGATCGTATCACTGGAGCAATAGGTGAGAACTACATCCTGATCCACAAGCAGGAAGACAAAGAGAGGGAGAATTTTTTAACTTAAAGAGTTATGCTCTCAAATGATGTGATATTGTGAAAATCCGACACAAAACTGGAGAGCTTTTACAGCAAACATGAAATATCTTAATGTCAACTAGTCAATATTCAAAGAACAAACCGTAGTTTACAAGATGGAAGTGTATGTCTAAAGTGGTAGTGTATATTGCTTCATAAATGTAATTAAACAATTTTTGACAATGTCCTAAAGTAAAATGTTGCTGCTAAATAATAAAAGGTATTCTAAACTCAGTTCATGAAAACAAAATTCTTTAAGCAATATGCAGTAAATTGCCATATATGCCTTTGTTTCTAATATGGAAGAGTTAGATTCTGCAGAAATTTTCTTACATTTTTAAGACTAGGCAAAGTTTTGATAGTTAAGAAACTGAACAATTTACTCATTAATTACAAGTTTAGAAAATATTACAGACAATTGACATCTTTTGACAAAGTTTCCTTTCAACACTCTCAGATTGATCATGTTTATTTAAGGACAGGTGTAATGTGAAGTTTCCTTATAACATGAAAAATATGAAGGCAATGTCTGAAAGGTTTCTCTTCTCTCTATGGAGAAATAACCAAAATGGTGTTTAGAAGCCAAAAATATCAAAGTATGCCCAAATTGTACAAGTTTCTTAGTATTTTTATCTCTTGTCAACATTGATGTTAAAAAGATTCCTCAACCTAAATAGAAAATCTGCAAGTTTGTCACACAACATAAAATTTGAACACTGTCCTGGGCATTTAATAGAAATATGGAAATGCTATCCTAGGAGCTAGAATCTTTTTGTATGGAGAAAGCACTTAAATGTTCCACCTGCTTCTCAATACAAGGCTTTAAAAGGAAAGTTTCTGCAGACACGATTACAAGTGAAATGTGTTTTCTTATGAATTTATAAGTTGAAAACTACATCACCAACAAATGTTTGTTGTGAGTTTTGATAGCCAAACTGTAGATGTAAATATAATTCAGCTTGCTTACTCAATCTCTTTCAGGTTTTAAGACTATTGGACCTTCAAAATAGACAGCATCAACTGGGTTTGTGCTTACATCTCTCATCCTTTCCTGTCTGCAGTGATCAAACCCATAGTTTCAGCTTGTGTTTGGTCACTCACTACGGCAATCAATTGTTCTTGTTGAGGAGTCAATCAGCTAATATAATACAATGTCTATCACACTCCCAATGTGTTATATATCTCTTCAACTATAACTATTACATGAATATTATCATTACTAAAGACAGGCATGTGTATTGGTGGATAATAAAAGTATTTTCTGTCTATTCCAAATGCAAGAAAACATGTTTTTCTGATGCATCTGCTCCCTTACATGTAAGTCCATCTGGGCTTTAGTATGAGACATCTAAATTATAATAGATACCATGGATTATAGATGAATGTATGTATAGATAGATGATCAATAGAAAGATAGATAGATGATAGATAGATAGATAGATAGATAGATACTCTCTAACTTAAAGATATGCCTAAAAAGTCATGTATTTTATGCTCCATGTGTTCCATGTAATTGTAAGGGAAAAGCCCATATAATTCACTGGTAGCTAATCTTGCTTCAAAAACCATAAAGCATACAAAATGGAAAATGCATGAAAGTATGTAAATCTATACCTGTTTCTGTGTCCATCTTTAAAGCTAAATTCTGTTCTATGTCTTCACGAAGGAGTCTAGTATGATACACTTAAAAATTGTTCTTTGAGGGACAGTTTTTAATAACTCAAAAAAGACAATCTAGTGATTTATATTTTATGTAGTACAATAGCACACTCCCCTGTACTAGAATATAGGTAATTTATGTTTAATCCTCAAATAAGAAGACAATATAAAAAACATTGCTTTCCTAATACCTTCCAAGGTTCAAAAGTAAATGAGAGAAGAACTAAAATTAATAAACATTTAATTTGGCTACATACTAAGTTTATATCCTACATGCTTTTTTTTCAGCTTAAAAACAGTGATGCATATAACAAAGTGGACAATACTAAAAATTAGCTTAAGCTTGCCTTCATCTCTCCTTCATTTTTAAGTAATAAAATTGATTTTGTTTTTGTAAGCAGTACTAAAATTTGCTGATTCAGAAAAGAGAGGACAAAGATAAATTCAGGGCTTAAGGTAATCAAGCGTCATCCAAGGTAGATGTTGCTGTCTATTGCTTATATTTCTTTTAGTTTTAAAATATTACATACTTCTGAAATAGAAGCAACGTAGCACTGGAGTAGAAGCTACTTTAGTAATTCCTCTATGGGAGGATAGCTTATTTTCCAAGTTGAACTACACAATCAGTCTTCACCTTCTTTATTCAGAGGTCAAAAATTCTAGCCACCGTATAAAAATATGATAGAATTGAGTGTCATCAGCATTTCCTGATAGCTTAAAGTCTTATATTCCACTTAAATATGGAAAAAAAATGATCACCAAAAAATTGTAAATATTCACAATGAAGCATAAAGTACTATAAAACTGGTAGGATTACTTAAATTTCATGTCATAAGAGCTTAAAAGAGCATGAAATGTAATCATATAGTATAGTAAATTCTTCTCTTTGTCTACAAAGCTAATATTTATATGCAAAAGCAGAAAGAAAATTTAATGACTTCTTGACATAAATACACATTTTTATTCCCTCTTATTAGGGCATAACTTATTAAATAATCACAGAATTAGGTGAATGGACTCAGGTATTAATCTACTAGAGTCAGGAACATGGCTATACAAAGCGTCTTCTAAAACAAGCTATATTTTAAATTTTCACAAATAAACTTTAGGCTTAATGTAACAACAAATCAATTGTACTTTGTGAAAAACTATTGCCAGATTTGGAAGGAACCAAGGCACCAAAAAGATTATTGAACTTAAAATTAAGAAGAGCAAAAGAACAAAATTCCACTATAAATTTTGGCATGTAAAATATTTAAAGCCATCCAAATCTTTAGTAAGTTTTAATAAAATATTTAAATCCATAGACAGAGTCTTTTAATGTTTTTTATTTGAGCTAACTTTGGATATAAGATGTACTTAGAAAGCTCTATGAAGTATTTATTTTCTCTTTCCCAGATGTCACCACTATAGTCATTTTTTAAAATCATAGTTCAATTGTCAGATTTGATTAAGTAGGTTGTATAATCTTATTAAGTGAAGGTTTTATTTAAATTTTATATGTCATCAGTACTTATTGGTTTATATATTCAACTTATGTATCCACATTATTTTTATGTTTTTCTCATTAGACTTTTGTACCTGTGAATATTCTGGTCTTCACTTCATTTCACAAAAGTGACCTTGTCAAACAGGACTTATTATTTATTCCATGTATGCTCAGTCCATTTGGATATATTTCATAATTCACCATAATGAGAGTAGATGAATAACTTTTGTAAAATGCTTGAGAGTCTTGGAAACTTCCCAACATATCACATCATGAGATCATGATGTCCATATGTCATAACTAGTTAGAATGATCTATTCAGTTTCTTCTGATATTACTGAAGTGAACTTCTTGAAGTTTCCCTTGTAACTCTCTCTCTGTCTCTATACCTTTGTCTCTGTCTCTCTCTCTTATATTCTTTATCTCTCTTTTACACACACACACATACACACACACACACACACACACACACACACACACATGGGTGTGGAGGGGAAGTAGAGAGAAAGCACCTCTTTTTTTCCCTATTAATTTATTTATTCATTTTACATCCCTATTGCTGTCCTTCCTTCCAGTCTCTTCCAAACAAAGTCCAAAGATGATGGTAGGAGTAACATTTAAAAATATTTTAATTTGTGTAAAGATGGCATATTAGACTATATATAGACTATTTTTCTCATTTCAATAAGATCATGACTATATCAAGAAAATTTTTTCCTCTTAGTATTAGGAGAAATAGAGAAGACAGAGATGTTTCCTAGGCATATTAAGAAGAAGACAATAATGGATAATGTCAGGTAAGTTAAAAGCTACTTAGCAGGTCTGCCCATACAACTCAACTGTAGAACACTGCATTGAATGGGGATTCACCCCATTCAAAGGAGCTCTAAGGAATTCAAACTGTTTTTCTATGTAAATTAAGTGATTTACATTATGAATACTTTAAATTAATTTTGTTTGTTATAAACCATTTTTAGTAATCAAATTGTGAAATTGTTATTAGAAGAATATGACATTATATAAAAAGTCAGATTAGTTGTCACATTAGTCCAAAAGAATATAAGAGAGAGAGAGAGAAAGATTAGAGAGACAGAGAGAGAGCTACAAGGGAAACTTCAAGAAGTTCACTTCAGTAATATCAGAAGAAACTGAGTAGATCATTCTAACTAGTTATGACATATGGACATCATGATCTCATGATGTGATATGTTGGGAAGTTTCCAAGACTCTTAAGCATTTCAGTCTGGAGAAACTTCATTGATCTAGACTATTGTAAAAATGTCAAATAGTTCAATACATATTGAATTGAGATAATCAGCTGTTATCATGCAAACACTACAAATACAATTTCAAATTAGCCTATTAAAGCTCACTATCATATACACCCAGAGTCAGAGTAAGCTAGAAACGATGGGAGTAATCAACCCATACATGTGCTTTTTTTCCATCTTGCTGCTGAGTCCAAAAGACAAGAATAGTAATGATATAAGACAACAATCCTTAGTGTATATCATATCTGCCAATAACACAAAAACTAAATGAGTTGCATTAAGAAGCCCTTGAGTACTGAGAGATTTTTGTTTCATTCATCAATATCTTACTCCTAATAGTATTCTTACTTTTATCCCAACAAGATGTCTTCTCTGCATTCTGTTAATATTCTTATGATTTTTGTGCTATGCACAGGATTCTTAAATGAAAAACAAAGTATATACTTACAAAATCATCATTACCATCCACTTCACATTTTACTGTCTTAAGCATCTTACAGATGGCTTTTTCTTTTTCTGCATCTTGTAATAATGCAATAGAAAGACTAGTTGTACATTATTGTTTTTGCATGTGCATGTTCATGTAATTTATATGTAAATGGGTATAACATGGCACACATGTAAAGATCAGAGAACAACTGTTTGGAGTTAGTTCTTCTCTTCCTAATTTACATGGATTCCAGAGATCAAATTGGTTCAGTCTAGCACATCAAGGCATTTTAAATTTATATTTCATATTTTGTGCTACATATTATTTATCTTGGAAATTATATCATAGAATCAAATCTAGATATTTCCAGGTAGAATAAAGAGTAGTTCAGTTGATTTCAAGGTTATTTCGAGAAAGAAAGTGCCTTAACAGTTGTATATATTATTTCTAAGCATTTTCCATTCATTCTACCATGTGGTTTTGTGTGACCTAAAAGTAAAATGATCAGATTCTTTTGATAAATGTGAAGGAATTGAAGTTCTTCATTAGTTGTAATGCTAGTTATTGACAGTCTGTAAAATATTTAACTTCATAAAAGAATATCAGCAAAACAAATAACATTTTAAAAACTTAGATGTACATATATCACTAATTTAGTATCTCCTTTTTTTCTGTAGAACATTAGTTTTGGTTTGCAAAAGTATTTGATTATATATTATATTAGTATCTGAATTAAATGCTTAGCAAATGATAGCCTAACAGAACCAAAGGCTTACTTGTATATTTTATTATACTACACATTCTACTTAGCACAAACAGAGAGAATATTTACATTTATCGAAAATTTTAATATAAAGAGGAGGACATTGTCAAATCTCTCTTGGAATTTATATTAGAGAAACCTGGTATCTGAAATCATCAGTACTATCACATGAATTTTTTTCCAAGTGATAATAACATATATTGAATATATGTGCTCATGGAAAGAACAATGAGAGAACTATAACCTCATATATGCCCAGCCAATTTTATATTCTCAAATATGGTGATCTCATTCAAAACTATTAACCTCACAGAAAACAGATGTTAATGCATTCTCTGAATATATATGTGTTATTCGGTTTGTATTTCAGTAGTAATGTGTTTCTGTTCTAATTTAACTTATAATTATGCAACTTTGAGTAATAAGATTATATATTTTTGGAGAAGATGATATAAAATTGTCTAAAATGTGATTTTGTCTTCACTTTATATCCATACCAATTCAGAATAAATCTAAGCAATGAAAATGAGAAATTCATCAATTAATTATCCATCACTTATGCATACACACAGATATATGTTTAGGAATTCACATTATTCCCCTAAAGTATTTGCTAACTACAAGATAATTTGACCACACCTTTGAGTATTAGAAAATGAATCATTGATTAGCTACTTGTCATCAGAAAGACTTTACCTCCTGAAATATTAATTGTTTAAAATGTCTGCAAAGGGATCATGTGAATTGAAATCTTAGATTTTGAATCATCAAAAATCTTTATGTGACAAGGTTTCCTTCTTATATTTCTTATGAGAATAAGGAATAAAAACTTGACATATTGTCATTTTATCTTCATACCTTATTTTGTTTCCTCAACAACCATAAGTACTTCTGCAATGTTAACATTAAAACCCCCACACTGGAAAGTCAGAAAATACTTCTATAGTATCAGGTTTAATCACATATTTTTCAATATCATCCAGCAATAATAATCCTTATAAGTATAGAATTTGTTGTGTTTTACTAAACCATAATATCCCTAATGAAAAATTCTTCATTGTGTAACTTCTAGAGGAACATCTGGGTGTTCTCACTAGCCCTAAGCTCAAATCCTCTTAAAGGCTTTGAGGATGAATGACTGCTGTCATGGTTACTTAGATTCTGAATAGCTGATAGATGAGAAACCAAACCGAACTTCCTCTTCATGGCAAATCCCATATTGTAGGCATCAGTTGCCTTCCTCATTGTGTGCAAAGAAAATAAATTTCTCCTGAATTAACTCATGCCAAGCAACATTGAAAATCTTGATTTAATATCTGTAATGTTTATGAGTTTCTTTTTTGTGTGTTCATAACACTATACTCCATGGCAGCCAAAATCAGTGGACCCTAGCTCATTTTATGTCTTTGATAAAGGTTCTTTGAGAACGAGGAAAGAATTAAAGAGCATATTTTTCCCTAGGCAATTTAGGGTTAATTCAGAATAGTAAAACCATTAAACTTTGTGGTTCCCAGTTTGAACAGGTAAAACAGTCTTCTCTGTGTGTACTTATGTTTTTCAAAGGAGAACCATAACAAAGCTCCAGTGACTTTCTCAGTCTTCTTCCCTGATCTTTCTTTTAATTTTATTTTTACATGAAAAAGAATTTTAAAAATCACATATTTAGGCATGTTAGTCATGACATACTATGAATTAGTTATAATCACAAAGCATTGTGTTAAATCATTTGAGCAAACACTTGTAAATTGATCTCCTATTTGCATGGAAGTTCTGATGGTTAGCATTTAAATGTTGAAGGAACTTCGTTGAGATAGACATTCATGGTCCTTGCTTTCATGAGATTTGTATGTAATGAAGGAAATAAAATAGACTCATTTAACTGATAAAATAAAACTATAAATATGAAATGAACTAAAGTACATGGAAAAAAAAAGAAATCCAAATTAAGACTGATGGGTGGGAAATGAAGTTATTTTCTAATTTTGAAGAAGTCTTCTGTGTTGAAAACATAGCAAATTTGGTTTTACACACACAAAATCATCTTAAGAGGAATTAGGACAGGGCAATCCTTTTTGTGGACATTTTGTCATAGTCCCACTGAAAAGAAAACGAAATATCTCTAGATGTTTTACAATGAACATCATATAACTGGTAAACCCTGATATACTAAGATAACCATTGACCACAGAGTTTGTTCTTTTCTCTTTTTTTCTTATTCCTTCCTACCTTGGGTATGTTAGCAGGGCTTTTTATACTTTTGATTCTTGATTTTCTGAAGTCAAGTGCTTTCATATGATCCATCAACCAATTAAAAGCTTTCTACACATTTCAGATTACTAAACAGTTGTATGATGGATAATTTTCATATGGGATGAACCAAATTGATCTGCTCCCATGATATAAAAACTGATGTAGGCTGTCATGTGGCAACTAATTTTGGGGATGATTGTCTGCTCTCCATTGTAGGGTGTAAAAGGCCTTACTTCTCAACAATTTTTTTTTCTCTGTTACTCTCTACTTTAATCATCCTTCCAGTACTGAGACCAAGAATTTGGCCCTGACTAAGGAAACTGGCAACAATAATACTCCTATCTCACAACATTGCTGATTGGGTGGCTCTCCATTAAAGAGTAGTTTATTGGCCATTTTACAGCAATGCTATTTTTTTTTTGCAATGCTATTTTTTGTTACACAGAATGTTCTAATTTTATGGGCAGAAGCCAAAGGATCTTAAGAAATGTTTCCAGAGCATGGCCTGGAAGTCATTTGTTTCATCTTTGTTTCATCAGATATAGTTTAATTATGCTGACTTAAACATAACTGCATGAAAGACTAGAGAAAATGGTGATTATCTCTCCCCATAAAGCAGAAAGAATAGGGTGATTCATCCCAAAGACTTCAGTATAGTATTAAGAATGTCTCAGTTCATGTAAGTTGGAGTAGCTAGTAAGCTGTTGTTTATCAGATTCTAGGAAAGAGTTCCAGATTAATTTTCTTTTTCAAAAAATTCTTTCCTATTATAACATAAGTCACCTTGTGACTTAGCTTAAATTTTAGATTAAATTGTCTGAAAAAGAGTTAGCATTTTGAAGAGTGAATCCTTTGAATGGACTCATGACAGTCCAGTCATTTGCTTGTGTTGTGTAAATAATAGATAGGAAAGTGTTTAATCCATATTCCTTTGGCAATTTGGCTTAACAAACAATTCAAGAGGTCTTGGGAAGAAATAAAGAAAGGTATTTTCTAGATGTTGAAATTATTTAAAGACCTTAACAAAGGTTTCTCTAGTATACAGGCAATGACAAGATTAAAAGCCATGAACATTGGTGGTAATATCTATGATTTTTAAACATTAGCAAATTTATTGCTTTTCCTCAGGTAGTAGAGACCCTCATAAGACAAAGTGCGCTACCCAGGAATGCAAAGTGCTTTTTTGAAGGTCTCACAAGTTTCTGTAGTCATCTATCTTACATCACAGTAACTACAAAAAAACATTTATACTTTTCAGTCTGTGCAGGAGGAATGGATTCCTTCAATCCTCAGGTCTTTTGTAGCAGCTCTAATCTTAATGTTATGCCTGCTCTTAATGCTCTAAAGTTGAGACATTTTCTAGTGATAAATCAAATGACTGTACAAACTGAGTCCAGACTATTTTGTGTATCTTAAAATGTGGATTGCTTCTTTTTTCCTTGGTACAAAAGTATTTGTTCTTCATAAAGAGTGTGTATGTGTGCTGTGTGAAAACGTAGAGTTGAGGCACATATATCCTTTGTCCATGCTCATAAAGAACACAAGTTTAGGTTATGGAAATGATAATAAAAGCAAGCAAGAATTCCAAACCATAATGGAGACAAATTCATTTCTAAATTTAAATTTGATTTAAAACATTCTATTTTGTTAACTATAATAAAGCATTTTTTAAAGGGATTATCAGAGCCCAGAGCAAAATACTCATCAGTCAAATGCATTTGCTGACCACAGATTCAGTTGCCAGCACCCAACTGCAATTAGTGCCATGTGTAAATTCAGTTTCAGGAGTACTCCTCTGACTTCCTCAGACACAATGCAATGATATGGTCCACAGATAGAACTACATGTAAATATCATACCAATCCAATAAATACAAATAAAGCCCACAAATGCTTACCAAGGGTTTTCTTTGGAAATTTCTAAAGTCTTTAATAATTAAACTGATTGTAACTAGTAGCAAACTTTAATATTTCCAAGAGTATAGTTTACAGATGATGTAAGAATCATTTTTGGATGGGTGTATATGGCTTGGTGTGCATGTGTGGGTATGTGTGTGTGTGCATGTGCATATGTGTGTATGTCTGTGTGTGTGTGTGTTTACATGTGTATTTGTGTGTGTGTGTGTGTGTGTGTGTGTGTGTGTGTACATTCTCACATGTGCGCCTGGATTTTGAAATAGATGCTGAGGATCTAAACCTAACTTATTATTCACCAAGTACTTTACTTACTGAATCATCTTGTCATCCACCTCAGGTGTTGATTTCAAATACTATTGCTTCTTTCTTTTCTCCTTGGCTCAAGTATTTTTATTTTAATCACATAAATTAATTTTTTAGAAAAAACAACTTTTTGTTTTATTACTCTCTTCTATTGATTTTATATACTCAGCTATATTTGGTATTGTATTTTTAATTATTTGGTATTTTGTTTCCTTCTCCCTGTTTGGGGTTTAAATTGTTCATTGTTCTGTATATTTTAAAAGTGTAAATTTGATTTCTAGATTATAGATGTTATTTCTTTTCTAAAGTGAGGATTTTGTTGTTATTTCTTTCCCACTTAGAAGTTTTCGAAGTTGAAGTTAATAAATTTTGATAAGCTATAGTCTCAATTTTACCTAGGTCAGCTACTTTAAATTTGACATGTGAGCGGTTCTCTGAACCCCTAGTAAATTAGAGTTTTTTCTATCTCTGTCTCTGTCAGTCTGTCTATATGTCTCTGTCTCTGTTTCAGACATATGTATACACACAGGCATGCACACAGACACACACATGTGGACAAACACAAACAAACATACACACACACCCATCTTGGTTATAATCCATACTGGTATATCTCCTGTGGAGAATTACTGCTTTTTTTCATTTTCTCTCTCCACCTGTACCTTCCACTAGTACTTTGAAATAGTTTTCTGGAAGCCCCCACTCCCTTAGACTATATGATTCTATGAAAGTATTGAAATACACTAGAATGCTTCATAGCAACAATATTTAGAATAATGTCTGTGCAATAGCTTAAAAACATAAAAAACTTTTGCCCTACAAAGAAGAACTTTTTCATGAGGAAGTTTCAGAATTTATTCTGGAGCAACAGTTAATTTTTTAGGCCTTCACTAAGAAAATGTATTAGAATCTTCAGACTGCTTAGAGGAAGAAGTGTCCATACTCACACAGAAATTTGTCTCCAGACATTTTGCAGGATCAGAATTTCACTCAGATTCCAAATGTTCTTCAACATAATGATTTAACTCTTCTATAAGCTTATGTCCTCATCATACATTAGTAAAGAAAATCAGATCACTATACATCTTTCACCTGCGAACTCTACATGCCCTCTCACTCCCAAAGATCTTAGTTCATAGTTGGGACAAAGGAAAGGAGTTTCAGTTTTCCTGATTTTTCTCATTGTAAAAGCATGTATGAAAACCCTAAAGTTTGTTTTTATTGCTCTAACTAAGATATTACCTGTCAATTTAAAATGAGAGAGTTTAACGTCATAAAATATATCAAAGTTATCAGCTTGCCTCACCATTGACCTATACAAGTTTCACACAGAAGCACAAGAAAAGTAATGGAAGACTACCATTCCATGAGTATATTCAGTAAATATCAGTGATATATTTTATTATTCTCTGTAAGTGGTGTAGTAAAATGTCTTCCAAGCTTTTTAATTCAATGATATATTTCTATTTGCAACCTTCCTCTTCCCATGTGATTATAGACTGTTGTCTTGTCTGTGACATCTTTTAATTGTCATATTCAACACTTGGCACAAATTTACACAATTCTCAACAGATAGTGCCAAACTGGCAGAGATGCAGCCAAATTTTTCCACCTACATTAAAAAAAAATATTTTCACATCAATTTGTTAAGTCTTTAAACCCTTGCCATCTGCAACATAACACAGTCTCCAGTTTTGGAAGAGGGATACATATTCTCATTTTGTTACACTTAGACTCATGGGATGATGTCCAACACAGATAAAGAGTATAAAATCCAGGGTCTGGTGTTTTAATCTACTTTGGCAGAAAAAGAAGCTATTTGGAGGAGAAAAACTGACAAACTCGCTAGCAAGGAAACAATCAAACAGGGAAAATAAATGGAAATGAAAATATGCCTTTGTAAGTCTCCTGTAGTTTGGGTTATATACTTGCTGATATACATTATACATACATACATATATATATGTATATGTATATGTATATGTATATGTATATGTATATATATATATATATATATATATATATATATATATATATATATATATATCATATGTGTGCACAGAGAGAGAGAGAGAGAGAGAGAGAGAGAGACCATACATAGACATGTGAGAGAGAAATATTCAGAAAATAAACCTTAGCAAAGTAATTAACCAACCTCTCCAAGCAACACTTTCCATAAAGACTTTCATAGATCACTGGTCAGTTCCAGAACCACCCTTGTTTTTCTCTAGGTCACTTATATGCAAAAGGCTGACAAGTACAGTTTTTGAGATAATGGCAATAAGAATAGATGTGTTTGATCAGAACTTCTCTACAGATCAACAAAATATAGTATTTCAGAGGAATAAAAGTACACCTTGCTTTAACACCAGCACAGAGTGGTATTAAGACTAAACACCAAATACCATTCAGCTGAACACAACCTATCATGTTTGTATAATAGAAAATAAAGGTACAAACAACTTAAAGGCAAGACCAAGGCACATTAACAAAGTCCCAACTCGATATACCAGATACCATTGCAAAAGCACAAATGATTTGAATAACCAAGGAATATATGTTTCCCAGTAATTAACACATCAACATTTTCTGAGAAAAGCTATTTACCTGATTAAAAAAAAAATAGTGAATTCAAAACAGTAGCCATAAATATGTTTAAGGAACTCAAAGATGAAATAGAAAAATGTAAAAATAATTACCACAAAAATTACAAGAAGTTGAGCATATAATAACAATTCAAGATATAGAAATGAAGTATGATAAATAGAGAAATTTTTTATAAAAGTAAAATGAAATAAAATTGAAATGAAAGATTCATGGAAATAAAATAGATAAAAAATAAAAAAATCTCTGAAGGAAGCATTACCAACAGTTTGGATCAAATAGGGGGAAGAATATCATATTCCATAGATAAGGCTTAGAAAATGTATTACTCACTCAGTGAAGAAAATTATTAAAAGTATGAAAACACAGGAATGAAACAGATAGAAAAATCTAAGGCATATAAAAAGACAAAACTTCCAAATTGTAGGTTGTTCACATCAGAGTCAAATTACTTTCATTTTTATTTTTATTTTTATTTTTATTGGTTATTTTATTTACTTATATTTCAAAAACTGTCCCCCTCCAGTCCCCCCTCACAGAAACCCTCCTTTTACCAACTCCTGTCACCTTCTCCTCGGAGAGGGTGGGAGCCCCGTGTGTATACCACCCCTCCACCTGACTGGCACATCAAGTATCTGGCATGGTAGGAACATCCTCTCTCACTGTGGCCAGACAGGGAAGCCCTATTGGAGAACAGACACCACAGTCAGGCTACAGATCTAAGGAGAACTTCAGTTGTTGCAAGGTCCACAAGAGAATAAAGCTGGACTTCTGCTACATATGTGTGGGTAGCCTCCTTCAAGCTTTTGTATGTTCTTTATTTGGTGGATCAATATATGAGTGCCCCTTGAGGTCTAGGTTAGTTGACTCTGTTGGTTCTCCTGTAAAAGTTCTAATCCTCATTAAAAAATCTCTATAAGAATGGTTCCCCAAGTCTAACGAAAATGATGCATGAGGTGTAATAGACATACAGAATACAGAACAGGGCATGAGAGGAAACTCTTATGTTAAGTAATATTTTGTACACACACACACACACACACACACACACTCTATCTATCTATCTATCTAT
>NW_021604565.1:24923295-24970830 GCF_004785775.1 Grammomys surdaster | reverse complement strand
CTATCTATCTATCTATCTATATATATATATATATATATATATATATCAAAGAAATATTGAGAGCAGCAAGAGAGAAAAACCAGACAAAGTTAAAGAATGTCAACCAGAATAACACATAACTTAACAAAGACTTTTAACTACATGCAAACATCCAGTTAGACCAGCATCATTTATTGAAGATGGTTCCTATTTTTCACTGTATGATTTTGCCTTCTTTGTTAATATCAAGTATAATAAACCCATAGGTGTGTGGGATTATTACTGGATCTTCAATTAGATTCCATTAATCAACATTTAAAACCATGCAGTTTTTATAACTAGTGCTCTGTAGTGAAACTTGAGGTCAGGGATGGTGATTCCTCCACAAATTCTTTAATTTTTCAGATTTGTCTTTGCTATCCTGGATCTTTTGTTTTTATATATAAAGTTGAGAATTATTCTTTAAAAATCTGTAACATACTGTGTGTTGGAATTTTGATGGAGATTGGATAGAATCTTTGCTAAGATGGCCATTTTCACTATGTTAATACTACAGATCCATGAGCATGGGAGATTTTTCCATCTTCTGAGGTCTTTTTTGATTTCTTTCTCAGCCCATGAGACTGGGCTGAGCCCAGACCATCCTGCCATTCATGCGGGCACAGTAGGAATGAGACTCTAATGCTTAAAGATTAACCAAAGACTTTATAGGTTTGGTATAATGCTCAATAACAAGATGCCTACACAATTGGAGGTGTTTCCCAATTAACTAATCTAGATATAAGTTGTGACCCAGGACTGGTCTCCATACATTCGTGACTCACCATCCTCCTACATCTCTGCCTCCCCTCCTCTTCAGGGGTTTGAAGTTCTTGTCACAAAGATCTTTTACTTGCTTTGTTAGAGTTGCATCAAGATATGTTATATAATGTGTGGCTATATGAAATGGTGTTTTTTTTCTCTCCCCATTTATCATTTGTATGATGGAAGGGTACTAATTTCATTGAGTTAATTTTATATTCAGCCACACTGCTGAAGCTGTTAATCAGCTGGAGGATTTATATGGTATAATTTTGAGGATCTCTTATATACTATCATATCAACTGTGAATAGTAATATATTGTCTTCTGCTAAAGTTCAGATTCTCTTGATCTTTTGTTTACTTATTGCTTTAGCTAGAACTTCAAGTACTGTATGAAGGACAGGAAGAGAGTGAGCAGCCTTATCTTGTCTCTGATTTTAGTGAGATTTCTTCAAGTTTCTCTTCATCTAATGTGATGTAGGCTATTGTCTTACTCTATATTACTTTTATTAGGTTTAGATATGAGCTTTCAATACCTTATTTCTCTAAGACTTTTAGCATAAAGGTATGTTTGATTTTTTCAAAAGTCTTTACAGCATCTAATAAGTATGTGTTCTTTTCTTTCAGTTTGTTTAAATGGTGGATTGCATTGATACATTTTTATATAATGAACCATTCTTGCATCCCTGGCATGAATCCTACTTGATTTTGCAGAATGATGTTTTTTATATGTTCCTGGATTTCGTTTGTGAGAATTTTATAGAGTTTCTTTCTGTTGATGTTCACAGTGATATTGGTCTGAAGTTCTCTTTTTTGTTGAGTTTTTGGGTGCTTTAGATTATTAGGATACTGTGGCTTCATAGAATGAGTTTGTCCGTGTTCCTCCTGTTCCTATTTAGGAATAGTTTGAGAAGTATTGGCAATAATTCTTCTTTAAAAATCTGGTAGAATTCTGCACTAAAATATCTGGCATTGGGCTTTTTTGGCTAGGAAACTTTTAATTACTGCTTACATTTTGTTAGGAGATACAAGACTATTTATATAATTTACTAGATTTTGCTTTAACTTGGTAAGTGAATTCTGTCTAGAAAATCAACCATTTTGTTTAGATTTTCCAGTTTTGTTGAGTACAGGTTTTGAAGTTTGATTAAATAAGTTTTTTGAATTTCCTTAGTTATGTTACCCTTTTCATTTCTAGTAGGGTCTCTTTAGATAGGTTGGCTAAGGGTTTATCTGTCTTGTTGATTTTCTCAAAGAACCAGCTTTTGGTTTTGTTGACTCTTTGTATTGTTCTCTTTGTTACTAAATTATTGGTTTCATGCCTAAGTTTCTCTATTTCCTACTCTCTACTGCTCTTGGGTGTTTGCTTTTTTTTTCCCAGAGTTTTCAGGTATGCTATTACATTGCTAGTATGAGATCTCTTCAATTTCTCTATTAAGACAATAAGTACTATGAAATTTCCTCTTAGCACTACTTACATTTTATCCCATGAGTTTTGGTATGTTGTGCTTTCACTGTCCCTGAAAACCTAAAGAACGAGATGTCAATAAATGTGCAAAAAGCTAAAAAAAAAAAAAAAAAAGAACACCAACTAAATTTGACCAGAACCAGAGAAGAAAATCTGCTCACCATCTAATAATCAAAATACTATATGGACAGAAGAAATAAAGAATATTAAAAGCTACAAGGAAAAAAAAGACTAGTAATGTATAATGGCAGACATATCAGTATTACACAAGACTTCTCAATAAAGACATCAAAAGCTAAAAGATGTTGCAGGCCCTAATAGACCACTGACTATTAAACCCATACTACTAGTATACTCAACAAAATTCTCAATTACAATAGATACAGAAACCAAGATATTCCATGAAATATTAAAAAAATTAAACCGAAGATACTAGAAGGAAAACTACAACACAGAGAGTGTAAGGATACCTAAGAAAGCATAACAAATTAATCATCTTACAACAAATCCAAAAGAAAAGAATCTCTCACATACACCTCCACCATCAAAATAATAACAGCTAACAATGATTGGTCATTCATATCTCTCAATATCAATATACTCAATTCATCAATGAAAAGACACAGGCTAAGAAACTGGATACATGAACAGGATCCATCATTCTGTTCTATACAAGAAACACTCCCCAGCAACAAAAAAAGGTATTATAGTAAATGGCTCGAAAAGGTGGCTGAACTAATGTTATGATCCAAATTCTAAATGACTAATTTCTGCCATACTCAGAAAAACTGTCACTCCTGGTCAAATTAGAAAAAAAAGGTTTTTTTTCACAATTAAAAATAAATAAGAAATTTGTGTACATGTAGCCATCTCTACAGAGGACACTAGAAGAAATACTTTGATCTGAAGAGAAAATTAAATATAACAAGAAGAACAAAGGACATATGGAAAATATTGTAAAATTCTATTTTCCTTACTATTTATTTTTCTCTCACACAATATATCCTGAATGCAGAATCCCGTACTTCCACTCCTCTTAAACTTGCTTCCGCTCTCTCCTATTCCCCACATCCACTCCTCCTGTGTTTTTCTTTTTTCAGAAAGTAGCATGCCTCCAAGCAATATCAACTAAACCTGACCTAAAAAGCTGCAAGGAGAGTTGGAAGTACTTCATATCAAGGCTGAATCAAGCAACCCAATCGAAGACTAAGGTCCCAAGATCAAGTAAGTAGTCAGAGATACTGCCACTTTCATAGTAAAATACTTAACTATATGAAAGGCTGTATGACTTTAGCTCAGTGTTGGCAGAGGAAGAAAGGAAATATATGGTTTTTATTATAGTAATGGGAGTAGGAGTAGTTATTATTCTTATTGTTGTTGCCATTTTTTTAAAAAAAGTAGTTTAAAAACTCAAAACTCTATTTATTGATTCATTTTTATTAAAATGTTTTTCATTCTTTATTCTTGAGAATTTTACACATGTATTCACAAAACAAGATTGTACATCCTATTCTTTCATCCAGCTCTGAAATAATCCCATAATATTTCTCCATCCCAATCTTATAGTTTTTATTGACATCCTTATAGTCATCTGTATTCATTTAGTTCTACCAATACACATGTGTGTTGGTCCAGCCATTGGAACATGGGAAATCTGCCAGTGGCGACATTCCTGAATAAGAGATTTTTCTCCTCTCTGAGAAACTAACAATTACCAATAATACTCACTAATGACTGGAGGCTGGAGATCACCTTCCTTCCTGTGGCAGAATCTTTACAGGTTTGATTTTGTGAAGGTGTTGTGGAGTAATCTCTACAACTGCTGGGAAGACAGAAGTGTGAGAGTCATGTCTTGTCCAGAAGATAAGAGTCACTCCTATCTTCTGTCTTTTATAATTTTTTCTTTTCTTCCACATTGTTAGTGAGATTTGAGTGTGGCAGGGTTACTATAGATGCACAAACATTTAGCAAATTAACAAGTTCAGCCTCAGGGCCTCTGTCCTCCTATGTCTGGATTGTGGCAAGCATTAGAGTAGCAGAAATACAATGTGCTATGCCTCTGATCCAATCAGTATATTTTAATTATTCTATGTCAGTCATGCAAGTCTTTCATTGGTGAGGACAGGTTGACTGATGCACTTCAGACAATACTTTTCTGGTTTTTTCAATGATAGCATTCTTTTTCAATCTCATGGTCCTTACTGTTTTTAATTTCTGTTTCTGGTCACCTATCCTTCAGATGCAGCGTAGAAAATGAAATATTGCATTGGTCACATTTTTCCTAATTTATCTCGATTCAGTTTAAAATAACACTTTACCTATACTGTCAAATAGAATTTACTAAATGCTTTCACAGTTTTCCTGTTGTCATTCCCCAAATCTTTACCGCTAGTACTAATCACTTTGTCCACTGAGTCAACACCATTTCAGAACAAATGATTTATATTTTTCTACTTTTTGCTGAGATTTATGAATGCTTTAGATCTGGACGTTTGAGATTCTAAAAGAATGTACCCACATCAGAGTATTCTTATGAAAGTCATCTCAGTTCAATGCTTGAGGATCAGCAACAATATTTTAATTTACTAAGTTAGCTAATCTCATTATGGATTCATGTATAAATAAATGTGTTTGAAATGTTACTGCCCTCTATTAAGAACATGATTAGGTAATTATAATTTATTGGTTATATTATATTCACATTATTGACATTTTCCCAGAAAATAGAGATATTTAATTTCCCCAAATATCTAGATATCTACAATATAAATATACATTTCCTCATGTTATCTTTATGCTTTGGTTAATTTTTCTGAGTATTGTTATACTATATTCATAGACAACTAAAATAAATAGTCCAGTAACATTAATATCTACTTCATTTTAAGAAAAATTGGTAGAAATTAAATCTTCATTTCCATAGCCTCTGGGCTACCTGTTACCCCAACAGAAAAATTTCAAATATCTGTTCATCATTTTCACTCTGCCATGGTTCCTGAAAAGAATTATACATAGCCAGAATTTTGTGGCACCTCACAAGCTTTCTTAGGCTAATTTGTCTCACCACATAAATGATGGGAGTTTTATGCAGCAGAATTGCTGCATAGAGACCAGCACACTGCAGTTTATTTTTAGCTCCTGTTCTCTGTTCTCTATCATAGCACATTACACTCAGGCTAGCAAAGTTTCAAAAAACTTAGATATTATTATTGTGAGTTTCATCCTTCACAAAATTGGAATCTTTCTCCCAAATACAATATAATCTATCCTAGACCATCATCTGCATTCCCCTTGACCATTTTGATTTTCAGTTTAGCTATTTTTGAAGGGACAAAACCAAGCTAATCTAGGATGCTTAGTTGTTTTGTTTTGTTTTGTTTCCAATCCATATGTTGAAATTTGGAATTTTATTTCCACTTCCAGGCATGGACCAGAAGATAAAAATTCCCAAATGTATATCCAGTTCACAATGAAGTATAAACTGCTACACTGAAGGGAGAAAGACATTGACAGTTTAGAAGAATACCTTTGATTCAGCTGAGGAAATGAACATGAAAATAGAACTAGAACTATGGACTTATGACATACTTTAATATTTTAAAAACATAATGGAAAAGCCCATTTACTGACAGGGAAGTACTATCTTTTTCTTTATAAATTTGTTGATAGTGATAAAGAGAAGAGAATATAAATGTGGAATTTGTGACATTACATGCACAAGGACTTCAAGAATACATAAAATATACCTAGTTGTTTACATGGTACAAATGAGAAAGGAATCCCCCCCCAAAAAAAATGCTCAGTTATTTAGGTAGTTGATCTTTGTTGATTTCATTATCTGTAAATATTGTGGAACACTGAGTATGTATGGCCTGGCTTAAGGAAGCATGTGACTAGGGCCTGGGTTTGAGGATTCAAAGCCTTGCCCAGTTTATAGATCACTCTCTCTTCTTTTTGATTGAAGATGTGGTCTATCACATTTCAGCATTATGGAATTATTTTCTTAAGCCCTGAGTGGTGATGTCACCTCAGTCATCAACAGGGTCTCAAGGGAGGGTGTGGTAATTGAAAAGAAAAAGACAGTAAGACAACATTTTAACATGACTACAGCCAGTGCTGAGGTTGTAGCAGGTTTATTTTTCTCCAGCCTGCCTTTATACCATTCTAAGTACTTGCAAATAATAGGATCAGTTCTAGGTCAAATAATCAAGGCAGTAAAAAAAGTTCCATGCTCACTCTTTTTATGGGCTTATCAGTGTGACCAAGATAAAAGAAAGGCCAACTATTCCTCAGCTGAATTTACCTTGAGTTTTGTATTAGCACAAATGTAAATATTCATGCCTGAGCTTACTTCCTTGTCCTGGCTCAGTGTTGAATTCTTGCCAAATTCCTACAAAGCAGCCACAAAAGCTCTCCACATCGCTCCCATTTTATTTCACAAAATAGACTATGCCTATCTGGTTGTTCTGACAAGAATGTCTTACTTATTCATCATGGAATATGCACTATTAAATGCAATACATTTCTGTCTTAGGTTGGTAAGGCTCTATGCGGAATCTGAACCATCTTTGGCTGTGAGTCTGTTAAATTAATAAATTTGTCTGAAGATCATTTTTTAGTTTCAAGCCATGTAACTTGGTTGCCAACATTTTGATGTTTTAAAGGCAAGTTTTATCACAATGAGTAGGATTAAAAGTACTTACACCTCAAGAAAGCCTAGCATGATCAAGCTATATATGCCATTCTTAAAGCTTAACCAAGATAGAAATATTGACCTCAGGCCACAAATAATTTTATCAGCAGTATGCATGGCATCAAAGCTTAACAGAGCAATATTCTTTAAATTCATAATCACAGTATATAAAGTTAAGACATCTAGAGTGTTGTTAAAACTATGTCAAGACACCCTAAAAGTGTCTTTGAATTTTTTCCCAAGTATAGTAACTGTCACTGTAAATTTTAGAAGTAACACAAATCCACTGGTATTTAGCATGACATTCAAGAAGACTTCTTTTACACTCTTAATCTCCTTTTCAATAATTTGAATAGTATCATAAAGAACATCAATCCATTGTTCCAAATGTCTATCTAAATTCTCTTGACTATGCAGAACATTAGTAATATATTTGCTAAATGATTAACAAAAGTATCAGTCTTAACTTATTGTGTCAAAGCAATTACAAAAGCAGTTGTAGTAGCTATTAATGTGATTAAGGATGCTATAACAGCAAAAATCAAGTCCACTATCCTCTTTGCTTCTGCCTAAAGCCTGACTCACTTCTTCCAGTATTTACAAGCTATTTTTTCAGAATGCCAATGTCCTGTAAAACTGACAGGCAATAAAACAAGAGTTGGTTGATAGACCACCATAACAGATATGCCAGGGTTCAACATACAGTTAGAAAGTGTGCAATCAATAAATTTACATTCAATGCTGTTGAAGAAACAGAAGTAATTTTATCATGATCAATTAATAGAAGACTAGAAGCATTAACACATTTACTACTTTTTTTAAAGTCCAAATCCTGTCCCAATTTTATCTATTGCCAATGTAACTTCATAGAGAGCTGCAGCTAACTTCCAGATATGCCATTGGAAATGGCCTTCTTCTGATTGCCAAAGGCCTGTGGACTTTTCCTTTTGCCCAATTTTTTACCAATGTTTGATAGATTCACTAACCAAACAATTATTCACATATTAATCCTAAATAAACACCGTATTTTATAAATTGCCTTGTTTTTGGTTTTGTGTGTGTGTGTGTGTGTGTGTAATTGGAGAAGTAGGGATGATGACCTTGGAAGAAAAATTGAAGATATATTTGTTCACCATTGACTTATAAATAACATAACATTGACTTATAAATAACTGGAATAACACCATTATATGTCCTATGAGGAAAGGTATAAAAGTGGTATAAAACTATTTGGAAGGGCATACATCAAATGTAGAAACAAAGATGTGTATCTCCAGTGAACCTTCATGACTATGAAGTTCAATTGGTTGGCTGCGTGTAATATTTTTTGAGATATATATCAAATGAGCCAACTGGATACTGTACAAAAAGTGAGAAAAATTGGAACTCTGAGTCTTAAATAGAATGTTTGCATAACATTCCCCCCCTCTTAGCTCTGAAAATAATACTGAAGATTGTAAGAACAAAGTGAGATGGATGATACCAATAAAATATTGTCTCCCACACTACAGGACTTAAGCATATATGAACTCACAGGAACTGTTCACCACTAAAGGAACCTACTCAGGTAAAAGACTGGTTCCTAGGACTGAGAGGACAAAATGAACCCTGCCCATTGTCTCTAACTAAAATGTTGTACCCTCTAGCAATTAAAAATTTAGTATTCTTCAATCTAGTATCACTGGATATACTAAGCACATTTAAGTCTATGTACTATGCCCAGAAATTGATGACTTACACAAAGTGAACTAAATGATGACTTATACAAAGTGAACTCAATGGTTATTTTATAGACATTTTGTCTCATTTCTTTGTTTAGGCATATTTTATCTTGTTGGTCTTTTGTTTATATATTATGGTATCCAAGTTTGTGTTTTCATGTGTGTGTGTGTGTGTGTGCATTTGTGCTTCTTATGCATTTTTTTATTGAAAGGCTATTTTTTCTTTTTATTAAAATGCAAAATAATAAAACAAAACAAAATACTATCACATCAGAATTGACCAAAAAAGAAAGAAAAGAGTCCAAGAGAAGGTACAAGAAACCAAGACTAATTCATTTGCACATGCATATTCAGGAATCCCATAAAATCACTAAACTTGAAGCCATATATATGTGGAAAGAACAGTCTTTCCACATATTCTTAAGCAGTGTTCCTTGAGCACTGAGATGAGGGATTTGATAGAGACATCCTGTTTATGGTTGGCTGTTCCAAGGTCTCTTACTCTAAACATAATGGCTTACTAAGGATTTTTGTGATTGTGCTTATTCTTATCTATATTTTTTTTCTTTTAATCTTTATCCTGCTTTGGTTTTGCAGTTGTTTTTTTGTTTGTTTATTTATTTGCCCATTTATTTTTTTATAAAGACAAAAAGAAAGGCACAGAGGTGTGTAGATGGAAAGATGGAGATGATGACCTTGAAAGACTATGAGGAGGGGTAACTGTGATTGAAATACATTGTATTTTTCAATTAAATAATTATAATTAATAACAATAAACTAGTCCAATTAATCACTAATAATCTTTTGGAATTTCAAGATAGTTTTGATCTCTTTGTATACTCTGAAAGGTGAAGTGTAGTTAATATAGTCATGGAAAAAATAATTTTACCATTGTTTACTTGCTGTATTCGGGCATTTTGGGACTTTCTAAGTAGAAACACCATTTTAAAAGTTTATAAATCTATTATTTCTCAATATCATGTTTCTTGAGTCACATTCATTCAAATACAAATATACTTTAATTAAAGTGACTAAATTAAAAATAACTATTTGGTTAAGATTATAGTACTCACTTACTATTTCATGAAACCTGCCTTTATCCCTGTATTTACGGGATACGTAATTGTGTACTTACTTGAAATACAGTGAGACCACTATTTCTGTTTCATCTTTTCTTGTTTTATGTAGTGAAATTAATTCACGCTAGTACCTCAAATGTGTGATTTTAATTAAACTACTGTTTTATAGGAGGAATAGTGTTTCTTAGTCATATTATATTGACTTTGACAAGACGAAGACTCATATAGTGTGTCTTTTGCCAGGGAAAGTTATTTTGATTATACACTTATTGTTTAGAAAAATAATCACCCAGTGGGTAATCTAAAATGAATTTATACTGTCCACATCATTTTTCAATCAATTTAACAAGTGTAGGAAAGGAAAACATATTAAGAATAAAGATGGACCTTTCATTTCCTTTGTTTTTTTGCTAACAAGTCAGCCTGATGGCTGACGGACTTGCTAACAAGTGCATAGATATTGACAAAATACGTGAGACCAAAAGCCTGAACAAATTATTCTATCCTCAGAGTATAGCATGAACCTTTATGTTAGGAAATCTATTTATTTCCTTTGGTATCTAAATTCCATTTTGGTATATAGATAAATGTTGGTGTGTATTTTGACAAAAAAATGAATTTTTTATCACATTTGAGTTACAAAAGCATACAAAATTAGAGTGTGTAATAGAGGGGTGTAACTAAACTTGTCCTTTATCTAGCCAGTATGGGACATATGGGACATTAGCTACATCATCATGCTTAGCCAACAAATTTGATATTTGTATTAAGAAGAGTCACTACTTCAAATATATGTTTTATAACAACATTCTTCAAGACAGAAAAAGATAGTTGACAAGAGATGTGAAAGATATTAAGAGGATGAATTAGAATAATGTATTAATAGTTATAAAAATGAGGTATTAATATCTGGACACCAAAACTTGTATTTAGTAAATTTATTCCAAATTATCTTTTGACAAAAATATTGGTAAGTTTTAATGGATAGCTTCTGTCAGATTCTTTGCTGTAAACTCTTGATTTCTATTCATGATTCAAAAAATGAATTATTCTTATGTCATGATAATGCTTCACTTCTATTTACTATGTTCTAACTATTCTTCAACACTATATGTTGTTCGGTATCAGTCTCCTTTTGTTAGTTATCAAAGACCTAGTAAACATTTAAGTTTTTTAAATATTTAATTTTTATTGTTTATAATTTACAACAGATTTTTAAAAGTAACTTTTCTGCTGAATAAGGTCACATTCTTTAGATCCTTCTGAATTCTGATTAGCAGTTTCAATTCAGTCATTCTGGCTCAAAGTCCTCTTCAAGCTGACTGATGCAAACTGTCTTTCCTCAGCTTCTGACTGAATTGTTCTACTTGGCCTCAAACTAATTCTAACAATTGGTTCTAATATTCTGGCTTCTCCTTCTCTGACTCATTTGGTCTTCACCTGGGGCTAGCTTGTTCTCTCTGCCACCAGTCTTTATAATACTGTTCAATAAAATCTGCCACCTCTCTCTGCCTGCTCTTAAGTAGACTCTGTTTCCCATCTGTTTTCAAGAGAATTGGCCATATACTATGTCTGATTCATTCTGTCAAATCTTTCCCTGACATGTCACTTTCTCTGCCACTCAATTAGAAGTCACTTTCCAAAATGGCTGTTTCTTTCTACCAATTAACTCTACCTACCCTGTTTGAGATTAAAGATGAGTACTAAGTGCAGGTCTGTATTTCAGCCAAAGCTCCAATGTTTCTGGATTAAAATTCCTTCATTCAGGACAATATAGTTCTTTAACACTAACCTCTGTATCTTTATTATCTTTTAGAAATATAGCCTATAATAAGATTGGATCTTAAAGGAAAAATAACAATAAACTTCTAAAAACCTAATATTCCAAAAAGCACTGCATCCTTCATCAGGTTTATCATCAATGTAAGTCATCCCATATTTGCAAGTGAACACCTAGTGGATTTTGTAAAAGCAATTTTTATGTGGTCATTATGGAATCTCTGAAGATTATAGAAATATTATAGCATAGGAGACACATATTTGTTATTTATCATTTTCCTTAAAAAATAATAAACAATTAGCAAGACTATGTGAAATAATCTTGAATGTTAACTAGATTTGATCTAGAATCAACTATGGTCTATGAGAAATATTAGAGGAAGGATTAATTGAGAGAAAATGATTTTCTTCAACGTATGTATCCAAGATGTAAAAAAGGCAGAACAAAGCATTCTATTTACTTCACTGCCTGCTTTCACTTCTTACTAGAATGTGTCTATCATTTGCTGGAATCAGAGTACAGAGCTTTCATTCTTTTACCATGTACTAAGTACCAGAACCTCTCTAAAAATCTTGCAGGGTTTTAGGGCCATATTGGTACTCTTCAGAAATTCATCTTCATGTACTTTGCAGATACTGAGTTCTTAAAATCTCCAGTATGCAGGAAGCCATCTCAAACTACAAGGTATGTTGTTTAAGATAATCCAATAAACTCCCATTTTTATTATATTTGTTTAATTTGTTATATTATCCTACAAAACCCTAAGTAATACTAGGACTAATATATACACCTCAAAGACTAAGTACAAAGTATTAATATTGATCATAGAGACCAGAAATAGTACAGCTATAACAGCAGGTAAGAAGATAGCAATAAAATACAATATGATCTTTATTCTAAGACATGTGAGAATTTAGAGCAAACAAAAACTACATGTAAGAAAATAAAAATTAAAATACACTAATGATAGGTAAGGATACTCACACTTGTGTTACCAGCTTCTCAGGAAGCTAATTAAAAAGGATCATAAATTTGTAACTAGGCTTGGGAAATTTTAAGATCATTATCATAAAAATAATACCTAAAACAACTCAATTAATACATTTTGTTCATAAATTGAGACTTTGTAGGCCCAAATTATTTCACTTACATTTTTATTAAACACCTTTAACAGTGTATTTATGTATAATGTCCCTATGAATGTGAGTGCATATCTTCCCAAGTTGAGTTATGAATTTCAGATGACATCTTCCTGTGTTGGTCTTCACCATTATTATTTGAGACAGGTTGTCTTTGTTATATATCAAGATAATAAGCCAATGCACTGTGGGGTTTTTTCTGTCTCTAAGATCATCTTGTCATAAAATATTATTGTAGGTATACATTATACTTTTTGTAGATATCAGGAATGTAGATTCTTTATGTGGGTTTGGACACCCAAGTATACATACTCATAAAGCAATATTCTACTTATTTAGTACTCTCTTCAGTCATTCAATTAAGCTATTTTTAAAAACCTTCAGATTCTTTCAGACAATAAAATGAGTGAAATAATTCTAAACCCACTTGGCATTATATACTAAATGACTGTAATATTTAATGAGGTCATTGCATAAAATCATACTACAGAGAATAAAGAGATAACACAGTAGTTAAAAGAACTTAATTGCTGAGGACAAGAGTTCTTAGGAGCCAAATGCAATGTCTTTTAACTACTTAAAACTCTAGCTCCAGGGAATCACACACCCTCTTCTATAATCTGAAGGGACCCACAAGCATATGAACATACACATACATATTCAGAGACACACAGATGCACAGACAGACATATACACAATTTTTTAAATGCTACAATTTTTCATTATTAATGCTGGTAAAATTCACTTCCCCAAACAAACAAATTATAGCTAGAAAAATAGAAAACTCATCTTCTATGATGGAAATATCTTAGTAATTAAAGACAAATATTATAATTAGAAGTCAATTTAATTAAGTTACTCAAGAATACAAAAATATGTAATCATTTCTGTAAATTTTTAAAAATTGATATGATTAATATACTTGTTAAATATGTATTTTAGTGTTAAAAATATGTTTCTCCAGTTTCATCAAGGAAGTATTTTTTAAAAGGAAAAGAGAAAAACCAACTGTTATATGTATTTAAAAAATAAGGCAATTTGGGAGAAATAAATTATACTAGATATATTCACTTATATTTTATTATGCATATGAAATTCACATATAAGAATAATAACCCATTATTATATAAATCAGCAGTAGGATTACTCCAGGACATGGTGGTGTCTACAGAGAGAGACTTGGTATTACCTGGAATGACAGATGAGAGAAGTTTTTGTGATGATAGAATATTTCTATATGTAATTTTGGAAAGTGTTAGATAGGTACAGAGAATTCTAAAACCCATCTAAATAAGTAATTTTGTGTTTCATCATATATAAATACATCCTAAAATACCAGCTATACAAATTGGTAACATAAGTTTTATGTTTGCTTCCTAATCCACCAATCAAATGATCTCATTCGTTTTAACTACACTGTTCTTATACAAACACAATTCGTGACATTGCCTAATAATTAACCATAGAACCTAATAAAAATTTAACTAATTGTCTTGTCCAGCAGGCCATTAAACATGGGTCCTTGGAAGTCACCTGAAAGAGAGCAGGGGGAAACAGGCAAAGACGCAGAGAACGGCAATTTGTCTATAGTCTGATCAAATTGCAATTTTTACTTTTTCACACAGAGGTTATATACACAAAAAAGGCAGGATGTGGGAAGTGAATGATGCATGAGCATCGGTGTTCAGGGGGAGTACAGTTATCTTCCAGAACAGAGTATCAACTGCATGAAGATTCAAGGGTCATGTCACTATCACTCTGCCTATGATTCACTTGTCCTTATCTAAGTTGGTACTATCCACCAAGACTACCTATCTACAAGGTCTATGACTATTCAGGTTAGTAATTTTCCAACCACCAAAACTGCTTGTTTACAATAGCTTCTAGCAATCTGTTTCAGTGTTTTTCCACAGAGATCCAAACTTTGTGTTTGCAGGCATGTATGTCAGGCATATTGCATATTTTTAGGCCTATGGCTGATTTTAGGCCTTCAGTGTATAAGCAGGGCTGCCCCTGAAAACTAATCTTGACAATCGTGTAGTTATAAGCTAAAATAGAATTTATTTTATCATCTTATGACTTTTCACAGACATTATTTCTATGGCTAACAGATATTTGCATAAAATATTTCCTGCCAAAGATATTCATAATTGCTCCTTTGTATAAAATAATTTAAGAAGTCCATAATAGATCCATGAATCACACAAAATTCTGTCCTTCCCAGAGTTTGGTTTTGTTTTTCATTGTAAAGCATATACCATATACTATACAGGACACTTTCTTAAGTCTTTCATGTTGTTATTATAATTTTCATAGTTTACACAATAGTATTTCATGAATTGCTTTTCTAAATTCATCTTTCTTTAGCCCAGCAGTTCTCATCCAGTGAGTCATGATACTTTTGTGATTCAAATGACCCTGTCATAAAAGTTCAAAAGACTATCAGAATGTAGATATTTATGTTATGATTCATAAAAGTACCAAAACTACAGTTATGAAGTGTAGGGTTATAGAGGGTATCCGGCTTCTGTTCCATCATAGGAATCAGGGCAGGAAGTTTGCCTAGGCTTGCCTCATACCAGCTCCAGGGAGGTGCCAGTCTATGGGATGGCAAGATACTGCTCCAGATGTGGGGTATGCAGTCTGAGGTTCCAGGGACAGAAGGAGCTTACTAGGAGGTCCTGGGCCTGCTGGGAGGCCAGGGCCATGTGATTCTCAGGCTCTTGGGTACACAGGCACTGCTGGGAGCTGTGGAAGAGCTGAGAATGGAAGGAGAGAGGGGAAATCTGGCTACAGCGGAGGGGAGAGTGTCCTTTTGGGCAGCTGGCTTGTCTTGACTTGGTAGTCATGGCTGGGAGCACGGAGAGGCCTAGTACAGGAGACTAAATGGCTGCTCTGTAGGTGAAGGCCTTCTGTATGGCTCACTATGGCAGATCCCAATGAAAAGCAGAAGTCCATGGTTTTAAGTCTTTTGTAGTCATGATGTAAAGTGGATGAGTAGAAACTGTACCCTAGTTTCCCAGGGTGGGCCTGAGGTTAAATATCCTTTGCAGGGGGTAGTGTCTAGGAAGGAAAGATTAATTGTCTAAGCCCTACAAGATTTAGGTATTCATTAAAATGGAGACCTGTCTTGAGGCTACCTGACATGTGGTCACATCCTCTACCTGTGGAGGGTCTTGGGGTGTTGCCCTTACTTGAGTGATGTCCAAAATTCTATGGAGAGCTGTGGATTTGTGTCAGGAGCCTAGTGTCCATGAAACAGGAAAAACACCTACCATCTCTCTGGGGCACCAGGTTTTCCAGTCTTAGCTCAACTAGAAACCAGGCTGCCTTTCACAGTCCTACAATGAAGTAGCCATGAAAATAATTGTAAAATTTAGCAATACCCTAACATGAGGAACAGTGTTAAAGGGTAATTTTGCAGCATTAGAAAGTTGGAGGACTACTACTGTAACCTCTGAACAAAACCCTCCTGATTTCCTTATCCAACACCTACATTAACTTCACTAATCCATATAAAATTAGCATGTGTATTTCATAAATTAAAGCTAACAAGAATCCCTGTGTATTCAGATCAATGTTTTTAAATATATGGTAGGCATTATCATTAGGTGCTGTTTTTATTTAAGTTCCAATGGGTCTTAATTTAGATGGTACATATGAACAATATTGTTCACACAGGCCTGTTCATTTAGTTCATCAGTTCAATTTTAATAATACCAAAGGTATTGAATTGATGTAGCTAAACAAAACAGACAAAAGAAGTTTTCTTTTTCAGTTTTAATATTTTCTCATGCTCGAATTGTCACAATCTTATCTCTGGAGCTATATTTACTGACTAAAAGTGTATACTGCTCTTGAATATTTAGGTTTGTATCTCTTTTATCATGCACCTTACAACAGACTGTAACGCCAGGTCCAGGAGTAATCCAATGCCCTTAGAATTCTTAGTTGCCCCACTTTTAAACATATATTCACACAAAGTGCTCATAATTAAAAATATTAAAAGTAGATGTCAAATATATTGCCTACTTTAAAATCTGTGCCAAATCTACCTAGTATATTATATACCACAATCATTTCCAGTTTAAAACAATCATATTCATAAAATGATCCCTTTCTTCATAGTTTACAACCATTAGGAGACAGAATAAAGTTGTTCAAATCTACATAGTACTACAGTGTATATTATCTAGCATGTATTAATATACTCAAATTGAAATCTACAAAATACATGCATTTATGAATTATGGTCTTTCCACTCTGTAATATATTTATTCTGTTTGATTTTTGCCAAAGATGGCAGTTCTCATGTCTCAATTATGTTATCTACTATGATTCTAGATTTTAATTTTGATTTCCCCCTGACAAGGAAAACATGATTTGGTAGATTTTTTTCATTGTTTGTTATCTCAGTTTCATTAACATATCTACTCAAGTGTTCTCTTGGCTGTAAAAATGAAATCTCAAGCATTTCTTCATCGAAACTTTGGTATTCTGGGCAATTCCCCAATATTTAAGGAATTTAGAGGCTGAAACAATGTCTAGAAATATTTCCTCAGAGAAATATCATTGAAAAGTTCAGTTAATATCTCTTCATGAAATAAATGGTGGATAGCTTTTCCAGCATAAAATTTATATAATTAAATATTTCTAATTTAGTCTAACGCAAAACAATATGCACTGGCAACATAGCTCACATCTGCATTGCGTCTATCATATGGAAAGATGAGATGCAAACAACTTGCTCATGGTAGCCGCTGTAATTTATATGTACTTTATAAATCAACCAGTTACATTGTTTGAATAGGAGCTGAGGGAATAAAGTACAATACATCATACTTGGAATTTCCCGTGCACCATCATTTAGGAACTCTCTGATTACTAGTTTTCTCTGGTTTGATGATTCCAATTCTTTAAACTCTCCAGTTGTTTCTATTCACAGAGAAGTAAATCACCTCTTATTAAGTTCTATATAAATTTCTATATCTGCATTGATTTCCTTGCCCTCTCTCTACCATCCTTCCTTTAATCACAGCAAAGCTCAGTTCAGGTTGTATTAAATTTAAGAAATCATAGTTCTTGGCATTCCATATTGTACATTCTTCTCATAGATAACATTTCTGTGCTAAATCCTCAGTTAAACCTACTGCTGTGTATAGATTTCCTCCATTGTCCAATATCTAAAGAATCCCTCACTCTATATTAGCTCCTTCCTTTTGTTATAACACCACAAAATAAGTCTTATTATATTACATATGATGGTTGTTATTATCATATTTTCAATATACCCTAGAATCTATGTTATCCAGCAGATGATCTTTGGTTATTGTGTACATTATGCATCAAAGCTTTTTTCTAGATTCTTAAGCACATAATTATATGAATTAGATAGTATTCCTATTTCATAATTGTCCATTTGAAGCCTGTTTAAGAAATTTGCAATTACAAAGTAGTAATGGTGGCAAATCTACAATAAATGCTGGTCAAATTATCAACCTTTTGCATCATTGCAAAACTGTAAAGCCTGTTAAGAATAAACAGCATCATGCAATTTAGGTGGATGATAAAACTGAACATCAGGTATAATAATGTTCAAATAAGTTTTTATTCCTATTTTCAGGAGATTATAATAATATATTAGGTTATATAGATAGAGATAGACATATGTAGATAGATATACACAAAGAAATATATGTGAATGGAAAGGAAAAGAAAAGAGGAAATTAGAGAGAGAAAAATTGGTACTCATACTTAGTAAGTAATTATTGATACATGAATGGCTAAAGATTTTCATAAGCAAAAGGGCTATAGGAAAGTAAATATACAGATGTTAGGAACAAATGGCAATTATAAAGATAATTGGATCAGTAGATAAGTAGCAGGAAAACATAACATTTGATAGAAAACAGCAGGCCTTGCTTAATCATTTATAAATGGGAATTGATGACAAGGCTTAAAAGAAAAAAATTAACTAAAAAATTTGGCTATTTAAAGTTTGAACTCCAAAGTTTGCAGCAATCTATTATTATTCTATCTTAATTTACAAAAGGTCTACTTAATTTTCCAAATTATGACATTCATTTGTTAACCAAATTAAGTAGTCTCGAACATCATGGACTGAAAGTTGAAACAAAATCTAACTCATTGGGTGCACTAAGAAGATACCAAAAAATGACAATATTGATCATTTGCTCATACCCATTCTCTATCTAACCATTTTGTCTTGTAAGCAAAAGTACCATCAAAGAGAAAGAGAAAAAAAGATGAAAATATATTCAAACTAGGTAGTATGTATTACAAACTAAAATAAAGTACCTTTAAACAACTTTATATATGGCAAAAGATTTGTATATATTACGTATAATGTGGGAAACAAGTGTGGCAGCTAGTTCAAATGGTGTCTGGGATGGCTGCCAAGTTTTATAACTAGCACTTGACTTCCTTGAACAGCCCCAGAGAGCCACGTCCACAGTAGATACTGCACAGACTCGCTGCCACGCACTATCAGGCTATCTGACATGTAATGTCAAAATCCAGTTGAGAGTGCCTACGTGGCCAGCTCTGAGTGGTGCAAGCACAAAGATTTAATGGCAGGGCTTTTGCTTAACAGAAGGATTCCTGAATAAACAGCTTCGAGAAGAGCTTCATGTTTCATCATTTCTTTCCGCAGGTCAGAGTAAACAGCGACAATTGGTGGCCCGTACAGGGAAGCTCAGAACTCGTTGCAGTCAGGGCAGCTAGCTGGTAAGTTCCCAGGTAAGTGGGACAAAAGGTAGAAGTTCTCAGTTCAGAGACTATAAGGTTCCTGAGGAAGGATGATGGGGTATTCATCATCATTATGCTCAGTGATTGCTGTGCTTAAGAGCCTGTTAACTTTGGCAACTGGGATAAGCTAGGAAAAGATTCATGCTTGTTAAACTCAGAGAAAGGGGAAAGTTCAGAGGAGGAAGTTTCTGAGGAGGTATTGGAAGAGTTGGCCAACAAGTTGGAGTCTACCACCTTGAAAGTGGAGCCTTCAGCTCCAGGACGCCCTCAGCCACCGCCTTATGTGCTTGGCCCAGAAGTATGGAAGGAGCTAAGAGCTAAGAGCACAATGCTGCTATCCAGTCTTCTAGAATGCTCAAGGGGGAGGTTATCATGAGCCCCTAGACTTTAAAGTCATACAGAGGCTTGCTGAGGGGGTTCGTGCCTAAGGTACTAGTGCTGCCTTTGTGGTGGCTCAGCTGGAGTCTCTCCATAGGTATTGTATGACCCCCAGTGATTGGCAGAATTTAACTAGAGCATGCCTATCTCCCAGACAGTATTTAGATTGGAAGACCTATTTTATTGAATTTTCAGCAGAGCAGGCAACCATAAATGCTGCTAATGGCCAGCCAGCATGGAGTCAGGATATGTTGCTGGGGCAAGGCAGGTTTGCCAGTCAACAGACTGGTTATCCTCTGCAAGTTTATGAGCAAATTAACATGATGGGAATTAGAGCTTGGAAATCTCTACCAAATAGAGGAGAAGTACAAGGAAACCTCACTAAGATTATTCAAAGGTCAGCAGAACCATTTGCTGACTTTGTGGCTAGAAAGGTATAAGCTGCGGGAAGAATTTTTGGGGACCCTGATACAGCCATGCCTTTACTAAAACAGTTGATTTTTGAGCAATGTACCAAGGAGTGTAGGCAGGCCATCAACCCATATAAGAACAAGGGGCTGGAGGTATGGTTGAAAATCTGTAGGGAGTTAGGGGGACCTCTCTCTCATGCTGGTTTGGTTCCTGCAGTTATGCAAATGACTCGAGACAGAAGTAGCTTAAGGAATGGAAACTGTTTTAAGTGTGGTCAGCCTGGGCATTTGAAGTGGCAGTGTCCCCAATTACAAACCTCTGGAGGCCCAAGAGCGAGAACACCTGGGCTTTGTCCTAAATGTAGAAAAGGAAACCATTGGGCAAATGAGTGTAGATCAGTGAAAGATATCAATGGACAACCTTTAGATGCAGGATATGGGAGAGCCAGGCCAAAAAACATGACATGGCGCCCCCAACCTCAGGGCCCTCAAATATATGGGGCAATAACCTAGAATTGGCCAAGCCTGAGGCCTCCAATGCAATGGAGTTGCCCCGAAGGAAGACAAGAGGGAGTGCAGGACTTGACCTCTGTTCCACCACCAGACTCATATTAACACCTCAAATGGGTCCTCAATTGATGGAGACAGACTTTCATGGCCCATTGCCATCTAAGACAGTGGGACTGGTGTTGGGAGAAGTTCGGTTACTATGCAAGGTTTGATGATCCACCCTGGAGTGATTGATCCGGATTATACTGGAGTGGTGAAAGTAATGGTATCCTCCCCTAGGGGGATATCAGCCATCTCTCCAGGAGACAGGCTAGTGCTTTTGTCAAGCTGCCATGATCAGTTTCCTGCTACCGATGTTGTGTGGTGGGCCAAAGGCTTTGGTTCTACAGGAAACACCGCCATTTTTGGTTCTTTGAACCTTGATTCACGACCATTGTTAAATTTAATTATTGAAGGCAAATCCATTGCTGGCCTTCTAGACACTGGTGCTGATCGTAGCATAATCAGTACCAAGGACTGGTCCTCTGGATGGCCCAAACAGACATCTACACAATTACTGAGAGGATTGGGATATGCTCAAGAGCCGGAAATGAGTTCTCAATTCTTGCACTGGAAGGATGCAGTAGGGCATTCTGGGACTTTCCAGCCCTATGTTCTGGAAGTTCCCGTTTCCTTGTGGGGAAGAGATCTTATGCAAGAAATGGGTTTTATGCTAACTAATGAGGGTAAATATAGCCTGAAATCACAAAGTATCATGTCTGGTATGGGCTATTTTCCAGGAAAAGGGCTGGGAAGAGAGCAACAGTGATGAGCAACTCCTATTTCTGTTCAGCAGAAACAAGATAGAGTGGGAGTGGGTTTTTCTTAGGGGCCACTGAGGAGAGTTTTCCCATATCATGGAAATCTGAGTAGCCCGTGTGGGTTCCTCAGTGGCCACTTCCCTCAGAAAAGTTACAAGCTGTCCATACTCTGGTGAAAAAACAGCTATTGTTGGGACATTTACAATCATTCACATCCCCCTTGAATACTCCAATCTTTGTAATTAAGAAAAAGTCAGGAAATGGAGACTCTTGCATGATTTAAGAGAGATTAATAAACAGATGATTGTCATGAGACCAGTACAAAGAGGATTACCCTTATCTTCGGCATTACCTAAAAGGTGGCCTATAATAGTCTTAGATATTAAAGGTTGTTTCTTTTCAATCCCATTATATTATAAAGATACAGCTAGATTTGCCTTTACCACTCCCTCCTTAAATCATGCAGAACCAGATAAAAGATTTGAGTGGGTTGTATTGCCTCAGGGGATGGCAAATAGTCCCACTATATGCCAGCTGTATGTTGATGCTGCATTGCAAGAAATTAGAGAAAGATTTCCAAAGATAAAATGTTATCACTATATGCATGATATTCTTATTGTAGCCCCTATGGAAGAGTTACTTGATGAGGCTTATGGTTCTGTTATTTTAACATTAAAAAGAAAGCATTTGATTGTGACTCCCAAAAAGGTACAAAAGGATTTAGTGGTAAATTATTTAGGAACAAGGATCTCATCAGAACAAGTGACACCTCAAAAGGTTCAGATTTGTATGGATAACTTCAATACCTTGAATGATTTTCAGAAATTATTAGGGGATATTCAATGGATTAGATCTTATCTTTCTCTATCCAATAAACAGTTACAACCCTTGTATGATATTTTGCCTGCAATCCAGATCTGAATTCCCCAACAAAACTTACTGATAAGGCAAAAAGGGCATTACAATTGGTGGAAGAAAATATACAGAGTGTGGCCCTGAAACGTAGAGATGAAGCCCAAACCATCTTGCTATGCATCTTGCCTACTGAGTGTCAGCCCACAGGAGTATTATGGCAAGGAGCCCCTTTACTTTGGGTACATCCTAAGATTTCCCCGGCTAAAACACTGATGCATTTCCCAACCTCCGTAGCTCAATTAGCTATGCTGGGAATACAACAATGTGTTCAACATTTTGGCATTCCGCCAGCAAGTCTGATTGTGCTATATACCTCTGCTCAGATTGAAGTATTAATAGCCACGGTAGATGGTTGGGCTATTCTAAGATGCACCTTTAATGGATCCATGGATAATCATTTTCCAAAAGATCCCATTTTGCAATTGATTAGTGTCCACCCTGTAGTATTTCCTCGTGTCACTTGTACAAGTCCACTCATGGAGTGTCCTACCATTTTTACTGATGGCTCCAAGACTGGATGTGAGGCTTGTTTAGTTGCTGGCTCTCAGCCAGTGACTATACAACTTCCTCCAGCTTCTCCACAAGTTATTGAATAACAAATTGTGATTAAAGTTTTTGATCAGTTTAAGTGTTCTTTTAATTTAATATCGGACAGTCAATATGTGGTCAATATTTTAAAACATTTGGAGATATTTGGAAAAATTAATCTTAAATCCACCATTGGAGAGTTATTGGTTAAATTACAAGTACTTATTTGGAATAGAGAATTTCCCTTTTTTGTTCAGCATATTCGTGCCCATACTGGATTACCAGGGCCATTGGCTGAGGGAAATGATGTGGTGGACAAAGCCGCTAAAGCTTGTCTAGTTTTTCTGGTTTCCTCTCCCATTGATTTGGCTCAAAGTTTTCATAAACACTTTCATGTAAATTCTAAGGCTTTGTCATCTTGTTTTGGTATTTCTCATGCAGATGCTAGAAATATTGTGAAATCCTGTCAATCTTGTGCCCCCTTGATACCACAGGCCAGTGTGGGGGTTAACCCCCGTGGTTTGCATCCTTTACATTTGTGGCAGATGGATGTTACACATTTTTTTTTTTTTTAGTTTGGGAAGTTAAAATATATTCATGTTTCCATAGATACTGCTTCAGGGGTGATATTTGCATCCCTACAATCAGGCAAGAAAGCCCACCGTGTCATTGCACATTGTTTTGAGGCTTGGGGTGCCTGGGGTATGTCAAAAGAATAGAAAACTGATAATGGGCCAGCATATACCTCTGCTTCCTTTGTAAGTTTTTGCAAAATGATGGGTGTCCGCCTTGGTCATGGGCTACCCTATAATCCTCAAGGACAGGGTATTATTTAGCGTGCTCATCGCACTCTGAAAGAATGTCTTCTTAAACAAAAAGGAGGAATTGCCTGTGGCCAACTGCCCAGAGAGAGATTAGCCATAGCTCTTTTTACCTTAAAATTTTTAACTGAAGATAAGCAGGGACGCTCTGCTGCTGATCGCCATAGTGATTTTGATTCTTCAAATAAAGGCATGGTAATGTGGAAGGATATCTTGACAGGCCGTTGGAATGGACCTGATCCCGTGTTGGTTTGGGCGAGAGGTTCTGTTTGTGTGTTTCCTCAGGATCAGCAACAGCGAATTTGTGTCCCTGAGCGGCTTACCAGAGCTGTGCTACCAGAAAATTGTGAGGATGATGGTCCTGAACATGCTCTTGTTGATGTGGAGGATACCAATGATAAGAAGCAATGAATTGCAGTGGGGTATTATGTTTTTAATTAGTGACTAATATATCCAAGGAATAATGTTTCCTTTGGCCCTATGCCAGTTTTTGTGTGGCCTCCTTTTGTTTTTATGGTGTTTAATAGTAATTATAATAGTAGCCTTTTAAAATGCAGTAATAATAGTTGTTTTTATATATGTGTTGGAATGCTTCTGCTCATCATTTTACAATGGTTGCCTACATGCCTAGATATGTCCTGTGGTCTGTGGAAGCCCCCTCCGCCGTGACTTTATTTAGACCAAAGAGCTGATTTAGTTCAGGAATAAGTAGATGTGATTATGGAATTAGCTCAAGTGAGTTGTCAGTGGAAATATACTGGGTTATGTGTTACCTCCATACCATTTCAGAATGCAAGCTGTGCCAGTAATCTTTCCAAAGAACTTTCTCAGTATCTTGTAGGGAATTGGTCCAGGGATTTGGACAAGCTGCTGAGAGACTCATGACATTCTATCATCCATATCAATTCAACCCATGTAGATGCCTCCCTGGCTTCTTGATTGACCAGTTGGATACTTCAAGCAATGTCTCACATCAAAGAATGGGCTGGAATAGGGGGGCATTGCTTTGTGCCTGCTCCTTATCAGTGGCCTTACCTTCTGGTGCATGTGTAACATGAGAGCTCTACAGGCTAAGAATCAGAACTTGATGGTGCAAGCATTTGCAGCAGTGGAGATGGGTCAATCTCCTGAAGTGTGGCTAGGCATGCTAGAGAAGTCAGAGACGGGTAAGACTCCTTGGACGTGTTACCAACCTAAGACAAGGACCAAACCAGAGCTGTTTGACTCCCGATGACAGATAAGGAACATTGTCGCAAGGGACAACCTAAGACAGGCATTCTCTCTGCCAAAATTTTATAAAGAAGGAGGAATTGTGGGAAGCGAGTGTGGCAGCTAGTTCAAATGGCGCCTGGGGCAGCTGCCAAGTTTTATCATTAGCACTTGACTTCCTTGAACACCCCCAGAGAGCCACGTCCACAGTAGATACTGTGCAGACTTGCTGCCAAGCACTATCAGGCCATCTGACATGTAATGTCAAAATCCAATTGAGAGTGTCTATGTGGCTGGCTCTGAGTGGTGCAAGCACAAAGATTTAATGGCAGTGGTGGAGGAGAGGCTCAAGGGCTTTTGCTTAATGGAAGGGTTCCTGAATAAACAGCTTCGAGAAGACCTCCATGTGTCGCCGTTTCTTTCCAAGGGTTGGAGTGGACAGTGACAGTATAATATTATAGCTCAGTTCAATATTTGTTAATCCTTGTAAAACTACAGACACATAGACCTTGAGTGGTATTTTTCACTCACCCCTCTGACTTTCTCTGTCTCTCTGTCTCCCTCTCTCACTCTGTCTCTCTCTCTCTGTCTCTCTGTCCCTCCCCCCCTCTCTCTCTCTCTCTCTCTCTCTCTCTATCTATCTCTTTCTCAAGACATACATACATTTAGTTTCCAATACAACATTGTTGAGATGTGATGGGACATTTATTATGTGAGTACAACCTTAAAGATTAAGGTCATCCTTGGTGGGGTCTCAGGAACTGGATCAATTCCTAGAAAAATTGCTTATACTGTCTGGGTTTCTTTTCTGGTTTGCCCTTAACCTATGAGCTCACTTCACTTCCTATTTCCTATCATGTATGGAAAAAACATTTAGTTCTCACCATATATAGAGAAGTGAAAACAGTTTAGGTATAAATTATCCAGTATATGATATTCTACAACAGTAGCAAAATCATATAATCTTACTTATAACAAGTCTAGGTTCTATTAGTTCTGTCAAGTAATATTGGATAACCGTGTCTTTCTGACTCCATATCCAACTAATCTTGACAACAAAGAGGAAAAGAATCATAGTTCATAGTATTGAATGATATACTTTACTGGAAGTCGTGAGGAAAAAAGTGTCTATGTTTTAAAAATATCTAATAGCTGTAAAACATAACTGCTCATTTAAAAATATTTCCATCTGTAAACTATCAAAATATTTCTTTATGCATACCATGCAAATATACATAGTTTGTCTTCTCTTTCTTAATTAGACCACTGTTCTTTGAACAGAAGTTTAACTTGTATTCTAATGTTGCAAAAAGTAAAACAAATATAAATTCATATTTTTGAGAAAATTCTCTAATTGTAAGCGTATGACTTATCTCAAAAATAATTAAAATATAAATGCAAACATAATCTGGAGTTGTTTGATAAAATATACATTTACTTAACTGAAGATAGAATATAAAAACTCTAAGGTATATGTATATATACCACTGTAAAAACAAATACAAAAATAACATGTATGAAAGAGGAGATGATGAATGATGGAAATACAGGAATGGAAAAGAAAAAAGAGTAAAGGTGGTATTTATTTATTTATTTATTTATTCATAGATTAAGGACAAAATATATTTCTACCTTCTATTTAGTGAAGATAAAATTGGGTACAGAATTTTAAATAATAATTACCATAAAATCCAGGCTTTTGGCTACCACAAATAAGACCTCTATGAACATAGTGACATATGATGTCTCACAACAGAAGAATGGATGCAGAAAATGTGGTAGTACACAATGGAATACTACTCAACTATTAAGAGGAAGGCCATCATAAGTTTTGCAGGCAAATGGATGGAATTAGAAAATATCATCCTTAGTGCGGTAACACAGACCAAAAAGGATATTCATGGTATGTACTCACAAATATGTGGATGTTAGTCTCAAAAGTAAAGAATACTCAGGATATGATCCGAAGTACTCAAGAAGGGCCCACCTGAGGATGTCTCAATCCTACTTGAGAGGGAGAAGAAAACGAAGGTGAGAGAGTGGTGGGAAGGAGAGACCTGGGTGGGAATGGGGACAGGGAGAAGAAGAGGGGAATATGATCAGGTATTGGGTGTGGGGAACAGGACTGAAGCCCTTAGGGACAAGCAGAATAAAATGGAAGCAGGCAACCTCAGGCAGTAGGAGGTTGGGGGAAACCTCTAGAATGTACTAGAGACCTGGGAAGTGACACACTCTTAGGACTCAAAGGGAAAGAGCTTAGATGAAATGCCCTACAGTGGAAAGAGGGAAATTATAGTACCCACCTCCAGTAGAAGACAGGGCATCAAGTGGAGCGATGGGGTTGCCATCCCACAGTCAAAAACTCTGACCCAGAACTGTTTCTATCTGAAAGAACTGCAGGGACAAAAATGGAGAAGAGCCTGAGGAAAAGGCAGTTCAGTAACAGGTCCAAATTGAGATCCAGTTAAAGAAAAGGTCCCAAATCCTGACACTATTACTGATGACATGGTGTGCTTACAAACAGGGACCTATCATGACTGCCCAACAAGCAGCTGAACAAGTTAGATGCAGATATTTACACGCAACCAATAGACAGAAGCTGGCAACACCTGTGGTTGAATTTGGGAAAAGCTGGAAAAAGCTGATGAGGAGGGCTTTTTAGCCTATAGGTAGACCAGCAGTCTCAACTAACCTGAACCCCTGAGATCTCTCAGACACTAAGCCATTCACCAGGCAACATACGCCAACACATATACAGGTCTAGATTCAGTAAGAGAAGATGCACCTTACCTCAAGAGACTTGAAGCCCCAGGGAGTGGAGAGATCTGGTGAGGTAGGGGTGAAAGAGTGAGGACATTGTCTTGGAGCCAGGAGGGGCAGGTATGGGATGTGGATTAGTCAGAAGGTGGACCAAGAGAGAGATGAAGTCTGGACTGTAAAAAAAGAGTAAAGAATAAATTTCAAAGAAGAAAACTCAAAAACCAAAAACAAACAAAAAATCCAGACTTTAAGACAAAGGTCTCACTGCTTTTATAAATCACCACTAATGTTACACAATTAGATTGTAGGGGACAATAGATTTTGTGTTAGTAATGTAAAGTATATATTTATTCCCTATATTAAAAAATGTTAAGGTAACAGATTTCACAGACAGGCAACAGCTTTAGGGACAGGCCCTGCTCCAGCTGTTCAGGACTCATATGAAAACCAATATGCACATCTGCTATTTGTGTGTGCAAGTTTTTAGGTTCAGATGATGTGTGCTCTTTGGTTTGTGGTTCAGGCTCTGAGAGTCCCCAAGAATCAAAGTTAGTTGACTCTATTTGTCTTCTTTTTGATTTCCTATCCTCTTAAGGGCCCTAAATTCTACCCCAACTCTTCAATAATAGTCCCATGACTGTACTGAATATTTGGCTGTGGGTTGCTGCATCTGTCTGAGTCAGCTTCTGGGTGGTGTAACTCAGAAGACAGCCATACTCGGCTTCTATCTGCAAGCATTACAGAGTATCATTAGTACAGTCAGAGATTTATGCTTGCACATGGGATAGGTCACTAGTTTAACTGATTATTGCTTGGCCATTTCCTCAGTCTCTGCTCCATCACTGGCCATGCATTTCTTGTAGGAGGGATAAATTATGGGTCGAATTTTTTGTAGGTGGGTTTGTGTCCTTGTCACTCCACTGGGGTTCCTGCTTCGCTACATATCGTAGCCCCTTTGGGTTCCATATCTCCACTGCTGTGAGTCTCAGCTAAGGTAAACAATTGATTCTTGGGAGCCTCCCTTATCTAAGGTTTCTGGCAGGGCTTCCAGATGCTCCCTCCTCCCAAACCTACCAGCTGAGGACTTCCATTACTTCTCATGGTTATTGTGCCATCTTTCCTGTCTCTCTTAATACCTGATCCTGAAGCCCCCATTCCTCTATCCATCCTGACTCGTTACCAGATCCCTTCTTCCATCTGCCTCCTACAGCTATTTTAATCCCCTTCTTCATGTGAATCCAGCATCCTTGCTTGGGCCTACCTTGATGTTTGGCTCCTTTGGGTCTATGAAGTGTAACATGGTATCTGTATTTTATGGCTAATGTCCACTTATCAGAGAGTGCATTGCATGAATGCCCTTTTATGTCTGTATTACCTCACTCAGGATGGAACTCTTAAGTTCCATAGATTTGCCTACAAAATCATGATGTCTTTGTTTTTAATAGAAGAATAGGATTGGACGGTGTAGATGTATCACATTCTCTTTATCATTTCTTCAATTGAAGGACATCTAGGTTATTCCAGTATCTCACTATTATGAATAAAGCTGCTATGAACATAGATAAGCAAGTGTCTCTGTGCTACAGTGAGGCATTTTTTGGGAGAGGGGCAGAGGCCTATGCTAGCAGGCAGCAAGAGAAAGACTGACCCCTGGGGGAACATGCTGGCCACTAGAGCTTGGAGCTGGTGTTCCTAATAGAGAGAGGACAGTCTGTCCAGGCTTGGCCTGAGGTTCTCAGCTATGAGAAGGAAACTATCTCAAAAGAAAAGGAAGTTTTTTACCCATGTTAAAGAGTCTTAAAATGAGTGTCACGGCAGGCACTATGGCCTGAAAGGCAGCTGTTAGCTGTGAAGGAGTTCTCTCTGTGGGGCTGGGAGATGGGTAGAGAGTGGAGGATAGTGGATTGTTGTCATCCTGCCCTAGAGCTGGAGACTGTAGAGACTAGCTAAAGGTTAAAGGGAAGAGCTGGCCAGGAACACATGGAGAGAGAGAGAGAGAGAGAGAGAGAGAGAGAGAGAGAGAGAGAGAGAGAGACAGAGAGACAGAGAGAGACAGAGAGAGAGAGACAGAGACAGAGAGACAGAGAGAGACAGAGAGACAGAGAGACAGAGAGAGAGACAGAGAGAGAGACAGAGAGAGAAAGACCTAGTCTTTTGAACTAGGCAGGAGTTAGATTGTAGCTAAGAGTCAAAGGGTAGGAGCTGGCCAGGAACATGTGGAGAGAGAAAAAGAGAGAGGAACAGGAACAGAGAGAGGCCTAGTCTTTTGAACTAGGCCAGGAGTTACTCACTGTCCTTGATTTCCCTGGAGTGGTTGTTCGAGGTCACCAGTGGGGGGTACTCGTAAAGCTCGCTTTGCCCATATTCTCTACCAGTTGTGGGGCTGTAGCTCATGCATGGGCATGGATCCTGTTAGGCTGAGTTGTGGATCGCACATGTCTGCCGCCCCAGGTGTCTAGAACCACTGCTCAGGGAGCAGAAATGTGAGAAGTTGACTGAGTTCACTCCACGAGGCACTGGGTGAATGCTGGGCTATGAGAAGCTATGGGAGCTCTGCCCAGTCTTGGAGAGGTCTCAGCCTAAAGTCTCGATGGGGCAGAGCTCTTGGATAGGGACCCCCAGATAAGAAGGCATGCAGGGATCGACTGGTCTCAATCTCCTGGGCTCCCAGGCGCCTATGGGAGCCACGAAATAACTGAGATGTGGGGACATATGGCTGGACTGGCTCGCAGCCAAGAGGGGCGAGAGGGAGAGCTCTAGCAGTGCCCTGCAGGGTAGTGTCACTCTTGGTCACTGCTACTCGCTTTGCTGGGTCAAGGCTGGCTCGGCTAGCTTGCTAGAGTTGACAGGGCTCTGTGGCTGGAATGCAGAGAGGTTGTTCATGGGAGATTAGACAATGGCTTGGTAGTCTAAGTCCTTCTCCACGGGTTTCTGTGGCATGCCCCAGAGATGCAAGGGAGTCCATGGTTCTCAAAGTTTTATTGTCATGGTGGAAAGTGGATGTAACTGTACTCTGTGTCCTCAGGGCGGGTCTGAGATTAAATACATTTGTAATGAGGAGTGTCCTTTCACAGTCCCACACATGTGCATAAATGAACTGAGACTAAGTAGATTTTACTTTGAGAAGATAGGTCGAATGTTCTCATTTTATAATACCATTCAGCTAAGGTTTAGGTGATAGGATTCAATAATGATTGGCCCAATTTAATACAAAATCATTTGACTTTGGATGGTAGTACTATACATCATTATAAAATTATATGAAATAATAAGCCAGAAATCAAATTCACTATGTTAAAAGTATTTAACCTCGAAGTTAGTAAATTATTGACTTTGGACACTCAACACCAGACCCAGTGCTCAATGTTGTTCATTATGAAGTGGTGAGACATCAAACCCCATAAGTATATGAAAGTCATGTAACAACAAAAATCCTTGGGTCTACTTAAGAAAATATGTGTATCTATCTAAATGTTATTACAGAAATTTACAATGTATAGTTTTGAGCATAATAATGTTTATCTATGAGTTTCAGGTCTGTCTCATTGAGTGACTTTTAAAGTAAACCTAATAACTTTACTATTTTCATTTTACCATTTTCTTTCATATATATATATATATATATGTATGCATATAGTTTTTTGAGGCAGGGTTTCTCTGTGTAGCCCTGGCTGTCCTGGAACTCACTCTGTAGACCAGGCTGGCCTCAAACTCAGAGATCCACCTGCCTCTGCCTCCCAAGTGCTGGGATTAAAGGCGTGCACCACCACTGCCTGGCTATTGTAATATTTTTTAAAAATGGTCATTAATACTGGTCTTACAATAACATTCTCCTTAGTCTATTTTGACAACCAAGAAAGTAGCCATGCAAAAGGGATTTATTTACCTCAAAATAGGCAGGTGCACATTATGTCATAGTATCTGGGAAGTGAAAGAAACTCAAAACAAATCAGAGTCTACCTGGGGATGAAAAGAGATTATGATTCCAAGGTGAACTGAGATGGTTGTGCCTTTCATAATTTAGAATAAAATTCAACTGGTCTTTAGTTGACTTCTGCCAGTGGAAGTTCTTTCACACTGGATTTTCAAATCATATCTGATTTTCAATATAGATTATTTGTGTAATGAATAGCAAACTTAAATTATATTATCCAACAAATTTGCCTCAAATCTCTTTGTAATGACTCCACATAATTTTGCCTCAGATTATACTAAGGTTAAACAAAACAAGCAACCAATATAAAACTGCTGTTGTAATATTTTATTAACCGGTTTCTGAAAGTGTACTTACATCAATATTATGCCATCTAATTGCTTATATCAAGTTACAAATATTTTTAATTAGTAATACCTATAAGTTGGCATGTGTTTCTCTGATGTAAGCAAAATGGACAATAAGTCAGAGATAAGTGAATAATAGTTCTGTATCTAAAACAGTATGGGATTCTGAGGTCTGTAGCTATTATGATGAATTGCAAGCATCATTTGAAAACATTTATACTACAGTGGCTAGTGATGTTTTAAAGCATATTCTTAAATGAGAAGTTCATCCTTTGAAGTAGAGAACAGTGAAGTATGTTATATGGAGAAATGCATTTTTAAAATCTTAAATCAACATTATTAATATAAATCAACCTTCATATCAATATATCAGATTTACTAATACTTTATGCATAGATATATCTTATATCTTAACATTTAAAATAAAATCTAAATCTATGGTGTTCTAAGTCTCTGTTCATAATCATGGAATCAACAAGGTACTTCATTTATTCTCGACTATTACAAATAATACCTTCTGAAATGTTGAAATGACTGTGGAATTAAACAAATATTGGGCCTTAAAATCTATTAATAGTGAATGCCAAAGAATTTATTATGTAATTTATAGATTGCCTCATTAAAATGTGGAGAAAAATGATTTTGTTATTTTGGTCTTATTTATTTTGTTTACTTTTGTCTCTTTTCTCTTTTGCATTTGGTCTGCTAGAAAAAAGTTGACATGTCCATTTATTCATACATGCATTCAGTTACTCAGTATCTCTATTACTGGTTCACAGAAGAGGAAGAAAAAGTTCAAGAGAATTCCCAATGAAGTCTGAGGAACTTAGCATCAGAGAAATTGGATATGCCCACTGTGTGCTAATATATAACAATTGAAGGAAAAATATATGTAGATAGTCAATCCCAATCAGTGATGAGTAAACCTCATTCAAAGATTCACTAAAACTTCTGCTTGATGTTAAATGTCCTACATTATTTCTCAAATATGAAACTGTTTTAAATTATGAACAAAGAGAGAATATTTTATAACAAATCAAAATTATTTAAAATTATTAGAGTCTGGAAATTTACTTTTAAAACAGTTTAGCATGCTACTTCCTTTAGATTGTTTAGAATTATAATAGCATATCTAAGCACTAACAATACAATGTGAACTGAGAACTTAAAATAATTGCATCCAAGTATTTTAAAAATGTCACTCAAATATCAAACAAAAATGCATTTAGTATTGCATTCTTTGAAATAACTCATGCTGAAATAAATAGGTCCTAACTCTTCTTTTAAGACTTCTCAAATATTATAAAATCAGCTGTACTCATTTCAGACACTGACAGTAGCTACTTACTGCAATTTTTTCTTTAAAATAATGCTTGCAATATGTTCATATTTTTGTATCTGTTGCCATTATATATGGAATATAATCTGATTATTTAGTAATGGTATCAATTAAGAAAACTGAAATCTAATTTTTAATTTGATAGAAAGCACTATTATCTCACAAAACGTTGACTATTATGTATTCGGAGTTTATTATGAAACCTCTTATTAGAAAAATTAAAGTTGGGAATGTTACTACTCTTGGGTGATTTAAAATACAGCTCTGATTGCCCATGAATGTTTTGACAATTATATTTTCATATTTTACTGACTCATTTTCTTTCATGTGGAAATATTAAAAAATTAAATTACTATGGGTGGCTTATTTAAAAAGGTTAAGGATTTCTTCAGGTAACAATCACTATTTAAGTGAATGATAACTCTGGTTTTCATGTGAGAACATAAATCTGTCTCCATTCTTATTGTTCCATCAGAAAATTTTCTATATCAAATACAATTTTCATTTACTGTAAATTTAACATACATGCCATCTCAATTCATATATTCCAAATCTCCATTTATTTTCTGGATATGATTATTTTATGTTCAATGGACAGCTTAATTTACAGAGACCTAAACAACAATTCTTCTTTTCTTTTCCCTTATTCTTTAATATCATTTACTGCTCAATATGCTTAATCTTGTTGAATGCAAAAGTACCCCAGTACTCTGTCTCTCTTCTGCACTCACCCCCATACTGTGCTTCTCTTCCTATACCCTGGATTAAGTGACAGAAAATCACAATCTATAAATTCTCCTCTCATGTCCTCAGGCTCCTTCTACTTCAAGGTTTTAAGTCATCATTACTTTCTATGCTTGAATTTTATACATATCATTTTCACCCCTTCTTATCTAAGCGCAATCTCCTACTACCTATAGTCTATAATATTTATGGAGATAATTTAAGAAATATGATTTAAATAATTAAATTTTTCACTGCTGAAACAAATACAAATATTGAATCCCAGAATATAAAACACCAAGTACCAATGTATATATTATCTATAATACATCAGTAGAATATCAAGTGTATCCTATCATCTAACCACAACGGTGAGGACACATGCACAACTGATATTCCAGTATTTTTCCACATGCTTGGTCTACCTGTATTAACCTTCAATGCTATTTCATTTTTGCATTATAAAATCACATTATATCTTCCTAATACTGTCAGTGAAAATACTGGGATAAAGAAATAAAAATATTCACTTTTATTATTCAATAAAAAATTTCATAAAAACTGACAAAATTTACTTTTTAGAAGTTATAACAAAATCTTGCAGTTATTAGAACAGCACTTATGTAGAAAAAATCTCGGTTTAGCAATAAAGAGATTTATATATTGTCTACTTCCAAACTTAATCCCGACTCTGCAATATTTTTAATGATAACCACTCATAATGTGTGCAAAGGTACCTGTCCCAGAGGAACAGATTCCAGTGAACAGTATCTTACTTGCAGGAGATTTTGGCTAGTTGCTTCTTTGACTCATATAGTAGCTCTCTCTGGAGGATAAGAACAAAGTATATGTTTTTATGTAACCTACAGAGGATTTGTCCCAGTGTTGGGACAGCTACTCAGACACTTTTTGGAGAACTTTTATGGAAAGTTAGTCATGAACTCTTGGCATGATCTCTAACACTTGGGGCAAACAGATGAACTACAAATAGCTTGGAAAGAAATGATAATGAATGTGCTGCTTTGAGGAATATTTTGAAAATCTTTGACATGTTTCAATAAATCTAGAAAGCCAGACAGATATGCAAAGCTGTTTTTATTTTATTTATGTTTTTTGAAAGTGAGGTAGAGAGAAAATGGGTAGAGAGGTCTTGGAGGAGTTTTAGACTGGAAAACATGACCAAATTTACTTATTAAAAATAAATTTAACCAAGATAAGGAAAAAGTAGCCAAAGTACTTACCTATCTTATGCATTATGTAACTGAACACACTGACATAGAGTATGAAATGAAGAAGTATTCAATTGAAGGAGATAAAAGAAAAATTATACAGTTTATAATTTTGTTTTCAGATATATATCTTATAAATTATAAATTTATGTATAAAATAAATTATATGGTAAATAGATTCTACAGCATCTAAAACCTGGGTTGTGTACCTTGATAGAAACTAACATGTATGCTTTTCATTAGTGGAAACCCCAATTTTCATATGTGTAAATTTTAATCAATTTTCTTTATTTGGATATTGTTTTTAATTACACAATTTTAGCTTATGCAGTTGAGATTTTTCTACTCCTCAAATTTTTCTTATTACCTATATACCTTTTATAGTGTCATAATCTTCCTGTAGTTTGAAAAATACCATTCTTTAATACTGAATTTCATAAAAACTTTAAGTGTCACTGCTGTAGAAAAACCAAATTTTCATAGTTTGATTCAGGGGACAAAAATATCTGATAATGAAAATACATCTATGTAAGGTATATTAAAATAAACTTAATGTATACTTTTATTGAACTTTATGAATATTTCATCCTAATATATACAAATCCTAGACATCTTTCATGATGTTTCTTAATGATATACTATTAAAATAGGTGTCTATAGCATTCTGTAATATCTGATTAATTCATTGCTATTTTCTTTGACACACTAGCTGTAGCAATTATTCTATTAGGTTTAGAAAACTCTATTCGTGTAATCTTAATCAAAGGAAGAGATTATGAATTTGAATCCACTTCTTTGCTTTCCTAAAGCAATTTTGAATCTACAAATAGAAATAGACAAAAGCAAATAGAAATCTATAATAAATATGTATGAATATGTATTTAAAAATTTATGTTATACTTAAGCATACCACTTCTATTCAAGCTCCACTTTCATATTTTTAAACTGCTTACCAATTCAGACTTCCTTGAGAAGGTTAAAGTTCTGAGAGTGACTTTAGTTCTAAACAAACAATTTTAATTATCTATTTATCATTTGTCTTCACAAAGGCTTCCCAGAGGTTTACCTGTCTCTTTTTGCCTACACTTCAGCTCTTTCTGCATCAATGCAACCAGCACAATAACCTTAAAGATTTCTCCTTCACCTCTAAGAAAGCTGCCTATTTTCAAGATCGGAATCTTTAATGACTCACTGTAGATCTTATGTGAATGTTTTTCTCTGGGTAACAAAGTTCTTTTTAATCTTCCTTTTAAACAGAGCTGTGCACTAAATGCTCAGCCACCTTAGAATTTCACGTACATACCATTTTTTTTTTATCTACTTTGACAATAGGACTTCAATACCAAGCCTCTAGTTTTGAAATGCTCCAAATTCTGTTGAGTTCAATTTATTGATAAGCTTACCATTTTGAGCAACATAATTTGCTTAACAATTTTTAATTTTAGTTTGTTGATTTGTCAATAAAGATTCTCAGAAATTTTCTACTCCTCCAAGAGTTACATAACAATGGTAAACTCTAGCATTCTCTCACAAGATCCATTTCACTCACTTTGTTTATGGCTTATTTATGTGCATTTTGCTTTTCTGTGCCCCAACAGAGGTGTTGGCAGTAAATGTTAACTAAAAGAATCCAGTTCACAGAGCTGTCTCCTACATCCATAGCAATTTCCTTGTAGAATACTATATATGGTTTTGTTGTTGTTGTTATTGTTGTTGTTTTATGTTTTAGCATTTCAAGCTTTATGTCGAAGCCTTCAATTATTTGTGATAGATTTTGGTAAAATTTCATTTTGTTCCACATGTGGGCATACAGTTTTCCCAGCATCAATTGGTAAAAAACATGTCTTTTTTTCCAGTGTATGATTTTAATATATATGCTGAAAATAATATGGGTGTTGTTATCTGCAAATATGTTTGGCTCTTCTATTTTGTTCCATTTGTTTATAAATCTGTTTTTGTACTAGTACCATGTTGTTTTCAAAACTACCCTTTTTGCATGCATCTACTTTAAATTTTTATGGTCCTTTTTATTTTCATATGTATTTTATCTTTTGAAAACTTTTCTTTTTCTGCTTCTGTAAAGAAAGTAATCAAAATTCTGATTGGGACTGAGTCTATACATTGTATTGTGTAGCTTGATGGTTTTTAAATAAAATTATGACATTTCTATAGATAATATTTATGAAATTATCATCATATGTAAATGAACCAGTGTAAATTTTCTTCTGTCAATGAAAAGTTGAGGTTAACACAACCTATACAATGTGTTGGATAAATGCTTACAAAACAAGCAGTAATGTTCATTAAAACACATTTAAAATTTAGGTAGAATAACAATGAGTTATATCTCTAAACAGAATGTGATTCTAATGATAAGAACATTATGGATATAATTTATTGATACTACACTTAATGTGTGGTGATTTTTAGATTTGTTTGATCCCATTTTATTTTATACATTAAGTTAGAAAGAGAAATGTGGAGTTTAGAAAAACAAATACAAATATATTATCCACAAACAAAAAAAAATTGGTGTAAATTCCAGGTAAAGTATTTCAGCATGTGCATAATTGGAAGTTCACTGAAAGCTAATAAATAACATATAACTTGACTACATTTTAACTCTCTTGTTTATTAAAATCCGGCTTCTCTGTGAGGCATTCTCTGTTTCACAATACAGTCCTTAAAGGCTATACATTACTTCTCACTCACATTAGTAATTATTGGATACTATTTTTGAGGACATTCCTTGTTGTTTAATTTTTAGAAATTGAGAAAAAATATTTTTGCATCAATAGATCAATTGATGTCACAGTAATTAAATAGTGTGAAGATGTTCATTTTATTTCACCAATGCTAGAAGAAATAGTGGTCATTCTTCATAATACAGACAACTACAGGCATTTGGAACTTAAATTGTAAAAACAGTTGTAGTATTACAGTCACATCAATATCAATAATTCACTTTTGCACTAACATGAGGATTAAAATATTGCTGTAATAGTATCTTCGAATAAAATTAATATAAAAAAATCTACATCTATTTAGTCTTTACTAGGATGCCTGCTGAATACATATCTAAGCAAAGTTATATTATTGTTTAAGTATTTATTAAATTCATCTATTGGAAATAAAATTATTTATAGTTGCAAAATACTTTTTGATTCTTTATAAATCTTGTAACAAAATAATTGATAGTTTAAAGATAATAAAAACAGAATATAGAAGATCGGCTAGTTTACTCACATAAATATTTACAGCTATCTGGAATGATGTCATATGTTCATTATGTAAACATAATCACTGTTCTCACTTATTGTTTAGTCCAATCTGAAGTGCAAAAATCTCAAAATAAACATAAATACAATACAAACATAAAGAGTAAAAAGCATCCTAGGAGACAAAATAAGAGCTTCTCTTTGGCATATAACTACAAGAAAAATAGAAAAACATTTGAGAATTTTTATTAACAAATATGAACTTAAAAAAATTGAGAGGAGCATAATGTTGCTTAAGATTGTAATTTTTTAGGACTATCCTGATTTATCTGGATTCAATATTTGTCTTAATGTAAGGTACCTTAATCAAAGTGGGTTGTTACATGACTTTAGAGTATCTGTTTATAATTTACAAGTATATGATTCATAGTCTTCATTATCCAATCCAATTAAACTATGTACTGAACATCAAGAAATATGTTTATTATATTTGATTGTGTTACTTTTTCCTGATAACTCTCATTTATGTTCAAGATAGACATTCAAGCAGCCAAGTACATGGTCTTAAGAATGTGTAGATTTAATACTCCCCACTACTGATTCTCTAAATAGACAATGTTTATACCTTCTAGTTTAAAATATATGGTTAAATATTCTTCACTGCATGTCATCAAATGATCTACAATATTTTAAGTCAGTATTGGTATTCTAGCTCCCAATTTCTTTCTGGGCTAACAACCTGTAGAATATATTATATCAATTCAAAGACTTCTCTGATAGTAATACAACAAACTTTAATTATAGTTTTGTTGTAGTATCTGACACATTAACTTAGAAAATAACACCCACTTAAATGGTAAAATACTTACTAGAATATCGTAGAAAAATATTGATGATAAAAATGATTAATTATTACTTTTTCTATTTTCCTTTGTGCCTCCATATGTCTGTGGTTATTCTCTTTTTATTTTTTTATTTGTTAAATATGAATTAGGTGAAGAATGAAATCTGGTAAGTTCTGGGCATGCGGTCTTTGTCAAACAGTGTGCAGAAAGGTCTTATATATGTAGCTTACACTTCCATGTTATAATGACCCCCTCACAATGTCTTTGTATATTTCTACTCAATGCAATTGATCCCCTTTGCTTTGTGGTGGAAAAAGCACTCATTTTCTAAAACAAAAAGCTGTGCTCATCTAAGGTCTTAAAGTTTCTTCTCTATGTTTACTTCTACAATTCAAACTACTGTTAGTTTTTTTTCCTTTTCTGCCTTTACTTCAAGTTGAATAGTGTATACTGTATTATAAGGTGCATAAAATTTAGTTTCTGGTATAACACCTCACTAGTGATAAAGTGCTATTAATATAATCTTCTTTTATATCCCTTTGGTTTATATATTTGTGTTGGCTGAGGAATCAATAGGAATTAAAACTCTAAAACTGATTTTAGATTACAAGTATAAAAAGCCTACAATTTGTTTTAAATGACTTAATTTTAAATATTATATATATTTTTCAGTCCACAGAAATTTATAAGAATGATATTAATTTCAGAAAACTGATTCTGACTACAAATATAAAATGATATGAGGTAAATGACAACAAAAATATTGTATTTTTAGGCCATGGTTAATTTTATCAGCTGTATCTGCTGTATCAGTGTTCAGCAGAGCAGCATTCTTAAAATTCATAAGCTTACTATGCAAAGTTAAAACATCCAGAGTGGTATTCTTGGCAGAACAACCTAAGACAGGCTCAGTCTTGTTTATGAAATAAAGAACTGGTAAGTGGCAGAGAGCTTTTGGGGCTGCTTGGCAAGAATCTGACATGGGCCAAGGACAAGAAAATGGGCTTCAGGCAGAAATCTGACATTAGGCTCGAAAAAAGAAGTCATTTCAGTCAGAAATCTAAATACTAGGCTAGAACAACAACAACAACAAATAATTTTAGGCAGTAATCTAAATTGTAGGCTTGAACAAAGAAGTAATTTCAGGCACAAATCTAAATTTTAGGCTAGAACAAGCAAATAGGTTTCAGAAATAAAAATGACTTTGGGCAAGGACATGGAAGTTGGCTCAGATATTTTGGTCTTCCTGATAAGCCCTTAGAAACAGTGATGATGGAAGTGTTCATGTAATTGCATTTAATGCCTTGCTTGTTCTTTGACTTTGTGTTTATTGTCATGCTTGTTCTTTGACTATTTACATCTACTCTATTGCTAGTACCTCAACCTAGACCTGACCTTCATTCTTGCATGTAATTAAAATGGTATGGAAGCAAAAATGAGGAGAGGGATGATATAGGGGTATTCTAGGGAGGGGAAATGGGAAAAGGGGTTGACATCTGAAATGTAAATAAATAAGTTACCCAATGAAAAAGAAAATGTTAAAAAAATTCATTTTCTATATTAGTTATTCTGTTATTTAAAAGCAAAACTAGATTTTGCTTTTAAATACTTATCCCTTTACACTGAGAAAAATGATTATTATATTTTTACTTCAAATATCTCTTGGTAGAAATTTTAGGATTTCTATGAAATGATTTCCAATATTTTTATATAATGTTTACTTTATTTTCCATTATATCTATAAAATATTTTTCTATTTTCTTTTTTGCTTTATTTGGATATATTGCTAATAAATACAAGTAATATTATGAGAGCCATTATACTATTTTACGTGTGTTTTCAGTGAAAATTCTGAATAAAGAAGAAAATTGTTCTTAAGTGTTGACAGTTGAATAATAGGAATGTGTACAACATCTCAATAAATAATATAAAGAATTGAAAAGTGGGATTTCATTATTAAATTAAATATCTTCTGAATAGCAAGTTAGAAAATTAGCATACATCCTGATGAAAACATATCCACTGTTATATGTCTGGCAGAGTAGTAACTTCGAGAATATTTAAAGAAATAATAATATAAAGTCAAAACTTGAATAGCCAAATCAATAAGCAGTGAAATGAACAATTATGATTGTTTACTTAATATAAATATTTCTTTTTTTTCTTTTTTTTTTATTGGATGATTTATTTACATTTCCTATGTTGTCCCCTTACCCCATCCCCCACCACCCCCTCGGAACCCCCAATCCCCTCGCCCCTCCTCCTTCTTCTCTGTGGGTGTAACCTCTATCTACACCCCCCCACTCCCACCTCCCCACCCTCAAAATTCCCACCCCCTGGGGCATCCAGCCTTCATGAGGTCAAGGTTCTCTTCTTCCACCTATGCCCAGCAGGGCCCTCCACTTTTACATATTCAGCTGAAGCCCTGGATCCCCCCCTAAGTGCTCCCAGGCTGGTGGTTTAGACCCTGGGAGCTGTGGTTGGTTGGTATTGTTGCTCTCCTCATGGTGCCACAAACCCTTTCAGCTCCTTCAGTCTTCACTCTAACTCCTCTATTGAGAACCCCATGATCAGTTCAATGGCTAGTTGTGAGCATCTGCCTCTGAATATGTCTGACTCTTGAAGGCCTCTGAGGAGATATCCATATCAGGCTCTTATCAGCATGCACTTCCTGTCTTCCACATCAGCATCTACCTTTGGTGATTGCACATGGGATAGATACTCAGGTGGGGTGGTCTTGAGACGGCCCCTCCTTCAGTTTCTGTCCCTCACTTTGTCTCCATATTTGCTCCCTTGAGTATTTTGTTGCTCCTTCTAAGAAGGACCGAATCACCCTCACTTGGTCTTCCTTCTTTATGGGCTTCATGTGGCCTGTGAGTTGCATCTTGGGCATTTCAAGGTTCTAGGCTAATATCCAATAATCAGTGAGTGAATACCATGTGTCTTCTTTTGTCATTGGCTTACCTCACTCAGGATGATAATTTCTAGTTCCATCCATTTACCAAGGAACCTCTCGAATTCATTGTTTTTAATAGCTGAGTAATACTCCATTGTGTAAATATACCACATTTTTTGAATCCATTCCTCAGTTGAAGGACATCTGGGTTCTTTCCAGCTCCTGGCTATTATAAATAAGGCTGCTATGAACATAGTTGAGCATATGTCCTTGTTATATGTTCGAGCATCTTCTGGGTATATGCCTAGGAGTGGTATAGCTGGATCCTCGGGTAATGCTATGTCCAATTTTCTGAGGAACCGCCAGACTGATTTCCCAAGTGGTTGCACCATCTTGCAGTCCCACCAACAATGGAGGAGTGTTCCTCTTTCTCCACACCCTCGCCAGCATCTACTATCACCTGAGTTTTTAATCTTAGCCATTCTGACTGGTGTGAGATGGAATCTCAGGGTTGTTTTGATTTGCATTTCCCTGACGACTAAGGATGCTGAACATTTCTTTAGATGCTTCTCGGCCATTCGAGTTTCTTCCGTTGAAAATTCTTTGTTAAGCTCTATACCCCATTTTTTAATAGGGTAATTTGGTTGTCTGGAGTCTAATTTCTTGAGTTCTTTGTATATATTGGATATTAGCCCTCTATCAGATGAAGGATTGGTAAAGATCTTTTCCCAATTTGTTGGTTGTCATTTTGTCCTATTGACAGTGTCCTTTGCCTTACAGAAACTTTGCAATTTTATGAAGTCCCATTTGTCAATTCTCGATCTTAGAGCATATGCCATTGGAGTTCTGTTCAGGAACTTTTCCCCTGTGCCCAAGTATTCGAGGCTTTTCCCCACCTTCTCTTCTATTAGTTTCAGTGTATCTGGTTTTATGTGGAGGTCCTTTATCCACATAGACTTGAGCTTTGTACAAGGGGATAAGAATGGATCAATTTTCATTCTTCTACATGTTGTCTTCCAGTTGAACCAGTACCATTTGTTGAAAATGCTGTCCTTTTTCCACTGGACAGTTTTAGCTCCTTTGTCAAAGATCAAGTGACCATAGGAGTGTGGGTTCATTTCTGGGTCTTCAATTCTATTCCATTGATCTTCCTGCCTGTCTCTGTACCAATACCAGGTAGTTTTTATCACTATTGCTCTGTAGTACAGCTTGAGGTCAGGGATGGTAATTCCTCCAGAAGTTCTTTTATTGTTGAGAATAGTTTTCGCTATCCTGGGTTTTTTGTTATTCCATATGAATTTGAGAATTTCCTTTTCTAACTCTGTGAAGAATTGAGTTGGGATTTTAATGGGGATTGCATTGAATCTGTAGATTGCTTTTGGCAAGATGGCCATTTTTATTATATTAATCCTGCCAATCCATGAGCATGGGAGATCTTTCCATCTTCTGAGATCTTCTTCAATTTCTTTCTTCAGAGACTTGAAGTTCTTGTCATACAGGTCTTTCACTTGCTTGGTTAGATTCACACCAAGGTATTTTATATTATTTGCAACTATTGTGAAGGGTGTCATTTCCCTACTTTCTTTTTCAGTCTGTTTATCTTTCATGTAGAGGAAGGCTACTGATTTGTTTGAGTTGATTTTATAACCAGCCACTTTGCTGAAGTTTTTTATCAGGTTTAGGAGTTCTCTGGTTGAAGTTTGGGGGTCACTTAAGTATACTATCATATCATCTGCAAATAGCGATATTTTGACTTCTTCCTTTCCTATTTGTATCCCTTTGACTTCTTTTTGCTGTCTAATTGCTCTGGCTAAGACTTCCAGTACTATATTGAATAGGTAGGGGGAGAGTGGGCAACCTTGTCTAGTCCCTGATCTTAGTGGGATTGCTTCAAGTTTCTCTCCATTTAGCTTGATGTTGGCTACTGGTTTGCTGTAAATTGCTTTTACTATGTTTAGGTAGGAGCCTTGAATTCCTGATCTTTCCAAGACTTTTATCATGAAGGGATGTTGAATTTTGTCAAATGCTTTCTCAGCATCTAGTGAGATGATCATGTGGTTTTTTTCTTTAAGTTTGTTTATATAGTGGATTACATTGATGGATTTCCGAATATTGAACCATCCCTGCATTCCTGGGATAAAACCTACTTGATCATGATGGATGATTGTTTTGATGTGGTCTTGGATTCGGTTTGCTAGAATTTTATTGAGTATTTTTGCATCGATGTTCATAAGGGAGATTGGTCTGAAGTTCTCTTTCTTTGTCGGGTCCTTGTGGGGTTTGGGTATGAGTGTAATTGTAGCTTCATAGAACGAATTGGGTAGTGTTCCTTCTGTCTCTATTTTGTGGAATAGTTTGAAGAGAATTGGTATTAGGTCTTCCTTGAAGGTCTGATAGAATTCAGCACTAAAACAATCTGGTCCTGGGCTTCTTTTAGTGGGGAGGCTTTTGATGACTGCTGCTATTTCCTGAGGGGTTATGGGACTATTTAGATGGTTTATCTGCTCCTGGTTTAACTTCGGTACCTGGTATCTGTCTAGGAAATTGTCCATTTCATCCAGGTTTTCCAGTTTTGTTGAGTATAGGCCTTTGTAGTAGGATCTGATGATTTTTTGAATTTCTTCAGTTTCTGTTGTTATGTCTCCCTTTTCAGTTCTGATTTTATTAATTTGGATACTGTCTCTGTGCCCTCTGGTTAATCTGGCTAAGGGTTTATCTATCTTGTTGATTTTCTCAAAGAACCAACTCCTGGTTTTATTGATATTTTGTATTGTTCTTTCTGTTTCTATTTGGTTGATTTCAGCCCTGAGTTTGATTATTTCCTGCCTTCTACTCCTCCTGGGTGTATTTGCTTCTTTTTGTTCTAGAGCTTTTAGTTGTGTAGTCAACTTGTTAGTGTGTGCTCTTTCCAGTTTCTTTTTGTAGGCACTTAGAGCTATGAGCTTTCCTCTTAGCACTGCCTTCATGGAGTCCCACAAGTTTTGGTATGATGTGTCCTCATTTTCATTGAATTCTAAAAAGTCTTTTATTTCTTTCTTTTTTTCTTCCTTGACCAAGTCATCATTGAGTAGAGAGTTTTCAGTTTCCATGTGTACATGGGTTTTCCATTGTTTTTGCCATTATTAAAGACCAGTCTTAGTCCGTGGTGATCTGATAAGATGCAAGGGATTATTTCAATCTTTTTGTATCTGTAGAGGCTTGTTTTGTGACCAATTATATGGTCTATTTTGGAGAAGGTACCATGAGGTGCTGAGAAAAAGGTATATTCTTTTGTTTTAGGATGAAATGTTCTATAGATGTCTGTTAAGTCCATTTGGTTCATAACTTCTGTTAATTTCAAAGTGTCTCTGTTTAGTTTCTGTTTTCATGATCTGTCCATTGCTGACAGTGGGGTGTTGAAATCCCCCACTATTATTGTGTGAGGTGTAATGTGTGTTTTGAGCTTTAGTAAAGTTTCTTTTATGTATGTAGGTGCCCTTGCATTTGGAGCATAGATGTTCAGAATTGAGAGTTCACCTTGGTAGATTTTTCCTTTGATGAGTATGAAGTGTCCTTCCTTATCTTTTTTGATTAATTTTGGATGAAAGTCGATTTTATTTGATATTAGAATGGCTACTCCAGCTTGTTTCTTGGGACCATTGGCTTGAAAAATTGTTTTCCACCCTTTTATTCTGAGGTAGTGTCTGTCTTTGTCACTGAGGTGCGTTTCTTGTATGCAGCAAAATTCTGGGTCTTGTTTGTGTATCCAGTCTGATAGTCTGCGTCTTTTTATTGGGGAATTGAGACCATTGATGTTAAGAGATATTAAGGAAAAATGATTGTTGCTTCCTGTTATTTTTGTTATTAGAGGTAAAGTTATGTTTGTATCTTTTTGGGGGGTTGTTGGAAGATTACTTACTTGCTTTTCCTAGGTTGTAGTTTCCCTCCTTGTGTTGGCATTTTCCATCAATTATCCTTTGAAGTGCTGGGTTTGTGGGAAGATATTGTGCAAATTTGGTTTTGTCATGGAATATCTTGGTTTCACCATCTATAGTGATTGAGAGTTTTGCTGGGTATAGTAATCTGGGCTGGCAATTGTGTTCTCTTAGTGTCTGTATGATGTCAGTCCAGGCTCTTCTGGCTTTTATAGTCTCTGGTGAGAAGTCTGGTGTAATTCTTATAGGTCTGCCTTTATATGTTACTTGACCTTTTTCCCTTACTGCTTTTAGTATTTTTTCTTTGTTTTGTGCATCTGATGTTTTGATTATTATGTGACGGGTGGTATTTTTTTTCTGGTCTAGTCTATTTGGTGTCTGTAGGCTTCTTGTATGTTTATGGGCATCTTGTTCTTTAGGTTAGGGAAGTTTTCCTCAATAATTTTGTTGAAGATATTTACTGGCCCTTTAAGTTGGGAATCTTCATTCTCATCTATACCTATTATCCTTAGGTTTGGTCTTCTCATTGTGTCCTGGATTTCCTGGATGTTTTGAGTTAGGAGTTCTTTGCATTTTGCATTTTCTTTGACAACTGTGTCAATATTTTCCACCGTATCTTCTGCATTTGAGATTCTCTCTTCTATCTCTTGTATTCGGTTGGTGATGCTTGCGTCTGTGACTCCTGATCTCTTTCTTAGGTTTTCTATCTCCATGGTTGTCTCCCTTTGAACTTTCTTTATTGTTTCTATTTCTAGTTTCAGATCCTGAATGTTTTTGTTTAATTCCTTCTTTGTGTTTTCTTCCATTTCTTTAAGGGATTTCTGTGATTCCTCTTTAAGGGCTTCTATCTGTTTACTTATACTCTCCTGTATTTCTTTAAGGGAGTTACTTAATTCCTTCTTATAATCCTCTATCATCATCATGAGAAGTGATTTTAATTCTGAATCCTGCTTTTCAGGTGTGATGGGGTGTTCAGGGCTTGCTATATTGGGAGAATTGGGCACTGATGATGCCAAGAAACTTTGGTTTCCGTTGCTTATGTTCTTGCGCTTGCCTTTCGCCATCTGGTTAACTCTAGTGGTACCTGCCCTCACTGTGTAAAACTGGAGTCTGTATTTCCAGTTATCTTGCTTATTGCAGAGCTCCTCAGAGTCCAGAGGTCTCTGTGGTCTTATGCTCCTAATCTCCTGGGTGGAATAACTCCTGGGACTCAGGCCACCTCTTGGATCTGGGAATCCTTCTGCTCTGAGTGCAGTGGGTCCTCGATGACTCAGGATTCAGTTTCAGCTGCTCTGAGTGCAGTGGCTCCTGGATGACTCAGGATTCAGTT
>NW_021604565.1:24916563-24923285 GCF_004785775.1 Grammomys surdaster | reverse complement strand
TCCTGGATGACTCAGGATTCAGTTTCTCCACAGGACAGGAGCAGACCGACTCTGTGTCTGCTCCAGCCCAGCGGACCAGGCAGGGGCAGAAGGCATATAAATATTTCAATACAAATAAAAACATCATTATAATTCCATGTGCCTTCAGTCAAAATGACGGCCATAAGGAAAATAAATGGCAAGAAATTCTGCCAAAAGTGTTGGGAAGGAGAAGCAAATCTACTCTTTACTGTGAGTGTAGCTTGGGGAAGACATGAAACATCATTGTGAAGATTCCTCAGAAAAGAGAACTATCATGTGAATTAGAGGATATTTCTAGAAATAGTCCTAAGATACTTAAGCAAGTAAGCTGCAGATATAAGCATATCTGTAGGTAATATGTCACTAGATCTAGGCATATATCTGAACCAGGTGCTCATTTAGTGGCTAAAGAGCATTTGATACATATGTACAATTGAATTATAGTAAACAAATTCATCTAACAGCCATGAATAATAGATGGAAGGAAAGATACTCAGTAACAAAATAAACACAAAAGTTTTGAATTTCATAGGTGTATCCTTGAAGTTTTCATACATAAAAGAGTGAAATAGAACACATAATCCTATGTAGACATGTGACATGATTGTAGAAGGGAGGTAACTTGAGACGATGTCACAAATGTGAGGGCAGTTGGTACCAGAGAAGTAAATCTGACCAAACCGCATGACATGCTCAAGTAAAGTGTCATTACTTTCAAGGAAACTTCATTGACAAACTTTTTCATTGAAAATAAACATTGACATATTCTATTTTAAAGAACACCATTGTATTAAGTAGTTATAAGTCATGACTTTAGTTAAAGTTTAAAACATGAAAGTCTAGTTTTCATGATGTTATTATCAATCATTAGGAAACTTCAAGAGTTAAATATACTTATGCAGATGAACTATTTATGTATGATCTACTGTGGAGACATTGTTGTATAAATTTACTCCAAAATAATTTAAGCTGCATAAACTGAATTTATAATAAATTAGTCAATTGAGTTTCATTAAAATGTCTAACTACCCTATGTAAATATTACCACTTGGTGTAAAATTACTGAACCTATTGCATACTGGTATAAAATAAAACTTGTGAGGCATATATCTTAAAATACATATGAATAAGGTTACATAAAAGTTATCAATATTAAGAACAAACAAATAACACAGTAATTGAGCAAATGGTTAAAATATTTTTTTCTGAATGTGATGAATTAAATATAAACTTTTGAGAATATTGAATTTTATTAATCATTATATTTGAAAAGTTAAACCCTAGTGTTTTATAATTAGTTTTGTGTAAAAAATATTAAAAAATACAATACCCAAAAATGATTAGAAAATGGAATAATGTCTAGTGAAATACAAAAATTTTTAATGTCACTTACAGAAACAGATCAGCAGTTTCTTGTAAACTTTAGTTTGTAATGTCCATGTGACTAGCTGTGCCATGCCAAGACATTTTACCCATGAGGCACTAAAGAGGATATACATCATTAGAATAATTTTAATTGAAAATAAAACACAAAAACAATTTTGGGAATTTTAGGAATATGGGAAAATTTGGAAAATTGTTCTGCCTTGAATGAACAGTGACACAAAACTTTTGCACGTTTTACTTATCAAAAACTTTTTATTCAATATTTTATTTATTTATATTTCAGATGTTATCTCCTTTCCACATATCCCCTCCCTAGACCCACCCTATACCATCCCCTCTCCTCCTTTTTGCTTTTATACCATTTAAATTACATGGAAGTATTAAGTTCAGTTCTAGGTTAAGGAAGCAGCAAATAGTCAAGGAACAAGCAAGACGATAAACCCAGATAGTCATAGAACATGCAGGACAATAGCAGAGTCCCATGATCACTCATGTGATCACTATTTCTAAGGATTTATCAGGATGACCAAGATATCTGAGCCTACTTCCTGTCCTAGTCAAAAGTCATTTTCATGCCTGGAGACTACTTCTTTGTTCTAGTTTAAGATTTAGATTTCTGCTTGTAATCATGTCTTTGTTTAGCCTAGGATTATATTTCTGCCTGAAGTTAATTCTTTGTTTTAGCCAAATTTCAGATTCCTGCCTGCAGTCTATTTCCCTATCCTTGCCCTATGTCAGATTCCTTACAAGCAGCCCATTTCCTTGTCCTTGGCCAATGTCAGATTCCTGCTCGAGAGTCCCAATAGCTCTCCACATCCTCCCGTTTTCCATTTCATAAACCAGACTTAGCCTGTCTTAGGTTGTTCTGACAAGAAAGCCTTCCTTACCCATCGTGGAATGTACATTACCAAAATCATAATCAAAAACTTCTGTCTTAGGTTGGTAAGGCTCTGTGCAAAATCTTACCTGTACTTTGCTTGCCAGCTTGTTAAATTACTAGCTCTATCTAGGGGTCCATTTTCTGTTTCAAGTCATGTACTTTGGCTGCCAATCTATTGATGTAGTTAGAGACAAGCTTTAACACTATAGGCAGGAATAAAAGTATTCCCAAGACAAAGGGGCTAAAATGATCAAGCTGTATGTGCCAATCCCGAAGTTTGACGAAAATGGAAATAGTGACCTCAAGCCATGAATAATTTTATCATCATTATCTCCAGCATCAAAGCTCATCCGAGCAGCATTCTTTAAATTCATAATTTCACTATGCAAAGTTAAAACATCCAAAGAGGTCTTAGAATTATTCCAAATACCCTACAGGTGTCTTTAAACTTTTTTTTCTAGGTATAATGACTATCATTGTAAATTTTAGAAATAACACCACTTCAATGGTATTTGTCATGATACTCAAGATGGCTACTAACTCTTAAACCATGAACCTCCTTCCAAAAATTTGAATAGGATAAAGAGAATCAGTCCATTTTTCCAAAGCCTATATAAATCCTCTTGTATTCTCAACATATTAGTAACTTTTTTTGCTAGATGATTAACAAAATTAGCTGTCACAACTTCTTGTGTCAAAGCTATTGCAGAAGCAGTGGTTCCAGAAATTAATGTAATTAAAGCTGTTATACCAGCAATAATCAAGCCCACTACCCTCTTGCTTCTGCTTAAAGTCTGACTCATTTCTTCCAGCATTTTCCAACTTTTTTCAGAGAACCAAGTTTTTCTAATACTCAGGACAATACTACAAAAGCTGGTTGATAGACCCCTGTAACAGACATGCCAGGTTTCAATACACTAACACAATTAGAAAGTATACAGTCAGTGCAACTTACAATAAATGCTGTAGATGAGACAAAACTAATTTTAGCTTGATAATTGAAGAACTTAACACATACACTAACCCTTGTTTGAAATCCAGATCCTGTCCCAATGTTATCTCTTGCTATCATATCATCATAGAGAACTTCAGCTAACTTCCAAATATGTCTCTGAAAATGTCCAGATTCAGCCTTCCAAATGAAGACTGTTATTTCTAATATTGGATTGATTTCAGTTCATGATTAGGTCAGAGTAACTGGTCACTTTTAAGAAAAATACAAGAGTCATTATAATTCTCTTTTTGATTCTCTGTCCCACAAGGCCAAAAAGCTTCTGGCAAGGCAGCTTGTCCCATCTGGGATATAGACAAGCAAAGGTGTTTTTCAAAAATTAAATTATTTCATTTAGTTACATTCCAAATATTGCCCACTTTGCAGATTTCCCCTACACAAGTTCTTCACCCTATATTCCCTCTCCTTTGTTTCTGAGAGACCATTCCTCTACCCAACTACCAACCCCAATACTTCCACTTGACTCCTGCTAGCATCCCTCTCTCCTGGAGCATTATCTTCCTACAGAATTAGGCCCATCCTATCCCACTGAGACCAAACAAGACAGTCTTCTGCTACATGTATACAGGGGGTCACAGACCAGCCTATATGTGTTCTTTGGTTGGTAGCTTAATCTCTGGGAGCACTCAGGGATCCAGGTTAGTTGATACTGTGGTTCTTCCTATAAAATTGCAATCCCTTTTAGCTCCTTTAATCTTTCCCTAACTCTTTCATAGGGGTCCTCAACCTCAGTCCAATGGTTGGCTGTCTCAGTCAGCTGCTGGTAGAGCTTCTCAGAGGACAGCCATGCTAGGCTCCTGTTTTCAAGAACAACACAGAATCAGAAATAGTGCCAGAGTTTGGTGCCTGAACATGGGATGGATCACAAGATGGAATGGTCACTGGATGGTACTTTCTCTAGTTTCTGCTCCATTTTTTTATCCATTTATTTCCTTTATACAGGGTCTCTTCATGTTCCATCTATCCACTGCTGAGCATTTTGGCTAAGGTCGTCTTCATTGTGCCCTGGAAATCTCTTATATCCTAGGTCTCTGGGACTTTCTAGAAGTTCGCTCCCTACCTCCAATCCCCAATCCCTCTTCTGCATATTTCCATTCATTCTCATAATCTTCTGGGCTTTTCTACTGTATGCCCCGTACCTAATATGCCTCACTTTCCCATTCCCCTAGAGTATCCCACCCAGTTCCCTTCCCGCTCCCTCCCTCCATCCCTCCCTCTGCCTCCTGTGATTATTTTGTTCCCCCTTCTAACTGGGACTGAAGCATCCTTACTTGTGCATTTCTGCTTTGTTACATTTCTTAAGGTATGTCAGTTATATCATCGATATTCTGAACTTTTTGGCTACTTATCTGTGACTGCCCACTTATCTGTGAGTGAATACTGTGCATATGTCCTTTTAGGTCTAAGTTTTCTCACTTAGGTTGATATTTTCTCGACCCACCCATTTGCCTGCAAAATTCATGATGTCCTCATTTTAATAGTGGAATAGTATTTTATTCTGCAAATGTACCACATTTTCTGTATCCATTCTTTGGTTGAGGGACATTTGGGTTGTTTACAGCCTTTGTCAAAAGTAAAAATCATAATCTCTAGTTTATGGATATGATGTGTACCTGTACTCATTCAAATATGCTAAAGCCACAAATAAAGGTATTTTCTTGCTCCATCTCTCTTTCCATCTAAGATGACAAAGGTCTTATATGTGATGTTAACAGGAAAAACAGAGAGTTCCTAGAAATAGAATTTTGAATTAAAATGAACATTTTAAGAGTTTTGCTTTTGAGAGCTTTGTATAATAAATTTTAGTGATATCTAAATCCTTCTGATTTGAAAACTTTGAATACATTAAATATGGCTTGGCTATGAAATGATTTTCTGAGGTGTGGCAATATTAAATTTATTACAGGGGAACAAAAAAGAAAGCCACAAATTATCTAAATGTTATAATGAAATTTTTTTTTATTAGGGTTAGGGTTTGACTAAGTTATCAAAGCTGTTGTTGATACAGTAATGAACTTACACTGTAGTCCACTCTGACCTCCAAATAACAATCTTCTTGTGGCAGACTGCCAAGTATTGAAATTGTCACAGCTGAAATTTATTTGAATGACTGACTTACATATAAAGAATAGGATGATAAGATATGGGGATTGTATACATGAGTAGAGAGGTAGCTCCAGCCTGGAGTATGTGGGCTTAGTAAGAGAACTGTTTATTTCTCTAAATTTCAACAACAAAAAAAATAAGCTGTGTGTTTCTTGGACTCTAATTTCCTTGGAGAATCATATTTTAGAGAATTCCATTATTCCATTATCCTTTAACACTATGAAAATATCTGTAGATCATTTTTGCTCCCATTGTATCCCTTCCGTGCTAGAAAAAAAAACAGAAGTAAAATAAAATAAATATTTTTGCTTAGGGAGCAATATGTTTGTAGTCTATCTCACATTCCATATAGCATAAAATAAAGCTCAGTCCAGTAGCTCCATAAAGAGCCACAAAAGGATCAATATTTGATGACAGTAAAGAAAACTAATAAATATGGATATAGAACACCTGGTTTCTCCATAAGAATGCAGTTCCAGTAGTGACTCATTAACTTCACACTCAACAAAAAAGACCAATTTCACATGCAGTACTGAGTAACTTTCTAATTACTTAGAGTATAACTAAAGCTCAGACATGGTTAAGAACTATCATCAGACACTACATATTGATTGCCCTGTCATGGCCTTACTAATTACTATCTTTTAAAACACATTTCTGAGGATCATAATGGGATACTAGGTTTAGAAAATGATGGAAAGCACAAAACAAAAAATATAAAACAGTGCTCAATTTTTTCTTCCTTTTTTCCTTTAAACTCTGCTTCCATTATTTCTTAAAACTATAAAAACAAATTGTCCTGTGCATTCCCCTTCTTCACCTCTGTTCAATGCAGAGTATCTCAGAACTTTCTCTTCAGTTTCACATCTACCCATGTGCTTTTCGAATTGCTTACATTCTTGCATTTCCACTTATTAGGTGACTGATAGAAAAGGATTGCTGCGAATTTGAGGCCATCTTGAGTTGTACAGTGAACTCCAGATATTTCACTGCTACATGGAAAATCAAGCTACAACAAAAATGATCACAGAAAAAAACAGTAATTCACAAGGAGCATTTGGAGAGGGGTTATTTATTGGCCAGTGAAAATTAAAATTACATTACCAATGAAAGAAGACAGATGGAGTTACAATATCCCGTTTTTAATATATGTGATAATGTATCCTTATAGGTAAAATATAGAGCTTAAGGATACAACACAGCAAAGTATATATTAAAGGAAGCCTTAAGGACATTTCACCTTCTGTCCTCCCTCCCTCCCTCTGCCCCCTCCTTCCTTCCTTCCTTCCTTCCTTCCTTCCTTCCTTCCTTCCTTCC
>NW_021604565.1:24879022-24916553 GCF_004785775.1 Grammomys surdaster | reverse complement strand
TCCTTCCTTCCTTCCTTCCTTCCTTCCTTCCTTCCTTCCTTCCTTCCTTCCTTTCTTGTTTATTTATTTATTTATTTATTTATTTATTTATTTATTTATTTCTCTCTCTATGCCAAATATGGCCGCCTTTCTTGGTTCCCCCTCATAGGGTCCCTCCCTCCATCTCCTTTTCCCTTCTCTCCTGAGATGGTAGAAACCCCCTGGGTATCCCTCCATCCTGACACATCAAATCTCTGCCAGAATTGGTACATCCTCTCTCACTGTGGCCAAACAAGACAGGCCTGTTGGGTAACTGATTCCAGAGTCAGGCTAAATTTTATGGAGAGTTCGTGCTCCAATTGTCTGCAACCCACATGTCGACTGAGATGTCTGTCTGGTACATAGTTCTGCAGGCCTTGCTACAGTTCATATATGTTTTTTAGTTGATGATTCCGTCTCTGAGAGCTACCAGTGGTCTAGGTTAGTTAACTCTGTTGTTCTGCCTCTAGGTTTTCCAACCCAATCAGGGCCTTCAATCCTTTCCCTAACTGTTCCACAGAAGTCTGCTACTTCTCTCCAATGATTGCCTGTGGGTATGAGCATGTGATCTAGTTAGTTGCTGGGTAGAGACTCCTGAGAAGCATAAGAGAAAATATTAATAGTATCAGGGATTTGTGCTTGCCCATGGGATGGGTTTCAAGTTAGATGAGTTATTCTTTGGTCATCTTTTAAGTCTCTGCTCTATCTTTGTCTCTGCATTTCTTTTAGACAGGACAAATTTTGGGTCAAAAGTTTTGTGGGTAGTTTAGTGTCCTTATCCCTCTACTGAGAGTTTTGCCTGGCTACAGGAAGAGGTCTCTTTAGGTTCCATATCAACACTGTTATGCATCTTGGCTAAAGTCACCCACTTCTGATCCCAGGTATCTGAGACTTTCTAGAGATTCTCTCTTCACACCACCTCAGCAGCTTGAGATTTCCATTCATTCCCCTGCCCTATGTGCCTCTCTTCTGTCTATCCCCATACCTGATTCTAAGCCCACATTCCCCTTCCTCTCCTCTTCTCCCACTCACTGCCCTTCATCCCTCTGCCTCCTGTGACTATTTTGTTCACCCTTCTAAGGTTGATTCAAGTATCTTTGCTTTGGCCTTCCTTTTTATTTAACTTCTTTGGGTGTGAGAAGTGTTGCATGAGTACCTGTACTTTTTGCCTAATATTCACTTATCAATGAGTACGTACCATGCATGTCTTTTTGGGACTAGGTTACCTCATGCAGGATGATATTTTCCAATTCCATTGCCTGAAAAAATCATGATGCTCTTCTTTTTAATAGCTGAGTAGTATTCCATTGAGGAAACGAACTACATTTTCTGTGTCTATTCTATGGTTGAAGGATATACGGGCTGTTTCCAGTTTCTGGCTATTACAATTAAAGCTAACAAGGCACATATTGAGCTTGGGAAACTGAGCAGTGATTTTTCCTTATACTTTAAATAATAGGCATGGTGGGGTATGAAACTATTGTACTGGGTACTTTGATGACACTGGAAGTGGGGCTAAAAGAAACTTAAGAAGGAAGGAGGTAACAGTATGGTTACTGACTTTGAAACAAAGTAGGTGTAATTATTTATTAGACAATGTAAGCATGATGAAGCTAGAAAAATAGACACTAAAAAGTGTTTAACATGAATTATACTCTGGTGGAGGTATATATAGATATTTATATATGAAGATGAAAATGTATGTATATTTATTTATGAAGATATGGCAAACTGTATATTCCTCATTCCAGAAAGGTTCACATGGAGAGAATAAAATTTGGTAAGTGTGGAAAAATGTAAATGTATTGCCCTCAATGTTTAAAGGGATATGTAATTTAATAAACGATAACCATTCTTTATTTGATTCATTATTTCTAAAGATCTTATTTACAAATTAGAATACTGAGTTGATTTTAAGCTACAAAATATCTGCCTATATTTCTGCATGCCATTTCTCAATAAAAACCCATTTACTTCATTCCAAAAATATTTACTAATAAATGCACACTGGTTTCAGATAAAATTGAAAACAAAAAAAAATCCCCAAATATGAAGAAGTTCTCAAGCAAAGTCTAAGAGGAAATTTTTATTCTAAGCCATTATTTTTGTGATTAAATAGCAACTTATGAATGAAAGGACAGATAAATAGATATTTATGTAAAATATAGAACTAAATTTGAAAGACAGAATGTAAAGCTAGAGTAGTTTTTAGGATGAATTTTTATCATTTCCACATGTTGTTTTAAATATAGTTTCATAACTCCTTGACATGGAATGTGAAACGTATTCCTCAAATAAAATATAATACCTTCTGTTGTCCTTAAATTTTCTTATTGTATTATAAACCTTGCATATTTAAAATTTCTAGAAGACTGTATTGTATCCATGGTTTGTGTGATTTAACAAAGCAAATAGTGGTGGTTTGATCGACAATACTCCCATAAGCTCATATATTTGAATGCTTGATTTTTAGTTGATGAACTGGTAGTATTGGCAGGTGGGGCATTATTGGAGAGGGTATACTGGGGTTGGGCTTTGACATTTCAAAATCCCAAGCCACTCCCAGTTTCTTTCTGCCTCTTGCCTGTCAATCAAAATGTAAGTTCTAGGTTATACTGCTGGAGCAGAATTTCTACCTGCCAGCTTCCATGTCCAACATCAAAATGGTCTTGGACTATAAACCTCTGGAGCCACTAACCCCAATGAACAACTTCCTAATGATTTGCCTCAATCATAGTGTGTCATCACAGCAATAGGAAAGTAACTATGACACAAACTATTATGGGAGGGAGGAAATACGTATGTGCCATGAAATTGTCACAAGCATTAGACACTAGCCAATCAAAGAGATTGCATAGAGCTGATCCATGCCAGTGACCATGTGAACTTAGAGGCAGAACTTACTCAGCCTTTGAGGAAAACTTTGTAATTGCAGCATTAAAGTTAGATAAGTTTCACCTCAATTTCCCACTGAGAAACTATAGGAAGACCAGTGTGTGCTGATTTATACTAGAGTTTGGGGATACATTTTAATAAAGAATAATATAATTCTAATTCAAACCCAGCTGTGAAAACCTGGAAGAAAATCTAAGAGTAGATGTGTGGAAATTAAATCTATTTTGACTGCTGATGAAATTTTACTATGTACAAACTGTCAAACAGTCAGAAACTCTGATGGATGGGGGAGACAGAGACTGCTGAAAGAATTTCATCTAGAGGTACAGCCAAAGGATGAACTAATAGGATACTGTATGTTAATAAAATAAGTCTGAGTTTCTATAAAGCTAATAAAAAGTACTGAGAATATTTGAGCAGTGTTTTGAGCTATATTAATTTTTAAAAGATCATTTTGATAGCTTCAGAAATGTATTATAGGATATCAGAAGTTGTAAATATGTGTTGAGAGATTATTGGATTAAAAAACCAAATTGCTTGTAATATAGACTTCACATTAGTGAAGCTTGACAAATATCTTACAAGGTACATGCAGTTCGTAACCATTATGTGGATCAAATATAGTATCTATGGACTGAGAAACAACCACACAAGATAAGAAAATGCAGAATGATTTTGTACAATGGCAAAGCATGACATGAAATTATTTCAACTAAATTGTAAGTATATTATTTAATTTTAATTTTTATATTAATATCATAATCATATTAAAAATAGAATTAGAAATTACTGTTGATTATAAAATACAGCAAACAAATTTTTCTTCATCATTACCATCATCATCAACATTAATATTTCAGCAAGAAAAGTAACAATTTTCAATGAATGTGTGGTCACAGAATTAAGTTGGAAACTAAATGCAACAGTAGTTTATCTAAAAAAGTTCCCATGGGAGAAAGGCAGTTTTCTTTTTTATTTCTCAGTAATTTGAGACTAAAAAGAAAAAAAATCAAAGCATAATTTGGTAAACTTAATTTTATCAGAATATTACTTGACTAAATGATTTTGTTTTATCTGCCTCATGAGTGACCTGGATAATATACTTAGAACAATTATGCAGGTGTCTCAATGTACCAGGGACCTGGTTTCCTAGGTAACTGCAGGAATATGAAAACTCACATCCCTCCTTGAAAACTAGTTGGTTCAATGTCCAATCTATGCTTAAGGTTAAACAGTAAAGAAGCAATCTCTATTTTACGAAAACAAAATCCCCTCTTGATCCTTTAGTTTCTTTAAATGTCATTGATGGATTAGCTTTAGGAAAGTAATTGCTAAGGCTGACCATTATTTTATATTTAGACTGTGAGGATTAAAGTGAGATCAAGTAGGTGCAGGAGGAAAATGGTCACAATTAGGCAGCAATGCTTACATTCATTTTAATTAACTCTGCTTTAGACTTTCTATCCTTGAGAGCTTTTCAAATAAGTTTCCTGACTGAGCTTCTTATTTAACGACTGAGTTCATCCATCTCTATTTTTCTCCCACTTTGATCTACTCCTCCCTCTTTCAGACATCTCAGTGTTGCTCTTTACTAACAGAAATGTCGAGCATATGTTTCTTTTAAAGATTAATTTCTAAGATTGAGAACAATGAATTCAGGATTAAAATGAGAGAAGGTATCTGACTGAAAAATAATATTCAAAATCTTTGACAGATATCTTTTGAAAATAAGCATATAATTATGTTCTATACAATGGTATAAAGCATTCTTAAAAATTTGCACAACCACAAAAAAATTATGCTACCATTATAATTGATTTGTATAACATTTTACGTTTTACTGTAATCCTGGAAAGAAAAGTAGAAGGCTGTTTGGTTACATCAGAGAAAATATCAAATGGTCTTAATGTTTAAAGTTATGCAAAAAACAAAAAGTTAGCCCCAATGTACTATTCTTAAGTAAATTAGAGCATGATGAGATGAAACTTTCAACAACATTTATAATGTATAGGACCAACTTTCAACCATGATTAATTATTTAAGACAATGTATTAGTAAGGTACAACTTGTCTCACTGATAATAATATCTCATTATACAAACAAATGATTGTATATTACACTGTGTTCCAAAACCTACTGAAAAAATAATTTCTTTAATAATGAGTGAGCCTGCACTAATCTTATGTGTAGACATATTTGGAACACATTTTGATACTGTGTCACTTTAGGCAGGTATAGGTTTCCTCCAATGGAGTAGGCTATAACTCCCATTCTAAATGTTTGTTAACTTAAAACATATATACCACTATTGCACCAAAAGTTATAGCTTGTCTGAACAGTCATGAGCTTTCTCTTCTAGAAGCCTACATAACACACTGCTGTAGCTAGAAAGCTAGAAAGGAAGGTGGAAGCCTCAATGGTGGCTTGATTTTGAAGTGTGTGATGACCAACTTGTGTGGTGTCTTAGTCAAATAAACTCTACATATCTAGATCTTGTGGGAAGCCAGAAGTATGGGAATCGCTTGTATTGCTTAGAGTATGATCTCCTAAGCCCTATTAATCAACATCCATAAGAGGGGACATGTGTTTTTGATTAAATACCTTATGGTTCTGAGAGGAATATTTTCTACACATAGAGGGCCAATCCTGTTAAACTACCCATTTGAATATGTATTTCCCTCCCTCTCAAATCTTTCTAATTATCTATTTAATGTATTGTACACACACACACACACACACACACACACAAATACACACACACACAAATGTATATATATATATAACCTATGACCTTTTTCAAATACCATTATTCTTAATTATACCAACCTTTACCTCTACTTCTTCCTTACAAACCTATCTCCTTCAAAAATCACAAATTAGTCCCTATCAAACAGTAATCATTCTCCTTTTATTGTTCTGAGCAGACATGAATTCAGGAAGGCAATGATGATAGCTGCAAAATAGTGTCTTTTAAATATGGCAGAGTGTCATCCTTATAAACCCACAGCAGCTAACACTGCTTACACTAGACCTACACAAAATCAAGATAATCAACATTCTAGTATAGATTGAACAATGTCCCTTGAGGCCCACATCCTATCCTAAAGCTATTGTCATATGATGGCTACCCTGGGAGGAAGACATAGTTTAATTTAAAAATGTACCCTCTGGTGGTATCTTAGTTGTTAGCTCTATGGTAGAGACCTTGTTTAGTGTGACCAAGTACTTGGTTATGAATGCAGTAATAGAAAACAAATTAAAACAAAAACTTGCAAAGGAAAAAAAAACAAGAATAGCAGTTTCTGTTTAAGAATATATGAATTATAAGTTTATTGTGACTTTTTCCCCATATTGTCTGACTTTTAGCCAATGAATCGTGTTTTAAGAAGCATTATCAGTCTCCTAGAACTAAGGACATCATTCTTTTCTCTAACTGTGATTAGGAATTTTTTTTATGTTTTGAGTACTATTTTAAATAACAGAAATTCTTCATATATATGATGTGTGTGTGTGTGTGTGTGTGTGTGTGTGTGTGGGTGTGTATGTGTGTGTATGTGTGTGTGTGTAAAACAACAATTATGGGAAAAGAGCATGAATTTGAAAAGAAACTGCTGTAAGGAGATGTATACAGGAGAATTTTGAGGAAGGAAATGCAATAATGATGTAATTACATTATATTCTCAGAATATAAAGAAATAATTTTGAATTAATGTCTTTGGTGTAAAAACCTTAAAGGAAAAAACTACTATGTGTCATAACTTTCACATAAATTACTTTTAATTCACAAATATTAGGATAGTAATGATTTTGAAAAAAAAACTGAAGCATGAAATTTTAATATACGGGAAAATAAATAAAGTCACAGAAAGAAAGAATCTATTACCCTACTTCTCAGATGTCTAATTTGTCAAGTCAGAAAAATTTTAACTATGACAGATCAGATTTTTCTTTTTTCAAGTTTTCTGTTTCAAACACTGTGCAGTTATTTATTTTAATACAAACAAAGATGTTTCTGTTTTCAGCAAAATCAACATTCATTTAGAAGTGATAGATATATAAGCAATTACATACACTGAGAGAATAAAGTTCAGTTCTATCCTCTCAACTTATGTAATTGATATTCACATTAGGTAGAGAGGAGGTTATTATCTCAGAGAGAGTTGACTCTCCCAGTTCTTATGATTATAACCTATTCATTTTTCTATTCTCTCCAGTTTGTTCAAAACAAGAAAGTTATGATGCTATACTAACAGCAAGAAAAAGAAAAATAAGGGGCTACAGATCTGTTGATTTCAATGTGGTAGGAAATTGGGAGAGAGCAACCCATGTTGAACTAACAAGAATCTCATGGTTCAACACCATGCAATAAGTGCTCTTTTATACATGTAAGTATATGAATGCATACACCTTATATAAAATCAGTTCTTCTCCAGGGACCTTGTAAATTTTTAAACAACTATTTTAAAATCAGTAGGAAGGTAAAGAATCCAGACATTTGCTCACTAGAGGAGACACCATCAAGTGCCATTGAAGCCAGTAAAGTGATTCAGGACAGGAAATGTATTTTTAACTGATCTCAAAAATTGACATATCAGTAGATAATGCCACAATATGATGTTTAATATGCATAACATTTGTGTCATAATTAAATAATTATATCTTACACACACAGACACACACACACACACACACGTGTGTGTGTGTGTGTGTGTCCCTCAAATATTCAATGTATGTTTATGGTTACAATTTTACAATTTTAAACATGCTTTCATTTACCTTATTGACATATACAGTCCATTATTTTATTTGTAGCTCCCCTTCCTCTATTGTGCAACAGTAAATCCACAAGAATGTCTATCTCCCCTTTAATATAGCTTAGTACCCACTGAACAACCTGTTCACATCAATCAGTCCTCTACTCCTAAGTCTTTATTAGCTTCCACTGTATACACAACTTCGGCTTAGAAAATTTTACCCGTTTTTAAGGGTCAAGCATTGGCTAGCAATCTCCCGTGAAGCCAATATAAGGTTTATAATGCTTAATCTCTTTTGTCAAATGGTATGATCTGAGACAAACTAAACGACACACTGATAGTTAAGCATAGGATCATAGCTCTAGAAATGATTAGCTGAGGCTATAAGGCCACTGCCATGTGGATTGCACCTTATATGTATAGTCCAAACACAAAGAATTTCCAGGAGATAAATTATTTCTTATCTACCTTCATTTAGTTCTTGTGTGTATCTTTCTGTATATGGCATAGTATTTTACATTATTTGGATCTCCAATCTGAATGCTAATGATGTTCCAATATGCAGGCCTTTTCAGACTGTGGATACCAGATTGGTTTTCTGAGGAATCCAGCTTTATCTGTTATAATGACCAGATTCTCAACCTCTCTGGGAAAGAGAAACCCGTGTTGAACTAACAAGAATCTCATGCTTCAATGCCATCCAGTAAGTGCTCTTTTATACATGTAATTATATGAATGCATACAGATTATATAAAATCAGTTCTTCTCCAGCCACCTTCCAATAAAGGTTTTAATACTAGAAGCCATATTAGAGAAAACAAATTCTAAAGATTTCTCTATGGGCAAAGTGATCAGGGTGCTGGCTCTGCAAGCTCACTATGTCTACGAAATTATCTCATGTTGGTAAAAGAGCATTGATAAATCATGCTATAAACTATTTAAAGAACTACGTAAAATAAATAGAATTTAGGTTCCAGTGTTGAGGGGCAAGTTTGGAACTCTCTCTGAAAAACTTTTAAGCATATTTGGACAACTGAGCAATAAAATAATGCAGGGAACTTCCTTTTAGTATATCTGGATAAAGAAACAAAGAGAAAAATGAGCTCAGGGAAGCTATTTCCCAGCTCAAGATATGCATAAATAATCTAAAGTCCTCTGAGTCTGTCTATAGAGAATCTGCTTTCTGGCAGCCACAGGGCTCAAGTTATCTAAGACGGTATGCCATTGTATAATTGGCTGACTTGAAATGTATTTTGAAATTTTTACCTTGAAGGATATTTGCAACTAAAGTTCAAAATGGTTATAAAAGACTGGGGCCTGGTATTTTGGGACAGAAATGTGTTGGAGGCATTGATGAAACTTCAGACATTGAATTCTTAGATTCTGGTAGGTTATCTTTGCCTACAAAGATAACCTGTGTCGCAGACGCATCCCCACCCTAGCAGTTAGGTTTTCTCCATATTACTTAAGGTTATTAATACTGCATTTTCATAGAACTATGAATTATTCTTCATGAACACTATGTTAAACAAGACATTAGTGGTGATACTTCAATCTCATACTCACTACCTGCAGTATTATAAGCAGATTTCTACCTAAGTATCTAATATCTAAGTATCTAGTATCTAAGTATTTAGTATCTAAGTATCTAGGTAGAAGTGAGGTATACAAACTGACCTATGAGGAAATGCTGAATACTAATAAAATAGTCCTTGATTTTTCTAGTTCATAGAAGTGTATAACTGTATAGATGGGAATGAAATAATATGTTTGCAATAATAGTGAAATGAATATCAAAATAATCATGGCAGAATTCATGAATATGGGTCTGCTGAGCAGATATTCTGGGTTTAACATTACAGTTCACAGAGCTAAAGAGTTGGGCCAAAACATGTCATAAAGAAACAAGTAAGTTTTGTGAAAATTTGAGTATTATCAATTTTCTCAAACACCTATGACTCTTCTGGTACAATGTCAGCCATCACATGCCCTAAGGATAGTAGGCTGAAAAGATTAGACTAGGCTCTCAGAAATAAATGAGTACCTCAGCAAAACTGCTCCTTTCTGGGACAACGCTGGAGGGCACTGGTGAGGGGAAATATTCACAGTGCTCAGCAATCCAGGCACTCAAATGGTTTTAGATTTTACTAGAGAGAAAAATAGCCAGGTGTGTGATTGTATTCTCAATTATGGACTACCACCAATGTTTTGTCTGAATGGTCAGAGACTTGGAAGATGGTTGATTGGAAGACTGTTGATAAAAGTAACTACAGAAGATTAATGTGGACAGACCTCTGAGAGTAAGGAAGGATATCTGTGCCCTGTATAAGCGTTCACCAAATGTGGACTCAGTAGAGAAGGACGTCTGTAATCAAGTAAGATGAGACACTATGGAGTTAATTCTAAACTCTTTCCATAGTCATTTCCTTTATGGCTTACTGTCCTATGAATATAGTGGTTACAGTTGGAGGTAAAAAATTATGTATAAGTTAAACAATATAGACTTCATTTCCCAATACTAATTTGGTTGTGGATACTAAAATACATATCTAATAGTTCCACAGCTGTAACATCCTTCTTTAGGGTGATTAACCAGTCCCCTTGCATTGATTATATTGGGCTACTTCTAGCATCACAGAAAGAAAGGCACCTTGTTCTATTCTAATATTTATTCTGGGTATAAATTTATCACTCATACATACAAAGTTGCTTCTTCCAAAGGAACAATGAATGGACTTTCAGAATGCCTTAAACCACCTTTATAGCACTCTATATAAAATTGCTTTCAAACAAAGAATTCTTTTTGCAGTTGAAGTGTAATGTTCAACTTACACTAATGGAAGTTACTGGTCTTACTACATTTACAATCATCCTGAAGCAGCCAGTTTAACATAACAGTGTAATAGCCTTTCAAAATTGTATTTATTGTACCAATTGGGAGACTAGAACAGAGCTATTCAGGAGCTAGAGCCTGTTAAGCAACATCAACGAAATGATATCATTTATCATATAGCCCAGATTCATGTAATAAGGTATGCAAGTGGGAATAGTAAAATCCACCATTTCCCTAGTGAACCACTAACAGACATTCTGCTTTAGTATTTCAGTGACCTTGTCCTCTGCTGGCCTAGAACTCTTGGTTCGAGAATGGAGAGATCTTTCTGCCAGGAGGCAAATTATTCTACTAAACTGAAAGTAAAGATTTCTCTTTGGCCAATTTAGAATCCTGCTGAATCAACAGCCTAAGAACAGAGTTAGTTTTAATAAGGTGATGAGGCCAGATGATCTGGAGGGAGTTTGACTACTATTCCCCTATGGAAGTTTATGAGAATATCTACAGTGAAGAGCTTTTAGAATATTGATGGATGTCAAACTATGTCTTAAGACATATTTCACTGTGAAATGATAACAACTCAATTCAGTCAGTAAAATAAGTGGTCCAGACTTCTCAGGAATGAAATTGTCAATCACCCATCTACATGAAGAACTCAGACTCGGTGAGTTACATGCTGAAGGTAGAGTAAACTGAAAAGAATTTTAAAGAGGTATTTACAAATATCATATATGGCTATATAGCCAACTATAGAAACAAGAATCATACTCCCACTTTGGCTTCTTTTTCTGTTTGCTTTTTCTGTTCTGTCTTTTTAAAATTGTATCCATTTATTTAATATATCAATTTGCTTTGTAAAGAGAGAGAGTAAGAAAGTGTGCATTTAGGTGGGTAGAAAGGTAGAGGAAGGATCTGGGAGGGGTTGAGAAGGGTGAACTGTGATCAGAATATATGATATGAAAAAATCTATTTACAAAATGAGAATTAAAATTAAAACTACTGTACTTGCCATATTTATTTTCTTATTTTTAAGAACTTATTCATATATATTAAATATATTTTATGTTTTAATTCTTTCTGAGTCCTTTATCATGTAGTATAATATAGATCAAAATGTTATAAATATTTTATAAATATTATAAAATGATAAAATTATAAATATTTTAATATTTATATTAAATTATTTTAATATTATAAATATTTTATAAATATTATAAGTCTAAATTGTAATAGTTATGTAATAATACAGGTTACACCTTTCTGGAAGCACATATTTCTTTAGGGAAATAATTAGTGCATTTTCAAATAAACATGGTAGAACATGCTACACAGAACCATAATCTTTCTATTGCCTTCATTTGGAAATTAAGCTTGATATGAGGATAAATTTCTGTAAACTTCACAAATATGAAATCAACTGAGAGGAAGGAATTTCAATTGAGAAACTGCCAATTTTAAGATTGAGAAGTAGCCATACCTGTGGGACTTTATCTTAAGTAATGATTGATATAGGAAAGTTCAGACATTATGGGTGGTGCAAGCCAAGGAATAATGGTCCTGCTTCATTTCTATGAGGAAGAAGATTGAACAAATTAAATTAAAATGTGTGAGTAGCACTCCTTTGTGGCCTCTACATCAGTTCTTGTCTTGAAGTTCTTGGCTTTCTTCAATGATGAACCTCCATGTAGACTATTAATCACAGCAATTAATCACAGCAATAGAAACTCTAACAAAAATATAAATAGATGTGGTGAAACGTGAGATTTACAAGGAATGGAGTTGAGTAAATACTGATAGCATATAGAATCAACTAAAATATGTACTTCTGAGATACCTATGGAAGAATTTTCAGAAATAATTAACTTAGGGGAAAGAATAATAAACTTTAACATAAAGTGACTACAAGCATCTTCCTTGAACCCAGTAGACAAGCATGTAGGAAATATCAACTCATCTGTCTAAATGTGGAAGCAAGAATATACCACATTCTGTCTATCTCTTACTGCCATGGGAACCACCATGTTCTGATAGACAAATTCACAGATTTCTTTCAGAAAAGCTCTCCTATCACCAGTGTTGCATTCCCATCATCAACACTATGCTGATCTTGCCTATGTGCAAATACCTATCTTTGGCCACTGCAATACTCTACTACTAAGCCCTATGGGACCATTGCTTACTTTCAAGACCAGCCTACATATAATGCCCAGTGTTAACCTTCTCAAATACAATTACAACTGGTTTTCCCTCCGTGTTATTACAAATAATTATACCGTTCTCTAGCGTTTCAAATGAGATACTCAGGATAAGACAACACCAGTTTCAAGTAACAAATTGTCTCAGATCTATTCCTGTGAGATCTTCCTTCTTTTCTGACTATGATCTGGCTTTTATTACTATATGCTATGCTACACAGCTGCAACCAAACTTCAAGTAGCCATCCAGTACCATGTCAATACTAGCTTTCAGAATGTGTCTCCTGTGATAACACAGTTGGTAAAGGTGCTTTCCGTTCAAGCTTAACCACCTGAGAACTAGCTGGGCTGGATCTCTTGAACTCTTGTAAAGGTAGTGGGCACTTTACAATGTTGTCTTCTGATTTCTGCATAGCATAGCATGCTCATACACACATTAATACAATTTAAAGCATTCACCTAGGATATCATATTTTGGGTAACGAGGGAATATTTCTCAGCACTGAAACTTTATTGCTTTTGCCTTCTGTTACCTACCTATACACAAATGATGTTTAATGTTAGTTATGTTATGTGCTTTCTGTCTCGGCTAGCATATATTTATATACTACAGCAGATCTAAAACTTCATGGTGAGCTCTCTTACTTAAAGCAGTCATGACATTGTATTTTTTGAACTGCATTGGAGCTGAACATATTTATAAAATTAAATATTAATTTTGTGGATGGGCTTGAAGGAATAAAGCAGTTTGTAAGACACTTGCCTCAGGTTATCTCATTGCAGAGATTGGTAACTGTTTTTCCAAGTTCCAGATAAGTAAGAGCAAAATGCTAGACCTTTGGCTAAGTTTTTCCCAGTACTGCATGGAAATTCTCAGACTGTTAAACATTTTCTACAACATCTCCCATCAGTAATCTTCCAATTGCGAAGTTCTTGATATCTTGCATTTACTAAACACAGTATGATAAAATTGTAGGACTACCTTTTACAGAAATATCTGCCTTCTAGTTGCAGGTGATAAACAGCACAAAGTAGGCCTTCTGGATGCCATAGTACATCCAAAAATAATTTGGATGAAGTGAGTCTTTTGCTTCTTCTCTTGGAGACTGGAATGTTTAAAATCTCAGCCATCAACCACATTCCAGTGCAGACTCCATACCTAGAAGTAGCTCTTCATCTCAAAAGTACTGCATGTTTGTGCACTTTCGCTTGGTAATTTTTGGTTTGTTTGCTATTCTTGGTTTTTATCTTTAGTTTCTTGTCGGTTTTGATTTTATGATTCTTGTTGTTGTTGCTGTTGTTTATTTCCTTTTCCTTTTTGGAGAGAGAAAAATAATGTAGGTGGGTTGACAGGGAAGCAGTAAGGATTTGGGAGGAGCTTGGGGAGGGTAAAGCATATGATTTTTTGACATATGATTTATGACATTTTTTTAAATAAAAATTGAACAACAACAACAAAAGATGTGTCATGCCCTTAGGCAGTTTAAATATCTTTATGTCAAGTGATAGAGTTATGACCTACCATGCTGTGTCTCCATCCATTGGAATCTCCATGAACTTACTACTACTGAGTCTGTAAAAATGTGGAAGTAAACCTGTCCCCATATTTTTTATCAGCACTTTATCACAGACAATGATGTCCATGTTTTTGTTTAACCAGTAAGGGAACAAAATTAGCCCTCTCATCTTGAATAACTATTGTCAATACCAACAATATTGGTTGAAAATTGATCCTGGAAGTAAACCTGAGATCTGTGAAGGATTGGGGTGGTGATAAAATGAGGTAAATAAGAAGACAATCAGAGGACAGAGCCCAGGGATGGACAGAAAACTGCAGGAAGAATCAAGGGCTCTACTCACTTCAGATATCATCTGACAAACATGAGATGAAGTCATATCCCACAATTTGTCCTCCTAGGAAAGAAGAAAATGAAGCATCCATACACTTGTAACGCTAAGGGACACACTATCTTGGGGCATTGAATTCTTCTCAATCTCTTTTTCTCTAATTGATATTAAGTATCATTTTTCATCAGTCAGAAATCAGAGTATGAGATTGATGAAGGGACCTTAAAATGTTTTTGATTATCCAATGTGATGGTTTATATTTGTTTGGCTCATTAAATGACACCATCAAGAGGTGCAGCCTTGTTGGAGTAGATGTGTCACTATGGGCTTTGGATTCAATACCCTCATCCTAGCTGTCTGAAAGCCAGTCTTCTCCTAGCTACCTTCAAAACAAGATGTAGAACTTTTCAGTTCCTCAAGCCCCATGTCTTCCTGGACTCTGTCATGCTCCGAACTTTGTGATAATGTTCTGAACCTCTGAACCTGCAAGCCAGCCCCAATTAAATGTTGTCCTTTATAAGAGTTGTCTTGATATTGGAGTTATTTCATAGCAGTAGAACCCTAACTATGATACCAACTAATCACTTTGAAACCAGGTGAATAGCACGAATATTGGCATATGAGTCTACTGAACAACTACTAAAATACAAACAGCATCCATCTTCTAATCAACTCCTCATATTTAGCAGAATTCCAGTGTTTTTTAAATTATCAAACTATGTCTACACTAATATCTTCTAAGGGGGTTATAAGGTTAAAATACTAAAATCCCACGATATCTACAAATTTTAAAGTTCTTTATCTATTATTCCCATAAAGGAATTGTGTTTTCTACTTACTAAACAACAAAGTGACTTAGAAGTCATGGACTGTCTCTCTTTACATTTTAAAACATACATTTTGATTTACTCAACAACACTGATTTTATATTGGTTACGATCTTTATTCACTACACCAATAGTGCATTTATTAGCAAGTAGAGTGATGGAATTCTCTTGTCCACAGATGTGGAAGGTACATGGTATATGTATCTTATGGGGACAATTGTCTGGAGCATGTTTTTTGACATTGTTAAGTGAATATAGCTTAATCATGTCAGATTTCTTTAATGCCATCTACCTTGTCTGGAAAATCATTAGAGGAAAGCAGATAGAGATGGTGGGATCATCTTTTTTTTTTTTTTTTTTTTTTTGCTTGCACATGATATAATTATTTCAGAGACTGAAGACATTTAACAATGTGTTGTACTTTAAGCACTTTGTGATAGACACCATCTTTGATCAATGTTTTAAAGCTTCACTGCTGATAGAAAGGATGAAAAGCAATTACACAGCATTATTGAGGGTGTGCCTGCTCAAGGCTCATCATGGTTTTCATTATTGTACCCTTCTGCTTGTAAAAGAAATATGTTTTTTAACACTCTAAAATAACTATTCTATTTTATTTGTCTGATATAAATCTTGTTTCTTTAAATTAAACCCATTAATAAAGTCTATGTTTTAGACTAAGCTACCTGTTATAAATAGATTACATTTATATATGGTCAGCTTATGATAAGAATAATTTTCCTAATTTGATCATGTTTTCAAAGATATTGTCCCATAGTATTTGGTTTCTTTGATTATGGGAACTATTCTTAATGCAGAAAATTCAGTAGTAAACACAGTAGGGATATTTGGTAGTTAATTATCTAAACAAAAACTCCTTAACTCCATAAATAGTAAGAACAAATTTACATGAAAAGTATATATTGCATTTATATTGATGTGATGGGTAATGAAAGCAACTTACAGGATAAGGGATGAATTTTGAATGTTTGCATTCTATCGTAGCAGAAAACGTATTGCGAATTGACAAGGGTAGCATGAGATAGCTGATCCTCTCATAATGCTGAGCCAGAAAAAAGAAGTAGCAAAGCTGGAACTGCAGATACAACTTTCAAAGACTTCTCCCTCATTATCAATTTCCACATTCTAGGCTCCTCCTCCTAAGATTATCACAACTTCCCAATCAGGACCACTGGCTTAACCAGGTTACAATCCACAGACCTGAAGAAACTGGGTAATAAGGAAGGTCCAAGGAGGATGTGTGAATCTCACTCAGAAGGGCAAATTAGTCATCAGAGATTGATGATGAGAGGGATGGGAGAGGGGATAACAAGGGGTATCAGTATGGTGACCAGGTATGGAAAAGGGAACAGGAGAGGGATAGGAGTGAAAATGAAAATCAGTGGAAACATCTCTAGAATTAGCTGGAGAGCTGATATGAAGGAGGCTACAGACAGTCTGTAGAGGTGACCCTAGCTGAGAGTTCTACCAGCGGGGGACCTGGCTACTGTATGTCATGGTCACCTGATTTAGCCAGGGAGGAATTCCAGTGGAAAGAAGGTGACATCAACTAACTCACAAAACATTCAAGACCAAATTTGTCCTACCTACACGATGCACAGGGATAAAGAAGGAGCAGAGCCTGAGGGAAAGGCCAACCAATGACTTGCTCAACATGAGACCTATCCTATGGAAGAGAGTCAGCACCAGATACTAGTAATGATACTCTGCTATGATTAAATGGCAAACTAGCAAAACTGTCTCCTAAGAGACTTCATCCAGCAGAGTACGGAAAGAGATCCTGAAACCCACAGCCAATTGTTACGGCGAGCTCAAGGAGTCGTTTGAGAGAATTGGTGATAGGGTTGATCGAGCTGGAATGGCCAAGGACACCACAAGATCTACAGCGTCAACCCTCCTTGGCCCATAGGGGATCTCAGAGACAGAATCACTAACCAAGGAGCATGCAAGAGCTGGAACTAGGCTCCCACACATTTGTAGCAAATGGGCAGCTTAATCTTCATATTGGACTCCTAACAATTGTTATGGAACTGTTTCTGAATCTGTTGCCTGCCATTAGTTAAAACTCCTGGAATTAAATAGCTGATGATACCCGAATGGGGCTTCCCATTTTCTGAGGAAAATGGGGGAGGTAACGTGGGAGGGGATTTGAAAGGGCAAGACTGTGAGGAGAGGGGGTTGGTGCAATTGGGATGTAATGTGAATAAAATATAAATTATGGGAGAAAAATAAATGTTCAAAGCATAAGGGTAAACTAGACAATTCACATTGTTCAAAGCATAAGGCAGAGCTAGACAATCCATATTTACACCATGCCATATTATAATATACCACAAAATGGAGGTACCAAGCTGAAACAGTAAAGAAGTCAATGTTAAGAGCTTTAATGTAATACATATAATAATGCAGTATTTCATTACATTTTGTTTTATTATTTTTGGTAGATATCTGATACTTATTCATAAGTCAAATTACTATAACTTAAAGAAATTTATTTGGTCTGGCTTAGGAGTTCTTGAAATCAGTATTTTTCTAAACATCATGGTAAGTACATTTACAGAATTCAAATAATCTATAACTAAAGGTTAACCAAATCCTTCATTTAAAAAGAATCAAGAAAGTATCTTTAATGTTGGATGCTAGCAACTATTAGTACTTTTGCATTTCATAAATATAAACTATAAGCTCAGAAATAGAAATTTATATAAATATCTAATTTTTTATGGACTCACATACCAAGGAATCTCTGCTGCTAATATACAAAGTAAAGTATTTTCATCCAATGATTTTATTAAGCAAAATATGCTCATAACTTTAGGTATCAATTGTACATATAGGAAGTGTCCTATATATATGAAATTTATAAGAATAAAAAAGAATATTAATAAAGAAGCAGGAAGCAAATGGAGTACATACAAAACATGTAAAAATGTTTGGTTAGTGAAAAGAGGGTAATAAAAGCTAACAAAGATGCATTTGTGCCTTCCTTATCACATAAATCAGCTGTATGTGTGATATTTGACTTTTCTTTATTGCCTCTCATTCCATAAAACTCTATATAATAAACTCCTTCAGTGTTCACAGAAAAGTGAAAAAAATGGCAAAATAGATTAGTACCTCGTTTTGTTAAAGCAATCTTTTTATTTTCATATTAAGAGTTATGTATTTTAAGTAGAAGAATACACTGTAGCTGTCCTTAATCACATCAGGAGAGGGCATCAGATCCCATTGTATATGGTTGTAAGCCACCATGTGGTTGCTGTGAATTGAACTCAGGACCTTAGAGGAACATTCATTGCTCTTAATCACTGAGGCATCTCTACAGTGCCAAATTAATGGCACTTATAATATCTCAGCACCAGTACAATTTGTTTACTATCATGTTCTCATGACCACAGCAATGTTGAATCCTGCCTGCTTCCATATAAAAGTAGATTCAATCTTCAGAGAAATGAAGTGCAAAACATAATTCAATAAAGCTGCTCTGGGGGAAATGTCAACATTAATAGCCTTACCCAGCTGTGGACCCCATAAACTACACTCACGACACTCATGGTAAAATAGCATGTATCCTCAAACCATGGACATAAATAAAACATTTTCCCATGAAGTTGCTTCTTGTCATGGACTTACACAAAGAGATGAAAAGCATATCGCTAAATTTCACTAAACGTTGCCTTTAAAGTGTTAAGAAATTTATGTATGTATATAAGATATAATATACCTTCATTTTTAATTAAACACTTATATGTTATTTACATGAAAATTTGTACATATATACTTTAAATAAAGTGTGCGTGTGTGTGTGTGTGTGTGTGTGTGTGTGTGTGTGATTTTTAGAATGGTACCATGTAGAGGAAGTTCCCTTAATATTTTGATTGGCTAATAAAGATGACAAATAGCTAACTTCTGGGCAAAAATGAGGAAGTGGGTTTTCCAGGTAAGACAGGAAGAGGGGGTGGTGAACGAAAGAGGATAAAGGGAGAGTTGTTTGAAGGGAGATGGAGCAGAAATGTATAGCCTGGAGAAACTGCAAGTATACGGGATTTCATAGCTGGGGAACAAAGTGGTGTGGAGGTATATTGCCCATTATAGGTGTGCAGTTTATAAATATATAACACAGTTGCATTTTCCTTTCATAGTGATATTGAAGTTGGAGATTTACCACAACTCTACCATAATAGAGCACTAGAGCCCATAGAGCCAGTGTTATAGGCAGTTGTGAGCCATCTAACATGTTTGCTGAATGCTAAATTCATATCTTCATGTCTACAGTATTTTTATAACCAATGAACCATTTCTAAAGTCTCATTTGAACTTTTTATATGAAAACGTAGGAGAACAAAACACAAAATCATGCAGAAAAAAAGCGTCAAGCCATAGTAAATTATTTCAAGTAAGATTACTGTTGAGAGTTCTACAAGAAAGCAATTGTCTTCAGGCACATAAAAATGATATTCTATCTATGAAAGAGAACAATCCTCTTGACACATTAAAACACATTTTAACTCTACATAAAGAACACATCTTGTAAAATTCTCAGTTTTTCCAAACAACAACACAATCAATCCTCTTAGGTGATTGACTTGCCAATTCAGGTGAGGATTTGTAAATGGATGAGAAACCTGTCATCCACTCATATATGTTTATGGTGTATGAATATACATTTTCTCTTCCTATAATAATAATGGAAACTCATATTTTGGATAAGTGATAACTATAAATACAGATTGTGTCTTTCATTATCACATTTGACTAAATCAGGTATAAGCATTTCAGGGTTTCTGTCTTCCTTATATAACAGATAAAACAGAAAAAGTCAATGTGTAAAAGGAGAATTCAGTGACAAAGTATTGCAAAGTTCTCAAAAATGGCATAATTTATAGTCACTATTGGTAACATTTTGTTTACATCTCTAAATAGTGACTCATGTGTATATGTAATATACTGATTAATTATTGCTTTCAATTATCATATTAATATTATTTATACATAGAGAAAATACCAAAAAGTGACAAATTTTTGTGATTTCCAGTTTTGTTTTATGCTTTCTTTACATGTTGTGATGGTCATGTATGTGGCAGGTATTATACACATGCATCTTCAAATGTTCTCATTATCAAGTTAGTTTGTTTCATGAAAGCAAATGATATTCTGTACCATCATTTTACAAAAAATCTCTTTTTAGCATGCAAAATATTTCACTGCATGATATTACTCATATGTGTCATTATATTTTTTCTTTCCTCATCCTCTCATATTGCCTTTCTCCTTTCTCAAAGCCCTATTTTGCATATAATATATATAACCATAAATATATGGTTGGATATATGTTTATATAACCATATATAAATAACTATGTAACTATAAAACTATAGATAGGTAATAGATAGATAGATAGATAGATAGATAGATAGATAGATAGAAAGGGATATAGATAGAAGTAGAGGTAGAAATAGAGAAAGAGAACAAGATAGATAGATATAGTGATTCCACTTGTATTTAAACATAGATTCTGTATATAGGAAACAATGTGATATTTCTCTTTGGTAAGTATGGTTCAAATATTTATGCCATTCAATTTGTGTATCTGCTCTTTTATTTTAGCCGAGTTTTCACATTTTTCTTACCACAGATATTTTTATTTGAAAACTCATTTACACAACTTTTTAAACTGTTTTACACTCCAAACACTGCTCTCTCCCAGTCCTCCCCTCACAGAGTTCCTCCCCCATTCCTCCTCCCTTCTCCTTTTATAGGGTGCCACGCCCTGGGTGTCCCCCCACCCAGACACATCAAGTCTGTAGGATTAGTCACATCCTCTCCCACTAAGGCCAGACAATGGAGCCCTGATAGGGAATGGATTCCATAGTCAGGCTGTAGCTTTAGGGAGAACTGAACTCAAGTTGTTGGGGGACCCCTACATGGAGGCTGAGCTTCATTCCTGCTACATATGTGCCAGTAGCCTCTGTCCAGTCCTTGTATGCTTTCTGGTTTATGGTTCAGTCTCTGAGAGCTCCCAGGGGTTATCTGATTGTCTTGGTCTTTCTGAGAAGTTTATATTTATCCCCTTCCAGGGTCTTCAATCCTCTCCCTTAAAGATCTGAATATATATATCACTGACAACTTTTAAGTAAAAACAAAAGATTCTTCTACATCTAGTTGCTGAGACTTTTACATGGGAGCCTGTTTCTTACCCATTCTTTTTCTTTTGAAATCAACTTTTCTGAGGACAAATTAACAAAATGCATAAACACATATATCGGTAACATAGATATGTGTGTTGCCTCTGTGATCTGTTCTTTTTTCTTAGTGACAACATCAAAGGAGAGATGCATAACCATCAGTTCATTATGCTATTTTAGATGTTTTAGATATACATTCAAAATAAATACCATAATGCTTTTGTAGCAAAAATTATTGGTTATAAATTATGATATAAATAATATTGTGATATATTTTCATAAGATACAGTTCTAATTTAAGATTTAAAATAGCAAAACAAAACATTCTAGATTGCTAGAATTTAAGGCTTTGGAAAAGGAAATCAATGAAGTAGGATTCAACCCTCTCAAAGAAATGATTTATCATGGATAAGGTCACAATTCTACAAAAGTGGGCCCAGCTAGCTGGTGCCCATATCTATGATAGAATATTATGTACTTGAATGTAGTGTTAAAGATAATGAGTAAATTGAAAACAATGGTTTCTTTTGACAACATTTGCTGCTATAAAATATAGAAGAGATGAAGACAATTAAAAGCAATATAAAGTATTTGGTAATATGCTCATATGCACAGCTTGTTTAATAGGCTAATACAAATATGAACATACAATAATGTATAATTGAAAAATCCAGAAGTAAAACAAAATTGCAATTTTCATAGTAAGCAACAGCGGAATTCCTACATTTTGCTCGCATGAATGTTGTTTCATTTCTAAGAGCAAAACTGACCACTGGGCATTTTATATCTCTATCATACATAATATGATATTCTGATATATATGTATATATGTGTATTTATAGCATGCACAGTAAAATAATAGCTACAACATTAATATATCTATTAATTCAACTTTTTTCCCTGGAGAAGAAGCACAATTTTTACCATTACCACCTATAGTCACGCCGCTATTTGAAATTTCAAACCTTACTTATATTTTATATAGAGTGCATATATTTGGCTTACATTCATCATTTCAATTTCCTTGTCTTCCCCAACCGCCACTCCACACTGTACTTCTTTCAGTTTGGCTATATTAGATTCTAAAGACAAGTAAAATCATTCTTATCAGGCATTTCTCCAAAAAAGGAAATAGCTGAGAGATATTTTAAAAGGTTCCCAATATCACTAATAATCAGAGAAATGCAATTTTAAACCGCTGTGATACATTTCTCCAGACATGTTAGGAAGGCTGTTAACAAAAGGAAAATGCACTTAAGAAGGGTATAGTGAAAAGGGGCCACTTTCCCACTGTTGGTGGAAATGTAAATGTGTGCAGCCACCATAGAAATTAATAAGTTTTTTTTTTGTTTTTTTTTTGTTTGTTTTTTACTAAATACAAGTGATTCACTATGTGCCTCATGCTTTCAGCCATGGATGCCATTGCCTGCATGTCACAAATGTCTTATACCGTCATATACTTGAAACACACATTCTTTCCTAAAAGTATGCTTATGCTCTTGGATCAGTTTAATCCAGGAAATTTATTTTCTGGTTGATTTCTATTGCAGAAAATTAATTATCTAATCCTGTAGTTTATTTGTTGACATTATTTTGACTGTATTGTGTTTTATTAAAGTAATTCCATGTCATCACCCACTTTTTAAAGAGAAAGTTTGTGTTAGTTGACAGTTTGGGAGCACATTTACACTACTTGCTGGGAAGCCAACCAGTGGGAATGGGTCAGAATTGTGCCTCCTATGTTATCAGGCTGCTTATTTGATCACATGCACCAGGATTCAGGAAAAAAAGAAAGACCTCCTTCTTATACTATAAGAACTAGTTCTCAGGAAGGACGCTTACACAGCAGATGCAAATGAGTTCCTGGAAGTCCTATTTGGTTCCTAGTTGCCTTTCCTTTTTGTCTGGAAATCACCAAGAACACCATCAATAATGAATATGGTCTTGGAGGGCTCAGGTTCCTCTGAACAATAATGTGAATGGTACTTTCTCATGCCCAGCAGTGGGGTTTTAGTGTGATAGTTCATTCTCAACCTAAGCAATGCAAATCATGTTTGTGTATCTGTGTGTTGGGGGGTGGAGTGTATGTGACTGTCTGTCTATATGTGTGTATGTGTGCATATGTGAGCATGTCACAGTGTGTATGTGTGTGTATGGGAGTGTATGTGAGTATGTCTGTCTGTATATGTATGTGTGTGTGTGTGTGTGTGTACGTAGATGTGTGTATGTCTGTATAAATAGTTTACATTTTTACCTGTAAAATAAATGCATATAATGTCACTATGTCTCAGTATGTTTCTGTGTGTATCCTATTACAAAGTACAATTCTAGAAATTAAGTAATGTTATATTAATCTGATTATTTTATGTGAAATAAATTATTTTTTCTCTTATAATTTTAAAAATATAGTTACTTTTGTTAATTATTTTTTTTTAAATTTCTGTACATGTTCCATAGTGAGAAAAACAATCTGGGCCAATACATGTGAAATCTCAAATCTCAGAATGTTTTTATGCACAAAATCCACAAGATAACAGGTCGTTTTTGTGTCATAATTCAGATAATTTAATGAGGATATATTACAAAAACCAACTCAGGGATGGAGAAATTGTTCAACAGTCAAGAGCACGTAATGCTCTTTCAGAGGTCTCAGATTCAGTTCCTGGTACCCACATGGTGGCTCACAGTTGTGTGTGAGTAACTCCAATTGAAGGGAGTCTGACACTAACTTTCAGTGTCCATAGGAACAAGGAATATACATGGTGCACAGACATGCAAACAAATAAGACACTCCAAACATTTTAAAGGTATAAATATGCCACAGAAAGATTTATTTTCATAATTTTTAGCTATTACATTGAATCCAAGTAAAATAAAATGGAGGTCAGAGAATTATTTTTAGTATTCAAGAATAGTATTAAGGTCAAAACATTGATTTTTAAAGGAGATTTTTAAAGTATGAAAATCAATAGGTAACGAACAGTGGGAAGACTATTTTAAACAGTAGATAAAATAACGTCTAATATCTTCCATGATTATGTTAAAAGCAGAGATCATAAGGAGCCCTAGGAGGTAAAAGAAAAAAAAAAAAACAGATTATATGAGAACGTAAAGCAAAGTCACTTTGGTGACTATCCATGCATAATGTCCTGAGTAGCTTTGAAACTAAGAATGTGTTGGATTCTTACATATAAAAGACATTTTTAGGAGATCTCGGAGACTGTAATAATATGATCATGTCTCTAACTCAGGCAAGAAGTACTCAAAAGATGTTAGCAGTCTAGATTTTTGACATCTCAGAAACATGGAAGCAGTTAAGAATCCACATAATAAAGTAACCAATGAACAAGAAATGTCTGTACAGAGTAAAATAAAGCTCAGCTTTAGTATCCAGAAGCATTCACTCAAAACCCTGAGGAAACATGGAGGAACCCATGGCTCCAGAAGCATATGTAGCAGAGGATTAGCTTATCTGGCATCAGTGGGGAAAGAGGCCCTTGGTCCTGTGAAGGCTCTATGCCCCAGTGTAAGAGAATACTAGGGCAGTGAGGTAGGAGTACAGAAGTGTGTGTGGGGGTCCCTCATAGAAGCATGGGGAGGGGGATAGGATAAGGAGGTTTGTGGAGGGGAAACTGGGAAGGGAGATAACTTTTGAAATGTAAATAAATAAAATAACCAATAAATAAAAAGCCTGAGAAAAACACTTTGTTGTTGTTGTTGTTGTTGTCGATGATGATGATGTTCTTTTCCTTTTGTATCTATTTGTCTATTTGAATAGACAAGCTGGTCCTACCCTATAATAATTAAATTTACTTTCATGTTTAATTCTCTAGATTTACTTTAGATGCTTTGTCTATCTGAAATAGTGAATTTTCATATACTCCTTTTACATCATTCCATTTGCCTTCTCTGAGCCTCCACACATGTCATTCCATGCTTGGTAAAATGTCTCCTACTGTACTTATGAGAATATTTGAAGAAAATTCAAATATGAGAAAGAACTTGTGGCAGTTTTCTCTCTGGGTCAGGGTTACCAGAGTATATTTTTTCAATTCTAATTGACTATCTATGTATTTAATGTCATGCATACAGCGCGCACGCGCGCACACACACACACACACACACACACACACACACACAAACACACAGAGAGGGGAGGGGTTACAAAAGAGGAACTTGTTCTAAAAGGGTATCAGCAGTAGAAAGAGAGGACTAAGTAAAGTAGAGGAGACTAATGTCATCTTATATATTCTTTAAAATGTCAATGAATAAATAAAAATAAACAAAAAATGAATTATAAAGTGAAATACCAAATCCATTTGAATCCTTTCTTAGCACAGAGTAATCTAACCAATATATAATGTGTAATATTATCTAACCTGCTTGTCAAAGCTTAGATTATATATTAATAAAATTGCTTGAAGATGAATAAATATGCACTATGATGTTAACATATGTTAATATGTAAAAAGCTATTACTAGCTATAAAAGGATGGAGTTTAGTAGGACCATAATAGTTTATCACTAACCCAGAGAGCTATTTATCACAAATCCAGTCATTATCTGCCTTGGTTCATTGATAGAAAACTATGCGGAGTGTAAATATTTTGACTAAACTGGATACTTTTTTTTTCCACATTCATTCCGAATGCTGGTACATTTCTATTCATCGGGCTTATAGAAATGAAGTCTTCCCCCTTGGTATGTGTCATCCTGTTTGCTGATCATAACTCATGGAGTTTTCTTAGATGCTTTGATATGTGGTATTCTCCATCATGAAAGCCAATCATAGAAAATTTACTTCCTGTTAACTTCCTCTCACATTCTCTTTCCACTCTCTTTAGAATTAAATTTAATTAAGTTGGTATTAAGATTGGAAATGTCGAGGTCTACTTATTTGGCGTCTACCTTAAATTAAGCAAATATTATTTCAAATTCAATGTTATATATTCATAAAAAGGACAAATTTTTTAGTCATAGGTTCAGTATACACTCAAAGAAAAGAAATTGTACAAAGTTGAGAATGACAAGATGACTTGGAAAATCTTCGGTCAGAGTATTATAATGTAGCATATAAGGCATTTCTCTCAAATCTATACATTTAGTTGTTCCTCTGAACAATCCAAGTTAGTGTGTGCTCTCTGTGTGTGTGTGTTTGCATATAAAAAAAACAGCAATCTAATTTTGCCCTTAAAATTTGTGCTTTAGTTTAATGAAAGCATAGTCTATTTATCAATTTCACTAATATTTCAGGTTGTTAACATTTTTGAGGATGCTGCCCTGATACTTTGATATACATAGGTATTACTGAAACTTTCAAACTCTATATCATTTATAATCACTATTTTAAATTATGATGATGTCATCAGCTTACTGTAATGTTATATGAAGTATCAATGTCGCATATACCATGATAACAGGAATAAGAATACAACAAAGTTCAGTGTAGATGGCTGTGTATTAGAGATGACTATTTGAATACTTTACTCCCTCAAACATGTGTATAGGGCATCTGCTGAATCCATAGTTGCATACTCATGTACTAGAGCTTCCTAGAGGTAGTCTTTTACAATTATTCCCATTACTCTACAGTTTATTCCTTTGACTAGGAAGATCTTTTCATAAGTCCATAATAATAAAAGGAGAGGTTTTCTTCTTACTTGAATGCAAATACCCATCTGATTATTTGGAATGTATTTACTCAACTAAGCATGTGATCATTTTTACTCTAAACTACATTAGACAGGAGATCTGTCTTATGTACTCTCCTCTTTTGAAAACTTAGGGATTTTTTTCAAACCAGGGAAATATCTATTAATTCACAAAAATTAAAATAAGAACTAGAAAAGAGGTCATTGTGGCTTCCAATTTTTATACTTTCTCCTTCATATTCTAAGCTGCAATATCTGAATTGACTAATCTTCAGTAAATAAACCATGAGTCAGTATTACAGTGAGCAAGACAATAGTTGTGAGCCTTTATTGACCATTGTTGAAGGAATAGAGAAGTTTCATCCGCTTAGCTTTAATTTATTTTTCAATGCCTTAGTGTAGAGTACTCTACAAAGCTGTGTAATCCCTATTTATTTAAATATGACAAATCTTTCAGGAAGCATAAATTTAATGTGAGCTTTGTCAGATAAAATCAAATGCAAGATAGGAACACTGTAGAAAGATGGTGTGTGTGATTTTTTACTTTTATTTATCAGACAATATAGATAATCTTCCTTAACAATACAAAGTAGAGAATTTTATCTGTTAGGTAATAATAAATATTACAAATTTCCAAAGGAGACTGCATTTCCTCTCACAGAGGACCTTCTCATGCAATGTCTTCCAAAAAGTATTTATCTTCCTCCTTCCTCTTTCAGATAGTCTTTCTCCAGAAGAGTTTAGCTTTCTTGTCATTATGCCAATTGTCTCAGTTCTAAAAATGTTCTTCCTGTCCATTCTTTCATATCCAGTCTGGGATTTACATCAGCCACAGAGCCACAGTTTCTGGCATTGTTCCTAGGACCTTGGCCCAGTACCAGTGAACATTAATCTCTCAAGCACTCCTGCAGTACAGGAGGGAAACTTTTCTATTACAAAGACTGTCCCTGAGTAGAACTGAGCCTAAAAAGTCATTTTTGCTTTTTGAGTTCAGCAGTTCTTAAGTTTCCTTCTGAAGTATCGTTCTTGTGTTCTAGTGAGAAATGAGTCTCCAGTATAATTTCATACTACTAATTACCAAAATTCCCGTACTGAATATCACACAAACCTTGATAGCAATTAGCTCACATTTGTAATCTCATACTTTTGAAAAGATTTAGTTTTCTCCCACACATGAACTATATCTGATATTTTACCAACAGATGCTGGATCATTTCAGAAAGACTAGAATGTTTTAGATGCCCAGCACAGACACATGGACATGTGGGTACTCCCTCTGTCATCATTACTCTTCTTAGAGCTTATGAAAAGCAAGAGACACATGACAGAGAGTCAATGAAATAAATTATAGAATAAGATGTCCTTTATAAAACAAAGACACACACACACACACACACTCACACACACCCACATATATATATATATATTTTCTTACTGTTTTGTCCATCTCCTGGCAAGCTGAATCCACAATTTAAAAATTTCTAGAGTGCTTCTGCTTTCCTGGCTATCACACTTAAGCAAAGTAGGTGGTTTATTCCCAGAAAGAAACAGTAATGTACAACTGAATCTTCCTGTATCTTATTGATTTGACTCTATTTGACAGTAAGGCATATTTCCATTTGTGCATGTCTTCATTTGCAAAGAACATGCCACTCACTTATTTCTTTCTTTTACATTTTTTAAAGTATGAATGTATTTCCTGAAACAAGATATGCGTATCATGTGCATATATGGTGGTTGCACAAGAAAATGGCCTCATAAATCCAACATCTAAAGTTATATGTACTTGTGAACTGGCACATAATCACTTGGATCCAAGCATACCTCCTCCAAAACACTGAGCTACTCACAAACTCTGTATCTGTCAATTCTAACATATATTAGTTAACTATAATCTGTGGTCTTGAAAATGGCCTTGCTTTCCACAAATAGATGTATTCCTACATTTACTGCAAAACACACAAACTTATCTGTTGTATAAAAACTTATTTAAGTACACAATGTATATTCACTTTATGAGAGTAACTATTAATTATACCATTAAAACTACCTTGGAGATTAGGGGTGAAACTTTGTATCTGATTCCCTATCTTCATGTACGTATTTCACATTGTCTTGAACTTAGGTTTTGTGGGTCACATCATAGTTTCTGTAAGTTCATGTGTATTATCCCTTTTGTATCTGAAGTACAATATGTCCTTGGAGTCTTCCATCACTTCTGGCCTTTAAAATCTATCAACCTCTTCTTGTGTGTAGAGCCATGAGCTTACAATTAAAATCTACTAGAAGAGGGAAAGTAAGTTTTATCCAATGTATTGTCACTGGGTATATACATTATACCAAGTTGAAAAAAATATAGTAATGTTGTAAGTTGCCAGTCATATACTCAGATACCTAATATTAATAATTCTTCATTAAAACACACCTTTAAAATAGCATTTTACCAAAGCAGAAAACAGCATGTTGTTTAGGTGATCTACATCTTAAAACCTACAAATAATTCTGAGGAAAATGATAGAATCCTAAGCACATACATACTTTATATATCTAAGAATAAATGTACATTTTTAGAAATGAACATTTTTCATAAAATTTTATTAATGTCACCAAGTACATTTTCCCCTGAGGCATTTTACTTTAACACATAGAATTTAATTGATTCTCTTTATATTTTGAATATCACTTGGTGCAATTTTCATACTTTACCATAATTCTGTAATTATTTGGAATATATATATGAAAGCATAATAGCTCTTTGAATACTGTTCTTTCTTTATTACTCATAGATATATATTGAATAGTTTGACTCTATTTTGGATCACATTTTTCTCTGTTTCAAAAAATCTGGAAATATTTGCTTAAGCCCTTTTTGAAAAGCAGAAAGCAATGACCCATAATAGAATAAATCTGAGTGATTAGGAAAACTCTTCTGCTTCCTCTTCAGAAAAAGAGCAAGCCTCCAAGAGATGACAGCCAAACATCACAAAACAAGATATAATAAGACATGACAAAAAGGCCTCATGTCAAGGCTGAACAAGTCAACCAAATAGGAGAAAAGGGATCCCAAGAGCAGACAAAAGAGTCAGAGATTCCCACTCCCACTCTTATGCTTCCAACCAAAATACCAAGCTAAAAGCTATAATGCACAGATAGAGGACCTGGTGCAGAACCATTCTGACCTCTGTGCTTGCTGCCTCAATCTATGTGATTGTTTCTGTGTTGTTTCACTAGTCCGTGTTATTCTGGTGTCCTCTATCCCCTCTGACTCCTACAATATATTTTGCCCCTCTTTCTGGGGTTTCCAATCTGGAAAGAGAGGGATGCAAAAGGAGACCTTCATTTGATTGACTTGTTTTTTTTTTGTTTGTTTGTTTATTCTTTCCTAGCCATGTTTGGTATGTGAACTATCAAATCCTGGTTCTTATCCATCTAGGTAGCGTAGCACATGGGCTATTTCTCCTAACATAGGCCTCAAGTAAAACCAAATAATGGTTGACCACTCCCACAAGTTCTATTCCATCATAGCCCTAGCACATCTTACAAGGCAGGACAGATTGTAGGTGGAGGTTGCAGGTAGTTTGGCTGCTATGCTCAGTGAACTGTGTGGATTCTGTCCTTAGCAATGAAGACACTCTGTCCAATTTGAGGAAAAAACCCTCTGTCCTAGCAAAAGCTTGGGTTATTTAGAAATCTCCATAGGATTCCCTAGGTCATCAACTCAATTGAGTGCAACCCAGTCTCATCACTGGAAGACTTGCCCTGCTACAAAAGATGGCTATTTCAGACCCTGCATTCTTCATTAGTAGATGTCCTTACTAGGGTTCTCTCATAGATTCTAGGAAGTTTCCAGTGCGCTAGATTTCCATGCCATCTCCCAAATCCTCCCCATTATTATCTGTTTCTCCCTGAACTCTCTACTTTCATGTCCTCCAGCTTGGTCCTTCCTGCTCCAGTCCCCACTTGCCCCCATTCCACCTGTAAATCTGTTCTATTTCCCCTTCCGAGGCAGATCCATGTGTTCTGAACAATGCCCCCACCCCCAGATCCTCCTCTTTACCTAGACTGTCTGGATCTGTGGACTGGAGCATGGTTACCATTTACTTAAAAGACAACATCAACTTATAAGTGAAGATATACATATTTCTGTTTCTGGGTCTGGATTACCTCACTTGGGGTGATTTTTTTCTACTTCCATTAGCTTGCAAATTACAGGATTTCATATTTTTATGCCTTTAGTTGACAGACATTCAGGTTGTTTTCAGTTTCAGGCTATTATGAGGAAATCTGCAATAAACATAGATGAGTAAATATCCTTGTGGCAGGATGTAGAGTTTTTGGTGTTATGCCCAAGAGTGGCACAGCTTTGTCTTGAGATAGAGTAATTCACAATTTTCTAATTTGATTTTTCAATTGTTTACATTACTTTAAATATGCCTAGTCATACTTAATGTATGCATGAGTTTAAGTAATTTATTCCAAACTTGATATTTACATTTTCAGGCAAAAATAAAATTCTTTAACGTGTCATTCACTTATTTGTCACTCATGTATACATTTCAGTGTATATATCACTTATCAAAATGTAACAGACATTGTTGAAGCTATTACATTTTGAGTCTCTTGCTTCTCCCTGTTGAATAGATTTTCTGTTCTTGATAACAAGAATATGAAACCGTACTTTAGTCTTGAGTGTTTCTGATATATATATATCACATATATCATATATGTATATATGTGTGTATATATGTGTATATATGCATATATGTATATATATATATATATATATGCACATAAAGATAAAATAAATGTATGCATTGATGAGATTGGTGAGTTGTTTATTTTTATATAGAGTATTATGTTTTGGCAAAATCTTTCTTATTCTGAGATTTAAAATAGTAATCTCTTCAGAGTTAATGGATACTATCATATCAAGACTGAGTTTGCTCCTTTACATATTTTCAATATCTAATTCACTATGTTTGTGTAGAATAAGAAAATTTTCTGTGTACATAAACTAGGCAATCCAAAATTGACAATAGTCTCAAATCTGAGTCACTGTGTTTCAGGCAGCCTACTTTGATATTGTGCGATGTATGGCACATTTAGTAACGTTATTTCTTTTAATTTTATGTATATAGATGCTCAGTACATGTATGTGCACTCAAGGGTGTCAGAGTGAGGTTTCTTATTACCCGAAACTGGAATTATCTACCATTATGTGACATCATGTTGATTATTGGAACCAAACTCAGGTTCTCTGTAAGTACTTCAAGTGCTTCTAAGCACTGAGTAATATTTCCAGGCTATCCTTTTATTGCTTTTTAAGAACTTTTTTCCCAATACGATATTCATAGATAACAGAATAATATGTTATTTTTTATGGATTAAATTTCATATTTTAGAAAGTAAATAAATTGCCATTACTTGTCTTCCCCTCAGTGAAATGATTTTGAAAATGTTTGTATAGTTTCATATATGCAGTTACACATATCAATATTTGTTTTGATTTTGTTCATGAAGACTGTAATATTATGGGTATATATCTTCATTTAATGACTTTTAGATTGTTTAGGGGGGTTGGGTTATTAAAAATTAAGTCACATGAATATTCATGTTATAGTTTTTGTATGACTAGACTATTTAACCTCATTTTCTTGGGGGGAAAGTTTTACAGGGAGACTGGGGCATTCAGCTTTAACAAATGATCTTGGTCTGAATAATTCACAAATCACAGATTTATTTTTTATAGACATTCACTTTTCATAGTCTGGAAAGTCTAAGTTCAAGGTGACAAGAGATTTACTGTCAGGTAAATGTAAATTTCTGTATTACTTTCTACAATCTCACATAGAAGGATTAAAGACTCAAAATCAAGGCCATGAATCCATTTTAAGAGCTCCATTTTCATATGTGATGGTATAGGTACTCTCACACCCTAGTATTCTCCACACAACAGGCCATCCAAGAATTTAAGGACTAAGTGCTATGTTGCTCTTTTTCACTGTTTCTGTGCTGTATAGTAGCAGATAGAAGGGGCCCTCCTTTCATTTTCTTTGATTTCCAAATTTAAGTCAATAACAGGTTACAAACACAAGCATACTACATGCCTAGTATCACACATCTCAGGAAATGCAAGCACCTCATTTCATGTAAGTCAAATTGCTATGAATGCTGAGAGTGGGGACAATTGATGACTCTTAGCACCTCTCATAGCATGTTCCCAACTGTCTAAAATTCACAACTGTCTAAAAATACAAAAACGTTAGACAACAAAAGGTAACAGCCATGCTATTCAGTATGAGTATACCTTGAATATCTATCATGGCCATTCTTGTCCAGTAGACAGGCTTAGGCACTTCGGTGTTATTTGTCAACCCCTTGCCCCACCATGTTTGTAGGAAAAGAACAATACTCGTGCAGATGATCATCTAAAGAGGAAATCTCTTAAAATCTAGGCAGCAAAACTTGCAAGCTCTGACAAGGTAGCTCTGACAAGAAAAATTATTTCTAAGGCTAGGCTTCAAATGATGGTCACAAGAAAGACAAAGCAGAAATTTCTTCCTGAGAAATTTCTTCTACATCTGATCATGTCTGTGGTGAGAAGATATACAGGTTAGCAACATGTTTATGTCCTCTAAGCTAAGCAGTATTTCTTATCTTCCTAGGTAAAATGCAGGGACATGCACAAAGTGTTTCCCTCTTTATTGACAGCAAAAGCCATAAGTAATTTTAAAATGTCAGAGGCCCAGCAGCATCAGATGTTTTGGTGACAATTATACAAATGTGGTCTATACCAGTGACTTTTGTCTATCTCATGAAAGCTGGTATGTCATAACTGTATCTCAGGAAAGATCAGAGAAAGACTATTCTTACACAGTTAAGTAATAGAGAAGTCAAGGAAGTAGCCAGTTAGCTGGACATTTTTGAGAGATTTGTGTGTGTTTTCAAGGAGAACAAGAACTCTCAGAGATTGGAAGGATCAATTTTTTTCTGTGGCTCTCCTGTGAAGGTTTTATCTCACAAGGATATCACCAGATGAAGCATGAACTAGAGTCTTTCTCCTAGTCTCTGAATCTGGAGTAACAAAAAGTAAAATGAAAAACAGGAAGGAAGAGAAGGTGGGGGAGAATCATATTGCCAAACACAACTGAAAGAGTCTCCAGTTATGAAGAGAGGCCTGAAGGACAGTATTCAAAGCCCATAGTCAGAGGACAGGGATGTTGAAGTCAAGATGTCACAATCAAGAAGTATATAACCATCTTTCAGAGTGTTTCTCTCAATCTACCTGCTTTGCTTGTTTGTATCTGCAAGCATAATCCATAGTTTGCATGCAGTTTCTTAGAGTTGGAAATATAAATAGTAAACTAATTACAGATAATTTTTCTACAATCAGAATACAGAAAATCTGAATAAACTTAACACTATGGAAACCACATATTTATAAAAAATTAATGAAAATAAATTAATTTTATTTATGGCTTATATAAAGAATCTAAGATACACCCTGAAAAATAAAATCAACATCTAAGACTGACATTTCTTTTTGTATTAAAATTTTCTGTTGTTTAGAAGTATTTTCTTCAGCAACTTACTGTGGGCTACATTCTTGTTTCTATACTAGCCATTTTACTATGACATCATTTTCAAAAGGATCACACTATGTCCATTTCATCTTCATTCCAAAGCATATTTTACGGATCTTATTTTCCACTTATTGTAGAGAGATATTTGCTCTAGAGTTAAAAGTATTTCTTTAATCCCTGTTTACAAGTATTAACAATCATAGGTAGATTTGGAGTCCCCTGATAGATTCTGCTCACTCTAGCTCATAAAATTGTAGATACTTTAATCCTTTCTCATTAGTAAAACTCATAGCCAGCTAATCTCTCATGTTGGCATTGCTGAATGCCCCTCTGTTTCTTATCTATCCCTCTCTAGGGTTGGGATGTCTGAAACTGAAGGTTTTCAAGCAGATGAGTTCAGCAAAGAGGAAGACATTCATCGTTTGCAACTTTTCTACAGAAAATCTATGCAAATAGAACGTTTTTACAAAATTGTTCTTTATGTTATTACTAAAAAGTGACACATTTTCAGAAATAATGTTATTTTGTATGTATTCTATACTTTTGTCTATTTGTTTACCATCTGTGTGTGAATTCTTAATCCCCTAACCTATATTTTTGAATATAAATGAGATGTATAATTTCTGCTTTTAAAAATCTATTAAAGCTTTTACTGTATCATGTTATCATGAATAATGTTGCTTCATTTATGAAGCCAAAAATATAGCTATAGCAACCACCTTCAAGTCACCAGTTTTAATGTATATGAGAGATTTAGAGAATAGGTTCATATCATTCTCAATATTTTTAATTTTTAAACTGCATCTACATCTGTACAGATGGAATCAGCAGTTAAATAGCTTTGTGGTTTTCCAGAGGAAACGAGTTTGGTTCCCAATCCCTATATCAGATATCACAATAACTACATTTAACTCTATCTTCCTCTGTTGTCCTCAGCTACAAACACACATATGCACCAATTCTACACACACACACACACACACACACGCACACACACACACATGTACACACACACACACACATACACACACAGTTTTATACCCACATCCAGTCTAAGAAACAAACATTTCCTAAATCTTCAGAATATTTGTGCTTTTCTTTTATAAAATAAAGGATGCATAAAATGTGAGCTATCAGAATTCCGAAGATGCTGCACTTCCTCTCCAAAACTTGGCTCTTTCTTCAGTAAATTAATTGACTCTAAGTGGACTGAGAAGAAGTTTCCAAGGCCCCTAGAGTGTCCTGATGTTTTTAAGAGTATCACATTCATGCATCCTATTACAATAATCTCATATTGTTAAAAGCCTGGCTGGCCATGTACAATTATATTGAAATAAATGACCAGCAATAAACTTCTCTTAAAGCATAGCAATGAGGATTCATATTTAGGGGATGGCTGAAAATGTGCATCACAATGTAGATATTTGAAAAGCCTTTAACAATATCCTAAGTAGGACTACTGCTTAACTGCTGTTTATAGAGCAATATCACCATCTACTCTGTGATTCCCTTAGTTAGTGCTACAAATATCAGTGTTAGGGAATGAGTGTTTAGAGTGTGCACAAATGCCGCAGTTGAGATCACTCAGGACAATCAGAAGTATTCTCTACTCTTAAGAAATTATAGTCTCAGGCAGGTGGTGGTGGCACATGCTTTAATCCAAGCACTGGGGAGGCAAAGACAAGTGGATCTCTGAATTTGAAGCCAGCCTGGATTACAAAGCAAGTTCCAGGACAACCAAAGCTACATGGAGAAATTCTGTCTCAAAAAAAACAAAAGCAAACAAACAAACAAGAAAACCAAAAGAAAAGAATATATAAATTCTTATACAACAATAATCTTATATGATAATCCATAGTTTTCTCTGTAATTTGCTCTTTAAAATGCATATTTCTTCTTCACTGACATTACAGGGCCATTCTTATTAGCAAATTATAATCTTAGCTAAGATTTAAAGAAAAGTTGTCATGGACTGAGCAAGGGGACCAGAAAAGGGGACAACATTTGGAAAATAAACATATAAAATAATTAATAAAAAGACATGTAATCAAAAAATATGATATAAATGTTCCTAAAGACACATATTTTCTACAGAGCGTAAATTAGTACAGAGTGCCCAGCGCCAGCTGAGACAACTGAAACACAAATACTGCACCTAAGAGTAGCACATCAGGGCATGGTCAGATTCTCTAAGATATACTGTGGTATCATTTCTAATCCTACCTAATTTCTCAATTAAATCCATTATCTCCATCTAGTTAATTCCATCGATTTGTTTCTCCTCTCTTTTCTAACTGTGGCTTCAGCTGCTCCTTGCTTTTCCTTTGTCCTTCTCCACTTCTTACCACTTCTCAGTTTCCCTCCACCTACCTTGTTTCCTTCCTTGCTTCCATCCTCAACAACTTTCTCCCATTCCTCCTCTTTATACTTCCTTCCAGATTTCATCTCTCCCTTTGCTCTTCTTAAAAAATACTTATTTTATTTATGTGTTTGTGGAAGTATGTAAACATGAGTTCAGGGTCCCATAGCAGTGGTAGGAGGTCAACAGAATCCACAAATTGGATTACAGACAGTTTTGAAAATCCTGATGTAGGTGCTGGAAATAAAACTTGAGGCTTCTGCAAGAAAAGTGCATGCAACTTTTGAACAATCTCTCCAAAATGGTTCTTACTTATCTTTGTTTTGTCTTTGTTAATATCCAAGTGTCAATGATTCTCCATA
>NW_021604565.1:24856522-24876522 GCF_004785775.1 Grammomys surdaster | reverse complement strand
GTAGCAGTGCTTAAAGAGCAAACAAGTACTTTAAAGAAATATAGGAAAATGTAATCAAGCATGCAAAGAAAATGAATAAAATTGTTCAAGATGGAAATAGAAATGTTATATTTTAATTATGTTGTTAAATTCACCAGTTAAAATATGAAGGTAGATGCAATACAGAAAACACAAATGGAAGCAATCCTGGATATGGAAAAACCTAGAACAGAGAACAAGAACAACTGAATACAACAGATGGAAGAGAGAAGCTCAGGCATAGAAAATATCACTGATAAAATTGATACATCATTGAAAGAAAGTGTCAAATGTAAAACCTTTCTAACCCAAAACATCCAGAAAATTTGGGACACAGTGAAAAGATCAAATCTTACACTATTAGGCATAGAAGAAGATGAAGATTCCCAGTTTAAAGAGTCAAAAAATATTGTCAAATAAATCATAAAAGACTTTCCTTATCTAAAGAAAAAGATGGCCATAAACATACAAGAAGCTTACAGAACACCAAATAGATGGAGTCAGAAAAGAAAATTCTCTCATCATGTAATAGTCAAAACACAACATATACAGAACAGAAGAATAATATCCAAAGTTGTAAAGGAAAAAGACCAAGTGACATATGAATGCAGGCCTACCAGAATTATGCCTGACTTCTCAAAAGAGACTCTAAAATCCAGCAGATCCTTGTAAACCCTAAGAGGTTGCAAAAGCCAGCCCAGACTACTATACTCAGCAAAAGGCTCAACCACCAAAGATAGAGAACCCAAGATATTTCATAACCAAACCAAATTTAAGTAATATCTTTCTCCTAATCCATACTGAGAGAGGGTAGTGGAGGAACCATCGTTCTGCTGTATACAAGAAACAGATATTCAGCACAAGGATGGACACTACCCCAGGGTAAAGAGCTGAGATCAGGTTTCCAAGCAAATGGTAAAAAAAGTCAAGCTTCAGTAGCTATTCTAATATCTAATAAAATAGACTTTCAACTAAAAGTTTTCAAATGAGATAGGGGAGGACACTACATGCTCATCAAAAAAAAAAAGTTCACCAACATGACATTTCATTTTTAAGTATCTGTGTCCCAAACACAAGGTCAGCGACATTTATAAAAGAATTGTTAGTTTAGTTCAAATCACATATTGAACCCAAACAATAATAGTGGAGGGCTTCAACACCCCACTTTCACCAATGGACTGGTCATTGAAATAGGAACTAAAAAGAGAAACAATGAAACTAGCAGATGTTATGAACAAAATGGATTTAACATGTATCTACAGAAATTTTCAAACAAAATAAAAGAATACATCATCTTCTCATCATCTCACAAAATTGTCTCCAAATTTCCATATAACTGGGCATAAAGCAAGCTTCAACAAACAAAAGAAGATTGGAATATTTCCTTGCATTCTATTAGTCTTCAGAAGCAATAGAAATCCCACACATTCATGAAAAGTGAACAACTCTCTACTCAATAATCATTTGATCAGGGAAGCAATAAACAAATTAAAGAAAATCTAGAATTTGATGAAAATTAAGGTACAGCATACAAAAACTTATGAAACCCTGTGAAAGCAATGCTAAGAGGAAAAGTCACAGCACTAATTACCTTCATAATGTAATTGGTGACATCTCATACTATCAACTTAACAACATACCTGAAAGCTCTATAGTAAAAAGAAGAAAACAATCCCATGAGTAGTAGATGAAAGGAAATAGTTAAACTCAGGACTGAAATCAACCAATTAGAAACAAAGAAAACAATACAAAGAATCAATAAAACCAAGAGCGGGTTCTTTGAGAAAACCAACAAGATAGACAAAACCTTAGCCAAACTATCTAAAAGGCACAGAGATAGTATTCAGATTAATAAAATCAGAACTGATAAGTGAGATATAACAAAACCAAGTGAGGAAATATTAAAAATCATTAGATCTTACTTCAAAATCCTATATAATACAAAACTGGAAAATCTAAATAAAATGCATGATTTTCTAGACAGGTACCACTTACCAAATTTATATCAAGATTTTGTAAGCTATCTACAAAGTACCATAAGCCCTAAGGAGATAGAAGCAGTCAAAAAAATTCCAGGGCCCGATGATTCTAGTGCAGAATTTTACTAGACTTTCAAAGAAGAATTAATACAAATATTCCTCAAATGTTTTCACAAAATAGAATAGAAAGAGAACTACCTAATTCATTCTATGAAGCCACAATTACCCTGACACCTAAACCACATGAAGAAGTAATAAAAAAATAACTTGAGACCACTTTCTCTTATGAACATTACTGCTAACATACACAATAAAATTTTTGCAAACCAAATCCAAAAAACACATCAAAAACATCATTCACCAAAATCAAATAGGCTTCATTCCAAGAATTAAAGGATGGTTCAATATGTAAAAATCTATCAATGTAATCCACTACATAAACAAACTCAAAGGAAAAATATCACAGGTCATCAAATTAGTTGTTAAAAATTTCTTCAACAAAATGCCACAGTCTTTCCTGTTAGAAGTCTTGGAGAGATCAAGAATTCAAGGCACATAATCTAAACCTCATAAAAGTATTATACATCAGGCCAATAGCTCACATCAGACTACAGAGAGAAACTTCAAGAAATCTCATTAAAATCATGGACAAGACAGGGCTGGCACTCTCTTCATATCTATACAATGTAGTACTTGATGTTCTAGCTTCAGCAATAAGAAAACAAAAGGAGATCAAGGGGATACAAATAGGAAAGAAAGAAGTCAAGGTATCGTTATTTGTAGATGTTATGATAGTATATGTAAGTTATCCTAAAAATTCTACCATAGAAGTTCTATAGAAATAATAATAATAATAATAATAATAATAATAATAAACCTTCAGCAAAATGGCTGAAGATAAAATTTACTCAAACAAGTCAGTAGCTTTCCATTATATAAATAATAACTAGACTGACTGAGAAGGAAAATAGGGAAACAACACTCTTCACAAGAGCGACAAATAATATAGAGTATCTTGGTGTAATTCTCAACAAGCAAGTGAAAGATCTGTGTGACAAAAATGTCAAGTTACTGAAGAAAGACATTGAAGAAAATATCAGTAGATGGAAAGATCTCCCATGCTCATGAATAGATATGATTAACATAGCGAAAATAGCTATCTTACCAAAAGCAATCTGTAAACTCAAAGATCCAATACAATTTTTATAGACCTGGAAAGAACAATTTTCAATTGCATAAGAAAAAATAAGAAATCAGAACAACCAAAACAATACTGAACAATAACAGAACTTCTATAGGAATCAACCATCCCTGAGTTCAAACAATACTACACAGCAATATTGATTTAAAAAAAAATACATGGTCTTGATACAAAAACAGACATATTGATCAGTGGAATCAAATCAAAGTCCCATAAATAAAACCACACACCTATGGACACTTGATTTTTGACAAAGAATACACAAGCATACAAGGGAAAAAAAGAAAACATCTTTAACAACTAATACTGGTCTAACTGGATATCTAAAAGTAGAAGGATGCAAATAAATCTATAGTTATCACTCTGAAGAAAACACAAGTCCAAGTGGATCAAGGACCTAAACATAAAACTGGATACACTAAATCTCATAGAAGAGAAAATGGGAAAAAGCTTGGAACATATAGAACCGTACAGGAGATGGTTACCTTAACAGAACATCAATGGTTCATGATCTAAGATCAACAATTGATAAATGGAACCTCATGAAACTGCAAAGCTTCTGTAAGGCAAAGAAAACTGTCAATAGGACAAATCAACAGCCTGTAGATTGGGAAAGAATCTTCACCAATCCTAAATCTGACAAAGGTCTAATATCCAAATTTTATAAACAGCTCAAGGACATAGACACCAACAACCCAAGTAACTAAAATTTTAAAGTGGAGTATAGATCTTTACAGAAAATTTTCAACAGAGGAATCTCGAATGACCAAGAGCACTTAAATAAATGGATGGGGTCACACACCAATCTTAAATTTTTTAACCCAGAATTTCTCTTGTCTAGAGAAAATACAGGTACAAAGAGTGGAGTAGAGAGTGAAAGAAAGGCCACCCAGGGACTGCTCAACCTGGGGATCCATCCCATATACCAGACACCAAACCCAAACACTATTGCTGTTGCCAAGAAGTGCTTGTTGACCAGAGCCTCATATAGCTGTCTTCTAAGAAGCTCTGCCAGAGCCTGTCCAATAGAAATGTGGATGCTTGCAGCCATCCATTGAACTAAACACAAGAACACCAATGGCTTGTTAGGGGAAGGACTGAAGGAGCTGAAGGGTTAGGCGCCTCATAGAAAAAAACAATAATATCAACTAACCAGATCCCCCAGAGCTCCCAGGGGCTAAACCTCCAACCAAAAAGTACACATGGAGGAACCCATGGCTCCAGTTGCATATGTAGTAGAGGATGGCCTTATCTGGCATTCAGGGAGAGCAGGCCCTTGGTCCTGTGAAGTCTTGATGACACAGCATAGGAGAATGCTAGGGCAGTGAGGCAGGAGTGGATGCATGGGTTTGGAATTACCATAATAGAAGCAGGGGAAGGAGGTGCAGAGATAGGTGGGTTTGTAGAGGGAAAATACACATAAAGAAAATGACCAGTAATAAAAGAATAAGAGCACAACCAGAAAATAAATATTTACAAATAAAAAAATCAAAAAGAAATGTTCAAATCTTTAATCATAAGGGAAATGCAAGTCAAAACATCTCTGACTTATCATCTTATACCCATCAAAATGGCCAAGATCAAAAACTCAAGAGATAGCATGAGCTATTGCCAAAGAGAACACTCCTCCTTTGCTGGTGTGAGTTCAAACTTAAACAACCACTTTGGAAACCAATTGGGTAGCTTCTCAAAAAACTGGTAATAGTTGTAACTCAAGACCAAGCTTGCTACTCCTGGACATATACTCCAAATATGCTCTATCATCTCAAAAACACACTTGCTCAACTATGTTTATAGCACCTTTCTTTATAATAGCCAGAAACTGAAAAAAAAAAGCTAGATGTCCCTCAACTGAAGAATGAATGAAGAAAGTGTAGTACATCCACACACGGAATACTCTTCATGAATTCAAAGTAAAAATGTCACAAGTTTTGCAAGCAAATGGATGGAACTTAAGAATATCATCCTGAGTGAAGTAAACTAAACACGAAAGACATGCATGGTCTGTGCTCACTTTTAAGTAAATGTTAGCAATAATGACTAGATACCCATGCTCTAAAGACCCAAAGAAGCTAAGCAAGAGGGAAGGCACAGGAGGGGATTCTTGAATATCACCTAGAAGGAGGTATAAAATAATCATTAAAGCCAGATGGAGGGAGGAAACTGGGAAGGAAGGGGACAGGGAAGGTAATGGTGGGAGTTTAGGATCAGGTTTGGGGAAGGACAGATGAGATGCACTGATAGCCATGAGAATGAATGGAAATCTGGAACTGACAGGAGTTAAGAGATGTGGGACATCATCAGTATGAGAGAGACCTGGAATAAGGAGGTGCCCAAGAATTAATGGGGGAGACCTCAGTAGTGACTCACTCCCATCAATGATATGGAAACTGAAAAGGCTTCCTCCTGTATCCAGGCAGGAATCCCAGTGGAATGATAAAGACATCAACCAACCCATAAGACTTTCAACACAGTATTTGTCCTGTCTATAAGAAATGCAGGAATGGGCGATGGAACAGAGACTAAGGAAATGGTCAGTCAATAACCAGTCCAACTTGACACCCATCCCATGGGCAAGCACCAATTCCTGTCATTACTATTAATATTCTGCTATGATTGGCTCTCATTTAAGAGGCTCTACCCAGCAGCCGACTCAGACAGATGCAGATACCAACAGCAAAACAATGGATGGAGCTTAGGGGCTCTTGTGGAAGAATAGGAGGAAGGATCACAGCCCTGGATGGGATGGTAACTCCACAAGAAGCCAACAGTGTCAATAACCTGCAACTTGGACATCCATGGGATTGATCTAGGCCTCCCTGCACATATGTAGCAGACATGCAGTTTGGCTTCATGTGGGCCCCTTACAACTGGAATGGGAGTTATCCCAAAAGCTTCTGCCTGTTTCTCAGATATGTGCTTGTATCTGGGCTGCCTTGCCTGATGTTAATGAGACAAGAAGACCCTACCCTAGAAGAAACTTGAAGTGTCATGGTGGAGGGATTGCCAGGAGAGACCCTACCTGATGAAAGGAGAAAGGAAGTGGAGAATGGAAGAAAGATTGTGATAGAGAATGACTGGGAGGTAGGCAGTGGAAGAGATGTAAAACAAACACTTAAAAAAATTAATAAAATAAAAAATAAAAGCAACAAACAAAAAAGAGAGAAAGGGAAAAAACACATCATTCTATTGTTACATATAGAAATGGCCTCTGACAAAATCTAACACCCCTTTGTGATACTAGTTCCAGAGAGATTAGGGATACAGTGGCATGTGTCAACATAATAAAGGCAGTTTCAGTATGCTCATAGCCAGAATCAACTTAAATTGGAAGAAACTCAAGGCAATCCCTCTAAAACCAGGAACAACAAAAAGTTGTGTACTCTAAATATATATCCAATATTATTTATGATATTTTTGGTAGAGTGATCAGACAACTGAAGGAGAACAGGGACAAAAAATTAGGAAGAATTTAAATTATCTTCATTTTAAGTAAGATAGTATACATTTATGTCACTGAAATATTATTTTATATTATATTGTATATTTAAGTACATTACACTATTATACGTAGTGTCTCCTAAAGGTTGTAAATATTTTAGCAATATAGATGGATACAAAATTAACTCTAATTACTCTAAAGTGAGTAGCCATCGTATATAAAAATGACAAATGGACTGAGAAGGTTATTGGAAAAACATGATCTTTCACAATTCAATATAAATTATCACAAATAATATATATTATCTAGGAGTAATTCTAAACAAACAACTGAAAGACTCACCTGATAACAACTTTAAGTCACTGAAGAAATAAAGAAGATATCAGAAGACTGAATGATTATCCAAGGCTTATGGATTAATACAGTAAGAATGTATAATCGATGAAAGATAATTTACAAATTCAACACCATCCCCATAAAAATTTGATACATTCTTTATAAATCTTGAAAATACAATTTTTAGCTTCATTTCAAAAGACACACACAAACACACACTAAAAAAAGAACAAAAACACAGGCTATCTAAAAGAATGATGAATAAATAAAGAAATACTGGAGTGCCACCAACAACAATCTCAAATTACAGAGCTATAGAAATAAAATCAGCATTATATAGGCCCAAAAGCAGGCTTGTTGGTAAATGGAATTGAATTTAGACCCATACATAAATTCACACATCTATGGCCACCTGATAAAGAAGCCACCAATACATATTTGAAAAAGACAGCATCCTCAACAGTTGGTCCTGGTCAAACTGCATGCATGCATGTAGAAGAATCCAAATAGAGTCATACTTGTCAACTTCAATAAACTATCTTCCAAATAGAACAAAGATCTCAATATAAAGGGAGATATACCGAACCTGATAGAATAGAACATGGACATATCATTGACACAGGAAAACATTGTCTGAGCAGTTCATTAACACAGTCACTAAGCTCAACAATTAATAAATACTTTCATGAAACTGAAAAGCTTCTGAATAGCAAAGGTCATTATGTAAGTCTCAGAAGATTTGTTGCTTAGGCTTGCATTTCTTTCTTGAATAAATCCTTAATGCCACCCAAAAAGGAGGACTTAACTGTTTGGCAGGTCTTTTCCTGAGCATAAGCAGTGGCCTATGTATATAGCTCTTTAGATTTCCAAATTTGTGGTAGGCATCCAAAGCCCCTACACATTTTTATTACCCTTTCTTGTTAGCCTGCCCTGTTTTCCTCTGCTGTCCTCTATCATCAGTAACAATATTATTTCACTGAATAAATTATCCCCTTTATCCAGAAAAATGCTGCCCAAACCAAGGGTCAATCTAAAGAGAAATTTCCTGTAGTGTCTTGCAGAAAACCACCACAAAGAGTGTTCCTTAGAAAAAAATAAAGAAAAAAATTCAAGCACCTTTGCTTTTCCACATACCAAAAATACAGATGAATTTTTCCAGTTACTGGAATTATGGAGTGAAAAATGAGGAGACTCAAAAGCACTGCAAAGGTCTTGAAAGTACTAAGCCATTATAAAGATTAAGGTTAATCCTCATAAAGATTAAGTTTATCTGTTCTTGGAAGGATTAAACTATTTCTCATGACTAAATGCACCCTAATTGCTGTAAGCCAACAGTTTAATTTCTAGAATTGTATGGAAGCTTATTTCACATTCAATAATTTTTATAGAAAGCCAATTTGTATACAAATGTGTACATATATGTATGTATGTACTTGTGTTATTGAATACATATATTCAACTCTAATGCTCCTGCATTTTAACTCATTTGAATAATATTGGCACTATAGATTACCTCTGCAGAAAATTTCTTCTTGAATATTTATTTTCACATTAATTATTTTATGTACATAAATTTTATTTTTCTTTGAAATTTATATAATATATGTTTGTGTCTTTAACTTTTATATTTTGTGTCAATATTAAGAACTTACAGTTAATTCAATTTATATGACAATCATAGTCACTCTCTTACTTAGATGATTTCCATTTATAAAAATACATTCAAAGTTCATATTGCCTATCAATATTTGATTAAGCTTATCTGCCTCAATTTTTTAAAGACAGAATTTAATTAAAATTAAGCTGGCTTCTGGCCTGCAACTGTGCACCTAACCCACACCCCACAGCCTGCATTTCTCTCAGGAAGTCTTCCATAATCATACACGTGTGAGACTCCTGACATAACTCCTGCCTCAGATGGGACACACATGAAACCCATTACACTCCTATCTTCTCTTTCCAAGCCCCATCTTTCTTGAGGGCTGGAACTCCACACATACCCCCATCAAGCAGGTCTGATGCTTCTGCTGTTCTCCCACACACCACAGCCTGTCTGTTGCATGGGATGTTTGCAGTAACTAGGGACACAGGAGGCCCCTACCCTAACCATAGTGATTTACTCATTTCCTCTTTAAGAGCATCTACCTGCTCACTTGTATTTTCCTGTATTTCTTTAAGGGAGTTATTTATATCCTCTGTAAAGGCCTCTATCATCTTCATGAGATGGAATTATAGGTAAGAATCTTGCTTTTCAGGTTTGTTTTGATATCCAGCGCTAGCTGTAGTAGGAGAACTGGGTTCTAGTGGTACCAAATTACATTGGCTTCTGTTGCTTATGTTCTTGCTCTTCCCTCTTTCCATCTGTTATCCCTGGTACTAACTGGCCTGTGTATCTCTGCCTAGAGCCTGTCTTTCTTTCAAGATAGGTAGAGTTTTGTGACCTAGGTTAAAGCAGGTCTCCTAGGAGGTAGGCAGTGCTACTACAGCTAGCGCTGGATATCAAAACAAACCTGAAAAGCAAGATTCTTACCTATAATTCCATCTCATGAAGATGATAGAGGCCTTTACAGAGGATATAAATAACTCCCTTAAAGAAATACAGGAAAATACAAGTGAGCAGGTAGATGCTCTTAAAGAGGAAATGAGTAAATCAATTAGAGAAATACAGAAAACACAATCAAACAGATAAAGGAATTGAACAAAATGGTTCAAGACCTAAAAATGGAAATAGAAACAACTAATCAAAAATAGAGACAGTCCTGGATATCAAAAACATAGGAAAGAGATCAGGAGATACAAATGCAAGCACCACAAACAATACAAGTGATAGAAGAGAAAATCTTAGACATGGAAGATATCATAGAAGATATTAACAAAATGGTCAAAGAAAATACAAAGTGCAAAAAGCTCCTAACCCAAAACATCCAGTAAATTCAGGACACAATGAAAAGACAAAACCTAAGAATAATAAGAATAGAAGAGAGTAAAGATTACCAGTTTAAAGGGACAGAAAATATCTTCAATAAAAATGATAGAAGAAAATTCTCGTAACCTAAAGATAGAGATGATGATAAAAACACAAGAAGCCTACAGAGCACAAAATAGATAGTACAAGTAAAGAAAATCCTCCTGTCACACAATAATCAAAACACTAAATGTGGAGAATAAAGAAAGAATATTAAAAGCTATAAGAGGGTTCCAGTCCACAACTCAGCCTGGGACAGAATCGTGCTCCAGATACCCTCTCACACCCAGAGATAATATGATTCCCAGGAACTCAATCACAACCAGACTCATAGGATCATAGGAGGGACAGGATTCAGTCAGAGACAGCAAGGTCAGTTGACATCTGTGAAAACCAGATGATGAGAGGTAAGGACAAAAATATAAGCAACAAAAACCAATGCTATTTGACATCAGCAGAATACAGTTCTCCAACCACAGCAAGTCTTAGTTACCACAACACACATGAAAAGCAAGACTCTGACCTAAAATACGATCTCATGAAGATAATAGATGATGTTAAGGAGGACATAAATTACTCCTTTAAAGAAATACAGGAGACCGCAGTTAAACAGGTAGAATGCTTGAAAGAGGAAACACATAAATCCCTTAAAGAAACACAGGAAAACACAATCAAACAGGTAAAGGAACTGAACATATGTGTCCAGGATCTAAAAATAGAAACAGGAAAATATCACGGCAGGTTACAGGCGGCAGCTCCGTACCCAACCCCAGAAAACCGAGAGAAAGAGGGACTCCCAGGAGCTTTAACTCAGGCAGCATCCCAGGTAAAAATGAATCACTTGTGATGTCTGCTGTTAGAAGTTCTAATCCAGATGCTGGCCTCCAAATTTATACTACTCAGACCATTGAAGGGCCACTGACAAGAACATCAAACAGCTAGAGATTGACATCACTAATCTGAAGAAATCTCTCGTTTCGCCGTCTGAAGAGACCTCCTAAAATCGCAAAGATCCTTATTGGACTTGATTTACTCTAGTACAATGGAAAAGGATGTGTACAGCTCTTGACTGTGTACAACCCTCAAAGAAGAAGGTTGCCTTTACATAAACAAGTCAAGGAGGGTTAAAGAGAGCATGAAATAGGTAGTCAAGACCCTAAGAAAAATCAGAGAGAGAAAGAGACAGATGAATGCTGGTACAAGAATTGGTTTTCAGCCTCTCCTAGGCTGTCAACCTTATTTCCTCAAATCTTGGGACCATTATTTGGGTTCTTTTTGCTTTTTTCTGCTGGTCCCTGGCCCTCAAATAGGCGGACTAACTTTGTGATACAACAGATAAATAATTTGGTAGCAAAACCTACTCAGATACATTATCATAAGTTAGCTATGGAGGACCACGAGACTCAAGATGAGGTTGTTACTTTATACAGGGTGTTTCCCAAAACCCATCTCCACCTAACCTAAAAGGGGGGACTTCTGCCCTTAGACCAAGCAGAGAGGGGCCACCCAGAACCCCCTCTGACAGGCGATCTGAATTCTTGCTTAGGCTGCGAGGCTAAGCACTGCAAGGGAATATAAATAAAAGATAAAAATATCTATCTGGGTTCCCTGAGGAACAACCCTGACTGCATAGGGGTTGATGTCAAAAGTATCCCTTCTCCAGGAAAAAGACATTGGGATGGGTATGGCCCTCATGCCTCACTGGACAACAACAGGGGGACTGGAGCCATTACAAGGTCCCCCTCAAATACTGGAGGTTGGGCCTCTATCCCCGCCTTCAGAAGTTTAGAATTGCCACAGCCCTTCTATACTTAGAGAAGGAAGGAGATGTCAGGAGCAGCCCTGCTTACACACTGTAGGCCTAAAATCAGCCATAGGCCTAAAATCAGCAATAGGCCTGTCATACATGTATACTAACACCAAGTCTTGGGTCTCAGTGGAAAAACATTGAAACAGATGGCTATAAGCTAATGTCAACAGGCAGCATTTGTGGAAATTTATAAGCCTGAGTAGTCATAGACCTTGTAAATATATAGTCATGGCAGACAATACCAACTTAGATAAGGACAAGCGTGTCATAGGCTGAGTCATAGTGAATTGTCCCCTGAACCTTCACCTAGCATATACCCGGTTCTTAAGATATCTGTATTCCCCCTGAACACCCACACTCCAGTGTCATTCCCTTCCCCACATCCTGCCTTTCTGTGTTTATAACCCCTGTGTGAATTGATTACGATTTGAGAAATATAAAAGAATAGAAAGCTAAAATAAAAAAAAGAAAGGGTTGACACTTGAGCACAATGTTGGAGAGAGAGAGAGAGAGAGAGAGAGAGAGAGAGAGAGAGAGGGAGATCACTTAGTGGTCTACTGTGGTCATGATGAGATTGGAGAACATAGAAGATGATACATCAAATCCCCTCCAGACCCTTGGGGAGGGGTGCAGAAAATTGTAAACAAAACACAAAATCTTAACAGAGTTGAAAAAAAAAAGAAAAACCACAAAAAAAGAGTAACATGTTTCTTTAGAGATATCCCACAGATTCATCCTTTCATCCTATTGACCTGACTGTATACACCTACATCAACATTACTAAGAAGAAGGAGGAGGGCATATCTTTTCTTTTGTGATGTTGTGACCTTATAGAGTAAAGAGGGTGCAAATAAAATAATAAAATAATATGAGATTTGTAGAAAAAAAATCACAAAGAGAGGCAACCCTGGAGATGGAAACCTAGGAAAAAGATCAGTAGTTACAGATGCAAGCATCACAAACAGAATACAAGCTATAGAAGAGAGAATATCGGGTGTAGAAGATATTGGCAGAACAGTCAAAGAAAATACAAAGCGCAAAGAGCTCCTAACTCATAACAACTGGAAATTTCAGGATACAATGAAAGGACCAAACCTAAAAATAATAGTAATAGAAGAGAGAGAAGATTGCCAATGCAAAGGGCCAGAAATCATCTTCAACAAAATCACAGAAGAAAACTTGCCAACCTAAAGAAAGAGATGACCATTAATGTACAAGAAGCTTAAAGAACATGAAATATTTGACCAGAAAAGAAATTCCTCATATTACATAATAATCAAAATACTGAATGCACAGAACAAAGAAAGAATATTAAAAGCAGTAAGGGAAAAAAGGCCAAGTAACATATAAAGGCAGATATATCAGAATTATACCAGACTTCTGAAATCCAGATGATTTTGGACAGATGTCATGCAGACATTAAGAGAACAAAAATGTCAGCCAGGCTACTATACTGAGAAAAACTATCAATCACCGTAGATGGAAAAATCAAGATTTTCCATGACAAAACCAAATTTAAACATTATCTATCCACTAATTGAGCCATACTGAGGACAATAAAAGTAAAACTACAACACAAAAGGGAAACTACACACAAAAAGCCAATAAATTAATTATCTAATGTCAAACCCAAAAGATGAGAATTACACACACATAAAACCACCACTAACAACAAAAGTAACAGGAACCAACAATCATTAGTCTTTAATATCATTTAATATCAATGTACTCACTTCCTTAATAAAAAGACATAAGCTAATATACTGGATACATAAACAAGACAAATCATTGTGTTGCATATAGGAAATCTACATCAGTGACAATGACAGACCCTACTATCTCAGACAAAAGGCTGAAAAATTTTTCCAATAAAATGGTCACAAGAAACAAGCTGAAATAGCTATTCAAGTATCCAATAAAATATATTTTCAACCAAAAGTTATCAAAATAACAACAGAAATAACAGAAAGGGAGAAATAACAACAAACTGGAGAAATTTAAAAAATCAACAAATCCTACTACAAAAGACACTACTGAACAATGTTTTGATTAAATACCTATCAGTTGTATTCTGTCACTATTCCTTTAATGTTTTTACTAGCTAGTGCAAGTTTTATATTTTACTCAATATCTTTTTTACATTTTTAAAATATTTTTGCTGAAGAAGAATTCTGCTAATTCACATCATAATATATATAAATATATATATATACATATATACATATATATGTATACACACACACACATATATATATATATACACATATATATTCACAGAATCTAGTTTTTAGTTAGAAGAATATATGGTTTCAAGACTTAATATTATTATTTGATAAATAATAATGTATCTAATGCCTGATTAAGGCTAGTTATCCTTCTATTTCTGCTAGCAGTCATTAGGTATTATAGATCAATAGTATAAGTACAAGTCTTTATTATTATCACTTGTTCTAGTTGTTAGAATTCCAGGATATAAAAAATAATTTTTATTCATATTATATTATTTCTACTAATATCACTTCTCTATAGTTCAAAATATATGTTTGTTTCATTTACTCTTTGCTTATGTCACAGGGAATCAAACCAACAATTTTGGGCTTGGCAAGATATTATTATATGACTAAACGACAGCCTCTATCTCCTTATAGTTTTGTCTTCTCATTTTTCACTTGTAAACCATTTCACATTTCCTGTAGGACCATGAAAGGACAGCCTTGTTTCTGGTCGAACGCTGACTGGAAACTGACAGAGACCCCACATGATCCTTAAGGGCCTCAGGCATGAGACCCACACATCAACTCACAGACACTACAACCCAATAATTTCCAATTATTTTTGAATATTTTCTTAATTTACATTTCAAATGCTATCCCGTTTTTTTGGTTCTGCCCCCCCAAAAGACCCCCCTCGATCTCATTTCCCACTCCCCCTGCTTCTAAAAAGGATTTTTTTCTCTTATTCACCCACTAAAACTTCCTAGCCCTTGCATTCCTCTACACCGGGGCACCAGTGCTCGATCCAATGGTTGGCTGCAAGTATACACCTCTGTATTTGTTAGGCTCTGGCACTGACTCTCAGGAAACACCTATATCAGGAGCCTATCAGCATGCACTTCTTGGCATCCACAATACTGTCTGGGTTTGGTGACTGTATATGCAATAGATCCCCAGGTGGGGCAGTCTTTGGAAACCCTTTTTCCTCAGTCTCTGTTCCACACTTTGTCTCCGGATTTGCTCCCATGAATATTTTGCTACTCCTTCTAAGAATGACTGAAGACCCACACCTTGGTCTTCCTTCTTCTTGAGCTTCATGTGGTCTGTGAGTTGTATCTTGGGTATTACACACTTCTTGGCTAATATGCAATTATCAGTGAATTCATACTATCTGGGTTCTTTGTGATTGGGTTACCTCACTCAGGATTATATTTTCTAGTTCCATCTGTTTGGCTAAGAATTTCATGAAGTTATTGTTATTAATAGCTGAGTAGTATTCCATTGTGTAAATGCACATTTTCTGTATCCATTCCTTTGTTGGAGGACATCTCAGTTCTTTCCAGCTTCTGCTGTTGTAGGAGATATTTAAAATGGTGGCACCAAATCTTGTATTACAGAGCTGCCATGTTCCCAACTAGGCTAGGCCTGAGGCCACAAGCGGCAGTGGCAGCACCTCTTAGATCAGGCCGCCCACTCATGTTGCAAGAGACACTTGTCCTGCCACCCACGAGATGCCAGCATTGGTGATGGACTACTCCTGATACAAGCGTGGTTCTTCATCCTCCTATATCTCTACTCTCCCTCGCCTTGCTCCTCCTCTTCCTCTCTTCCTCCTCCTTTTCCTCTATTTACTCCTCCCACCTTAGCTTCTCCCATCTTGCAGGAAAAATATCCCGCTACATCTGGCTTTTGTAAATGAGGCTGCTATGAACATATTGGATAAGGATGTTGAACATTTCTTTAGGCGTTTCTTGGATTTTCGATATTCCTCAGTTGAATATTCTTTATTTAGCTCTGTACCACATTTTCAAACAAGGTTATTTGATTCTCTGGAATCTAACTTCTTAAGTTCTTTGTATATATTGGATATTAGCTGCCTATCAGATGTAGGACTGGTAAAGACATGTTCCTGATCTGTTGGTTGCTGTTTTGTCCTATTGACAGTGTCCTTTTCCTTAATGAAGCTATGAAATTTTACGAGGTCCTATTTGTCTATTTAGATCTTAGAGCATTAGCAATTTGTGTTCTGTTCAGGAAATTTTTCCCTGTGCCCATGTATTCAAGGTTTTTCTCTACTTTCTCTTCTATTAGTTGCAGTGTATCTGGTGTATCTGGTTTTATGTGGAGGTCCATATTTAAATTCTTCATTTTATTGTAATTTTCATTTTTTTATCATCAGTATGTCTTTCAATAGCATATATATACATAATATATATATATTATATATATATATATATGGAAGAGAAAACCTCTGTACTTTTATTTGGAGCTGTCTAATCTCCTCTTTGTATGCATAAATAAGTCACAGCCAGGATCTTTAAGCAATCTTGCATTCTCAACAAAATGGACAAAATCAAAATGCCAAAAATGATATGGTTAAATAAGTTGTATCCATAAGTTCATGTTTTAATGATGGAAATACTAACATATACTTATTGCTTTACTAAGCACAATAAAACACAAGAAGTGAAGAGTTGTTTCTATGGTTATGAGCACTTGTTGATCTCAAAGTACTCACATGGTAACTTACAACCAGGTATCCCAGGGGATCAAGGATGCTATTTGTAGTTCTTTGGGTATGCAGTACGCACATGGCATAATATAAACACATACATTCAAGTAAAATACAAATACATATAAAATAATGATATAAATATAAAGATTTTTTTAAAAAGACCAAAACTACATACTGAAGACCATCTGACTTAATGTATAGTTATCCTCCACTATTTGCAAATCTGATTAATTTCTAATCATAATTTTATACTGTTGGAGAAAATCCTATGATTCATAGTTCTGGAAAAATAGTTTTCAACTTCAAAACATTGTATAGCACATGTAGTGATGCACATCTTTAATACCAGAATTTGAAAAGGAAGAGGCACAAAGATCTCTGTGAGCCCCACACAAGTATATTTACATAGCAGTTTCCAGGACAGATAAGGCTATATAGCAAGACACTGTCTTAAATAACAAAGGTTATATGATAGCAGTATGTAATAAATATAAATAAATTGCTATATATAGGTTATGGTATGTCTTTGTCTTTCCACTTGAAAATCTTTTTGGAGTATGTGACTGAAGTGTTAATGATGGAAATGAAGAGATTATGAAGTGATGTAGGATTAGAAGCATGGTGAGCATTTATTACCCTGTCTCACAGTATCCCATAAACATACTTAGACATGTTTCAAAGGGTGAAGGTTATCCAGTTTAATGGGAATTTCGTGATAAAGTCCAGTAAATCATATGCCTGTTTCTCTCCGTTTTTGACCATGCCCTTTGAGGAGCTTTTAATCTATATTTAACAAGTTCAACTGTCCTTCCAGGATGTGATGTTTAAAGTTTCTGTACTTCATCACATTAGAAATCAACCAAATGAAGTTACTATTCAGAGAAAATTAGGAAGAGAAACTTCTACCTCAAGTTTCTGCAGTAAGTAACTCGTGTTTATTATGAATTTAAGTCTTAAAATGGCGTGGAAATCATGCAGTGCATTTTACCTTATTTTACAAAAGGAGAGGGTGATCTTGAATATGTAATAGAAGGGTAATTGATTACATTTAATTATTGCATTGGATAGACAACATATGTAGTTTAGAAATTGACCTATTTAATATAAACATGCAGAATTACTGTAGCACTAAAGTTTTCAACCAAATAAAGATTAGTATTAATTTTAGGACAATGATACTCAAGGTGCTTGAGAAACCACAGGGAAATATTCTGTGTATACTCTAAAAATATATGTATTATGTATATGTGTGTGTACATTTAGCTTATATGAAATTAATATATAAGTATATCATTTAAATGTAGTCTAATGGAACTTCATGAAATGTTAGTACTCTGACAAAGACTCAGACTACTTATCAAAAAACTCCAAGGCCTGAGGGAATAGTTTCTTTCAAATTGTTTAGTTAGGTGAGAAAAAAACACTCAAAACAATGTAGTTAATTTCCATTGACCATGATTGCCTACCTAAATTAGTAGATAAAACTCTAGTGAGGAAATGTCATATACTTCAACACAGGTAGAATTGACTAGGAAGCTTCCTCTCTGAGAACTAGTTCTCATAGTATCAGAGAGTACTATGCAAGCTATAAAGGAAGAATAATAGTTAATAGCGTGCTCATCTGTGAAGCCCATGGACCAAAGCATGTCCAACTTGGTAAGATATCCAAAATGGTGCAATTGGAACACTTATATCTTGAGAGCAATCAATAATTATCTAATAGTATGCAACGTCTGCTCTTTAAGAGTGTATTCAAACCTTGTACTGTAAACTTAGTCCACTACCTGTAGCTGGAGTGATCATGGACCCCACAGCAGAACCTACCACTGCTGATATCTCCAATCAATACAGTTTCTAAATGCATTCAGCATACTTACATGTAGACCAGGAAATGAGTGCAGCTTTCACCTCTCATTAAATGCACTTTACTGTTTTTTTTTAATTTTCAGAAGTATGAAACTATAATAGAAATCTTCAACTTGTCAAAATCCAGAACAAAGATTCCCATAGAGTTTCAATCCAATTTGTACATCCTATATAAGACCTACATAAACAATAGCAGGAAGTGTACTGAAGTGTATGAAGGAAATATCACAAAGTTCCACTGCTAGATAAAAAGCTAGACAACATCCATAACTACTGAATGAGAGAGAATCAGTTTATCCAATCTGATGTAGCCAGTCCTTAAATACATGTATGGAAAAGCAACCTGAAATGCTCAGTAGGTTTTAGATTGTAATAATTAAAGGGGAAGAAAGAGAGATCATGAATGGCAAGGGTTGGCCTGAGAATTTTGTAAATAGAGTTCTGATGGGGCCATAAGTACTTAACACTAAACCAAACTTTCTTATATGCTCCCTAATCATAACTAAACTCCCCAATATTTTGTCTGAGAGATGAGGCATACACTTTTTTCCCAAGGCTGAAATACATTTCTTAACCCCTGAACATAAGAGGAACATGATGCATCGGAGATAGCAGGTGATCAAATCTTTTTGTAATGTCTTGAAGATCAGGTTTTGCCACATGCTGAGGAGCTCTTAAAAGATAATGGCTTCTGGGGAGAGAGAGGAGTATTGTTTTCAGGAAGAATGGACACTGGTAGGTTGCTCATCCCTCTACAAGAGTGGTTCTCCACCTTCCTACTGCTGTGATCAATTAATGCAAGTTACTCTAGATGGACTGACCTCTCAACCATATAATTATTTTTGTGGCTACTTCATAATTGTAATTTTACAACTGTTATGAATCATAATGCAAATATCTGTTTTTTATCTGATGGTCTCAGGTGACCCCTGTGAAATCACTTCAACTCCCAAAGAAGTTTTGACCCACAAGTTGAAGACTACTACTCTATAGGTTAGCAACAATAATTGTACTCAATTAATTAAGGAATAATAAAATAAAAGTAAGTACTGGCGATTATTGGCATCTTAGAAATAAAATATTAGACCTGGCATTAAAAGTTGAATAACAACTTTGTCTTGTGTACTAGTGATTGCTATGCAAGCACTACCACTTGCAAAGGCACATGGAAAGAAAGGTGCTCAGAACATGCAATGCAAGGCTGGACAGATGACACAATAGTTATGAACACTTATTTCTCTTCCAGAGGACCTGGGTTTGATTACATGACAGCTCATAACATTTGCAGTTCCAGTTTCAGTGGATCTGATACATTTTTCTAGCCTTGATAGAGAATGCATGAGCAAACATGCAGGTAAAATATTTATGCACATAAAATAAAGATTTAAAGAAAAGGAGAGCGTAAAATAAAAGGCAGATGTGTTGGTAGGATCCTGGAACAATTGAAAGTAGGGGACATGATAGATATAATCAAGATAGTGCACATATAACAAATTTTCAAATGCTAAATGGAAGTCCTGCAGATGGATCCTGGTTTCCTGAGTTCCTGAGACATACTGGCTTCTATCTTAGTGCACCACAGTGTTCTATAGTCCTCATTGAGCTCACCTCTCTCTCTCTCTCTCTCTCTCTCTCTCTCTCTCTCTCTCTCTCTC
>NW_021604565.1:24830199-24856512 GCF_004785775.1 Grammomys surdaster | reverse complement strand
CTCTCTCTCTCTCTCTCTCTCTCTCTCTCTCTCTCTCTCTCTCTCTCTCTCTCTCATTCTGTGCCTGTGTGTATGTGTCCATGTGTTTCTGTGTTTGTGTGTGTGAATGCACATACACATATACATATATCCTTTTGGAGTGCCTAAGCCATAATTTAGAAATAGTGCAAATTTAAAATTCTGACAATTTTTAAAATTCAATTTTGAACTTCTTTGAACATTCAATGTCTCTTTAAATGTCCAGAGTTTGTCTCCTGTAGGCTATCACAAAATAAAAAATAGTTATAAGCATTCTTATCCCAAAACAAAGAAGCCGTAGTAAAAGGTAAACTCTAAGATCTAATGCTGCAAAAAAAAAAACCTTAATGTACAACATCTGGAATTCACGCCTGATGTTCTCAGATAGTCTATAGACTCAGCCTGTCTTATAATTTTAGGATGATTCTACTCCACACATAATTTGTCTTTGTAAGATATCCAATTTTCTGTGGTATCTAAAGGGTTCACCTTCACAAATGTGTTTTGAAGACTTTTCTTCATATGTCCAAAGCTCAGTCACTGTCAATAGTACTTCAAGCCTTCAAGTTCAGTACACTGTCAATAGTATTTCAAGCCTTCAAGTTCAGTACAATGTGGAGGATTTATACACTGGACAAATTCTTGTGCCAGTTGAATGTAGTGCTGAATCATTTCATGCTAATGTGTCTCTGTGTTGACACTGAGTCAATTCTTCCCAAATGGCTCCACCACAATGATGTTACCATTGTTACTGTGGCAAATTTTTTTTCAGCCCTAGGTTATCAACCTTCATTGTTTTCATGAGACATAGGTTTTACTTCCACAGATTTTTTAAATCAAATATATTACTCAAATATCCTAGAAACAGTTTTTGAGAGCATCTCAATCTTCCCTGAGCAACTTTACAGGTTAGGTTTTCATCAGCAGCATTTCTCAGCATTCTTACCTTCAAAGCATCCATAGAGATCATCATTCTCCAATCTCTGAGCATTCTACATATTTTTCAGCCTAAAGTTTAAAATACTTCCAGAGGTCTCTCTGAAACCAAAACGGCTAGCTCTATCACAGCACTGTGTCATACTTGATAACAATTTATGTCTTAGTTTGCTTATGTTTTAATGATAGACACCACTACAAAAAGCGACTTGAGTGGGAAATAGTTTATTTATTTCTCAGGTTGTAGTTAATCATCCAACTTATCAAGGCAGCAATTCAAGGCAGAAGCTTGAAGCTACAACCATGAAAGAAAGAAGAATGTAGTGGTTTGAATGAGAATGCTCCAACAATCTCAGGTATTTTGACACTTGATCCACAGATTATGGTACTGTTTAGAAATGTGTAAGAGATATGACCTTGTTGAATAATGTATCTTACTGCAGACAGGCTTTGAGAGCTTAAAGATTTGCTGCACTTCAAATCTGTTCTCTATTTTGTTAATTTGAAGGATTTTGTTTATACAGTATCCACCATGCCCTCTGACTCATGCCGTTTGTACATCCACATTTGTAGTGTTCCCCGAGGTCTGAGTGGAGAAATTTCATGGAGACATTCTCTTTATGGCTGACTATTCCAAAGCCTCTACCTTCCTGAATAATGTCTGGCTAGGGATCATCTACTGCAGGAGGAAGGTTCTCTGATGATGGTTAAACAAATCACTCATCTATGAGTATGGCAGAATGTTATTAGAAATCTTTTATCACTTCATTTATGTTTTTATTTTAGTTTCTGTTTTAGCTCAGCAGTATATCCTAGGTCATTGGGTTATCTAGTCTCTCAATTTTTATCATGCATGCAGTATCAGGTAAAAGTTTCATCTCCTAGAGTGGTCCTTAAGTCAAATCAGTTAGTCAGTGATTACTACCACAAGATTTGTGCCACCATTATTCTAGAATATCTTACAGATAAGACACCATTATAGATTAAAGGATTTGTGACTGAACTGTTGCTTATATTTCTCTTTTGGTAGTATATAGAGAACTTTACTGTACCAAACACACTAACATATCAGAATGAAGAGTATGCAGGTATCAATATCAGATTGACTTCTTCAAGTTCAATGAGCTGTGGAAGTATTGTGTTCAGCAACAAAAACTTGCTCTCAGTTTGTGAAGGTAACATATTAACTATGAGATCTCTTTGTTCAACAACTCAGTTAGGTGTTATTCAATACTGTAGGGATATTTTCTTAGTTAAGGACCAGTATTGGAAGGTCTAGCCCATTGTATCTGGTGCCTCACCTAGGCTGGTTATTCTGAGTTTTATAAGAAAGCAATGTGAGCACGACACATGGAACAAGGCAGGAAGAAGCATTACTCCAGGCTTTATGCTCCAGTTCCTGCCTCCAGTTCCAGCCTTAGCATCTCTCAGTGGATGGCCTGTCATACGAAAGTGGAAATGAAATAAATCCTTTCCATTCCAATTTGATTATGACCACAGTATCTTATCACAGGAATGGAAAACTTGATTAAGACATTTTTGTTCATATGTATGAGAAAAATATTTTTTGCTTTCACTAAAAATGATAAAAATCAAGTTGAAATCCTTCCTTGTTGGATTAAATGAAAACTTATTACCTTCCAGCTAATATTAGTTTAGCAATACATTTTTTTTTCACTTTACAAACTGGAAAGAATACAAGTGTAGGTTTTTTGCAAGTAAGTTTATATGGAATGTTTTGCATAATCACAGATTCGACAGAAAAAAAACATTCAGGAAGGAAACAGAATTCTGATAAAACACTTTATTATAAACTGCACCATGTGATATTTTAGGGTTTATCATTGTTTCTCTAGTATAATTTGAACTTAAATGAAGAGATCTACTTCATGTTTTCCTGCTAAATTTTATTTATTCTTATTTTATCATCTTATTATTTTTATGTTTGTTTCACAAAAACACGTTTATCAAAATAGAAAAAGTATCACTAAAAAATGGAATAGATGTCATATTTATTTGTTTTTTCCTAAAGGTAACAGAAAAGGACAAAACAAATAATGAAAATTATTAAAGTTTATGGCTCCATCTTCACCTTTGCTGTGAAAAATGTAGCTGTGCAGTAGTTCTTATCTGGCACAGCTAGATAAGTTCTAAAATATAGAACTAAATCTGAACTGGTTCTGAGAAATCCCTTAGTTCAATCTAAGGTACTATGGAAACATCACTGCCGTTCTTTGTTCTGACAGATCACATAGAATTTTCAGATTAGTATGTAACTGTTTATAATCTGTTGAGCTGATTCTGACATATTCCCAATGTTTTGTATAAACGTGGTTCCTAGTTTAGTCCTGTCACACACAAAAAAACTCTTATCATAATTCTTTATGACAGACATTGAATGTATTAACATAGATTTTTCATCTCTGCACTGTTCTGTTTTTCCCAGATGAAAATAAATACATTTGTCAAGCATTTTTGAAATAATTTCTGCCTTGGCACCCAAAAGATTGTATACTGCAGCTGTGTATCTATAACTAAGGGAGTCAGCTGAATAGGTGAAGAATTAAGGACTAAGCTGAAGCAATGTCTTTAGACAGCAATTTTTCATTATGTGTCCTCTAGATTCAGACCCTTACCAGTCTTTCTTCTGTTTTATAATTTGATTACACACACATCCTAACTATATAAACGCAGACCATGTTCTAGGAGATTGTCAGCATAAGCCTAGTAGACAACAAGAAAAACTGAAAAAAAAAAACCTCTAATTCACCTCAAATGATGTCATTCCTGTCATCTGAAACAGTAATAAAGTGTTCTATAAATTTAAAATAATTGCTACAGACGTATTTTAGTTGCCAAATAAATTATTTCCTCACTTTCATAGAAAATAGATTTTTCCCTTTACATATTATATCCTGATTACTATTTCCTCTTCTTCCAATCCTTTCAGCTTCCTCCCATCACCCTATCTTGATCTAACTCCTTTCTGTCATTCATTAGAAAACAACAGGCTTTAATAAAGACCAATAAGATAAAACAAAAAGTAATACATCAGCATGAGACAAAACAATACAGAAGAAAAAGACCCCAAGAGAAGGCACAAAAGAATAATTGTTCATACACTTAAGAATTTGATAAAAACATTAAACTGTAAGCCATAATATAAGCAAAAAGGGTAAAAAGAGAGATAAGATATATTATGAGATGAGATATATTATGGTATAATAGTACCATAAAACTTATGTAAAAGAAGAATCCTGATACAACATATGAGACAGTCAAGCACCAGAGATGCCTCTGAGTTCATATTATTGTGGCCATCCACTTCTGTACATGCTTATCCTTAAGGAAACTGTTTCCCCAGTGGCAATACCTAGAGAAAATTAGATTTTAATTTACAGGTAGTTATAAATTGCAGAGTATTTCTGAGTTATGAATGGATTCATGTATTCACTTATCCTCATCAGCCCTAGGACCCCAACTGTGCAGAATCTTGTAGGCTCTGTTCATACAGTCACAGACTCTGTGACTTCATATATATGTAGATCATATTGATTAGAGAATGTTGTTTTGTTTGTTCATTTTTTTTGCCTTTCTGTGACTGGATTGCCTCACTCAAGATCTTTTTCTCTATTTCTAACCATTTATTGAAAATTTCATGTTTTCAATTTTTTAAGGCTGAGTAATATACCATTAAGCAAATGTACTACACTTTATTCGTTGTTCTGATGAGGGACATCTAGTATTCTTCTAATTTCCAGATGATTGAATAAAGCACCAAATAAACATTGTTGGACAAGTATCTCTGTGGTAGAATAAAGTACCCTTTAGGTATATTCCCAAGAGTGGTATAGTTAGAATATGATGAAAATCAATTCCTATCTTCCTTAGATACCACCACAGTGATTCTCATAGCATCCATAACAGTTTGCAATCCAATCAGAAGTATAGGAAGTATAGGAGGGTTTTCTCTGCTCTATATCCTCACCAACATGAGTTGTCACTTGTTTTATTGAACTTGACCAATCTGATATGTATATAATAAAATCTCTAAATAGTTTTGATTTGCAATTTTCCAATGATTAAGGATGTTAACCATATTTTTAAGTGTTTCTCAGCCACTTCAGTTTTCACTTTTGAGAATTCTCTGCCTAAATCTGCAGCCCAATTCAATTTTAATTAGATAACTTGGTTTTGTGATATGTAGTTTGATATATAAGTATGCATATAAACACACACTCACACACACATATGTAGTTGGCAAAAAAAAAATCTATTTTGAAGGCTTCCTGTTTACCCAATTTGCTGTATCCTTTGACTTACAGAAGTTTTTTAATATCATGAATTTCCACTATTGTTTATGCCAGTGCCCATGCTATTGGTATTCTGTTAAGGAAGTCTTCTCCTGGGACAGTGATTTCAAGGATATTTTCTACTTTTTTTTTATCAAGTTCAGTGTATCTGTTTTTTGTTTGTTTGCTTGTTTGTTTGGTTTTTTGGTTGGTTGGTTGATTGGATTGGTTTGGATTTTGAGGTCCTTGATCCATTTGGACTTGAGTTTTGTGCAGGGTGATGAGTCTGGATCTACTTTCATTTTTCTACTTGCTGACATCCAGGTTGGCTAGCACACAAGCATATTTCATGTAATTTAAGGCTATTATGAAACGTTTTGGTTCCATGATTTTTTTTTCTCAATTCATTTGTTATTTGTATATAGAAGGGCTACTGAATTTTCTTTCTATTCATGACCTGAGGTTGCAGGTTGTTGAATTCTAATGGATACAAATTATCCTGACAATTACTGACTGGCTACATTTTTATGCTAATGTCTAAGCATCTGGCCTTGTGAAAAATTATAAATCCAGGTGCTGATATCTAGTCTTGTCTTTGTTAGATGAGTGTTTTTTCTTTGGTTTCTGTTACATAGTTTGATTGTGAGGATAGTGTTGTTTCTGTGTGTTGCCTGGTAGGAAATTGTATAGTAATCTTAAAGGTGTGGCCCCTGCAATTTTGGATAAAATGTGTTCCTAGATATTGGAGGTTGACACTTAAAAATGAAGATGGACTAAAACAGAGTGTTGATGGTTTCCTTGCTTTGAGGGAAACTGGGTGTTTTACCAGGATCTCCTTAGTCTTTTAGGAATGGGGATAGAAAATGAGAAGGAGCCACAACAGGTAGTCTGATAAAGACCTGGGTATAGGATTGGGGGATTGGATATGGAGGATAGGTGGAAAAAATCATAGCATTTAGTGTCATCATAAAGAAATTGGAGATATGTCATACTAGCAAGTTAATATCACACCTGAAAGCTTTAAGCAAAAAAGAAGCAAACATAGCCAACAGAAGTAGAATAAAGGAAATAGTCAAACTCAGGGTTGAAATCAATCATTTAAAAACAAAGAGACTAATACAAAGAGTCGACAAAACCAAGGGCTGGCTTTTGAGAAAATCAGCAAGATAGAGAACTGAAGGGCATAGAGACAGTATACAAATTAACAAAATCAGAAATGAAATGTGAGCCATTAACAACAGAAACTGAGGAAATTAAAAAAAAACAGATCGTACTACAAAAGCATATAGTTAAAAAAAAAACTAGAAAATCTATATGAAATGGATGTTTATTGAGATAGACACCACTTACCAAAAATAATCAAAAATAAATCAAGAACAGATAAACTCTTAAACAGATTTATAACTCCTAAGGCAATAGAAGCAGTCCTTAAAAGCCTACTAACCACTAACCAAAAACACGCTAAGGCAAGATGTTTTTAGTGCAAAATTTAACCAGACTTTCAAAGAAGAGCTAATACCAATACTACTCAAACATTTCCACAAAATAGAAACAGAAGGAACACTGCTTAATTCAATCTATGAGGCCACAGTTTTCCTGACATTTAAACCACACAAATACTCACCAAAGAAGGAAAACTTCAGACTGATTTCACTTATGAACATTGAGGCAAAAATAATCAATACAATTCTTGCAAACCGAATCCAAGAATGCATAAAAAACATCATCCACCAGACTCAAATAGGCTTCATCCCAGGGATGCAGGGATCATTTGTAATATGAAAATCCTTCAGACTATCACTCTTAATTTTTATACCTCCTGAGCCAGTTCCACAGGCTAAGATGAATTCTTTTTTTTTTCTTTTCTTTTTTGGTTTTTCAAGACAGGGTTTCTCTGTGTAGTGCTGGCTGTCCTGGAACTCACTCTTTAGACCAGGCTGGCCTCGAACTCAGAAATCCGCCTGCCTCTGCCTCCCAAGTGCTGGGATTAAATGCATGTGCCACCAACGCCCGGCTTAAGATGAATTCTTTATCAAAAGAAATTAAATTCATTCTTCCCTGGATTTGCTTTTGTATTCCAGCTGTGAGAAGGTAAATATATTTTGGTACTTTATAAAAATAATCAAGGTATGATAGAAAGTATTGATTTCTTACACAGTGATATTTACAAGATAAGTATTTATAATGCATAAAATTAAAATAACTTTAGATGTTTTCTTATCAGTTACCACTTATAAAAATAAGATAATTGCCTCATTTGTATTTATCTTCCTTTTTAATCTTGATCCCCACATTTTGATTTTTGTCAAGTGAATTATAATTATAAATTGCCATATAAATTATATATTTTTTATTTGGTGGTTATAACTTAAAAATTACTTTCTTCTTTGAAATAGAGTCATTGACCTTTACAAGCTTTTGAGCTATAGTTTTCCAAATTTCTTTCTGTATTTTTGTTTGATTTTAAGGATTTATATGTGATCTAAGTATGTAAATTTCCAGAAGAAACAACTTCTTGTCTGGCCCCAAATTTGTAAGGGTGCATTTACTTTCTTCAAGTATTAGTTCATTATAAAAATATTGATATAGTGCTGTCATTTAATTTTGTGCATAATTTTTTCTGTCTACATATCCATAAACTTCATGGGATAGTTGTTGGTGCTAATAATTTGTCTTAGTGTTTAGTTGCATATATATCATACAGAATATATACAACATAGAGTACAATTATACATAATCTAATATTGTGTATATTACAAATGTAATATATCACACACATAATACATCCAGTATCACTTTGAATGCATGTGCTTTAATTCCATTGTCATCATTTTTGCTCTTCCAACAAGAGTTGATTCCTCTCTACTCCTGTAAAACTGACTCCACAATGTTTTACCAGAAATTTAAATTGCTATATTGAAATTTTTATGTTTACAAATTTCAAATGAGACCTTGACTGTACCAATTTCCTTGGCTAATAAAGTTAAATAAATAGAGACAAATGATATGTGCTACATTTTAGCATAATATTTATCATTCAGCGTAAAATTTTAGCATAAGGTACTCTGTACCTTGCAATCTGCTATGTGCGAATTGTTAACTTTTTCTCTCAGCACCATTGTGAGTATAAAAACTATTTACAGTGATAAACATATACAACCACAGGTCTCTATGTGATGACAGCTTTGACAAAAACCCAACTTCAACTCAATATGAATTGGTAGGAACCAAATCCGCCTGAGGGTATGGCTTGTAGTGGATGATGGAAGAACTAGGAGTTTCATCAAAGAAGAATCAGATGTAGTAGAGCATTCAATTCCTGAGACCAATCACAGTTCGGTATGGCTTGCTCTACTCTGACAACCTGTGTCTTCTACAGGCTTTATTTATACATAAAATTATTTCCTCAGAAACTTTAATCCCTGATTACACAGTACTTTAGAATACATTTTCTTGTTTACATAAGAATATTGAAATAAGAACAAACCAAGCAAACAGCAATTTTATGACATCTCAAAAAATAGTGATAAAATCAATTTTCTTTTAACACAATATCTTCTTCCATAAGATTGAAGTCTTAGAGCCTTATTGTTACAGAAATATGTGAGAGGATGACTCTATTTGAATTTGATTCTATTTCAGTTTGGCACAGAATTAATTGATCAAAAGTTATTTCCTACTACCTCTTGTATCAAACTTGTCTTTCTACAAAAGTCAAATATCTCTAATCCTTGTTAAAGTCTTCATTTCCTTCCTCTATATTTCTTTTATATTTGACATAAGATCATTATTTTTTCTTTGATTCTGAGAATTATGTGTACCTTTTTGCCTAAGCAAAAGCAATCTGTTCTTTGTTTTTCTATAGTATCAGAAAAATTTTGGTCTAACAAGTTTGTTCAGAAAGTCAGGCAGTTCACTGAGTAAAAATGTTTTCCTCTGTGTTGACATCATGAGCACTTGTTTTAATATGAATCCTATCTGCATAACAACTCTGTAAATAATAGAATAACATCAGGATTACTAAAACTGCACACTTTTGGCTTCAGTAAGTTATCAAGGTCTGTCATCAATTTTATGATCAAAATCTCTTCTTATTCATACTAGGTTCTTGTTTCTGAAGCTGAATATAAAAACCTAATGATTCAATTACAGTCTATCAGCTTCTAGAATTTTCCTAAGATTTCCTTCTTTAATAATTTTTCTCAAATCCTCTGTCTCATGCTTACTAAGATGATTCATTATTAATCTAAAAGTGTAATAAGTTCTGAAAGACTCTATTGCTAGCATAACTGTTTTTATGAGGGAAATTCCATCAATTTTGTTCTTGTTTACACAAGCTTTTCTCATGCCAGCTCTAGGTCTCAGAGAGAGAGACCTTTAAAAATGAGAAATATAAGTACAAGCAAAAGGTGTGTAGGGAATTTCCACCAAGAGCACTGAAGAATCAATTCGGATGATCCAAGCATTGGAATGTTGGCAAACAGCACTTCAGGCTGTTCAGGTGGCACTACCACCTCACACTTTTTTTTTAAGTTGAAAGCATAGCATTAAACTAACCAGGCCTACAAACATTTATCCAGATGTCTGATGGTAAAGGGGAATTTAGAAAAAAGAAAACATAAAAATACTGATATCCAAGTTTATAAAATAGAACCAAGAATTACTGCATTCCACTTAGGAGTGAACAGCCAGCAGAAGAGTCAGAAAGTGAGAAATAACTTTGAACATATTGGCACAGGAGAAATTTTCCTGAACAGATCATCAGTGGCTCAGGCTCTAAAATCCACAATTGACAAATGAAACCCTATGAAACTGAAAAGCTTCTATAAGGCAAAGGAACTGTCGAGAGGATCTTAACTAACCCTACATCCAATAAAAGGCTATTATCCAAAATATATAAAGAACTCAAATTATTAGACTCAAAAAATCAAATAAACCAATTATAAATTAACAGAGTAGAGAATTAACAGAAAATTTTTAACAGAGGAATCTTAAATGGCCAAGAAGCACTTAGAGAAGTGTTCAGCAATCTTAGTCATCAAGACAATGTAAATCAAAATGAACCTGAGATTAGACCTTTCACCAATCAGAATGGTTAAAATCAAAAACCAAAGTGACAGCACATGCTAGTGAGAATGTGGAGAAAGGGGAAAACTCCATAGCTTATGGTACTGTAGCCTGGTACAACCACTATGGAAATTAATCTGGTAGTTCTTAAAATTGGAAAGAGTTCTGCTCCTGGGCATATAACCAAAAGATGCTTCACACTATCACAAAGACATGTATTTTACTATGCTCATAGTAGCATTATTTATTAATGCCAGAAACTGGAAGCAACCCAGATATCCCTCAACAGACTAATGAATACAGAAAATGTGGTTCATTTACACAAAGGGAGACTATCTATCTATTAAAAACAAGGACATTACAAATTTTGTAGGCAAATGGATGGGAATAGAAAATATCATCCTGTTGGCTCTATCTTGGGTATTTGGACTTTTTTTGTGTGTTGGGGGGGAGGTCATACCCACTTATTAGTGAGTACATACCATGCATGTCATTTTGGGTCTAATACCTCACTCAGGATATTTTACCCCACTCAGAATATTTTCTAGTTCCATCCATTTGCCTGCAAATCTCAGGATGTCATCATTCTTAATAGCTGAGTAGTATTCTGCTTTGTAAATGAACCACATTTTCTGTATCCATTCTTCTGTTGTAGGACACCTCAGTTCTTTGCAGCTTCTGGCTATCACAAACAAGGCCACTATGAACACAGTGGAACACGGGCCCCTGTGGCATGGTGGAGCATCTTCTGAGTGTATTCCCAAGAATGATATTACTAGATCTTAAGGTAGATCTATTTCCAATTTTCTGAGGAATCTCCAGATTGATTTCTAGAATAGTTGTACCAGTTTGCAATCCCACCAGCAATGGAGGAGTGTCCCTCTTTCTCCAAATCCTTGCCAACATGTGCTGTCACCTGAGGTTTTGATCTTAGCCATTCTGAGTGGTGTGAATCAGAATCTTAGGGTCATTTTTATTTGCATTTCTCTGATGACTAGAACTCAAAGAGATCAACAAGCTGAAGGGCCCAAGTGAGGATGCCTCAGTCCCACTTGAGAGGTAGAGGAAAGCAACCACAAGGGAGAGGGAGAGACCTGGAAGGGAAAAAGAATAAGGGTAGGAATGGGGAACATGATCAGGTATTGTGTGTGGGGAAAAGGACTGAAATCCCTGAGAGCCAGCAGATAGAATGAAAACATGTGACCTCAGGAGGTAGGAGGTAGGAGGACCCTCCATAATGTACCAGAGACCTGGCAGGTGAGAGATTCTCAGGATTCAAAGAGAAAGATGAAATGCCCTACATTGAAAAGAGGGAACTTGTAGAGCCCACCTACAGTAGAAAGACAGGGCATCACATGATGGAGTAGGTTGCCATCCCATAGTCAGAACTCTGACCCATAATTGTTCTTGTCTGAAAGAACTACAGGGATAGAAATGTAGAGGAATCTGTAGAAAAGAAGGTTCAGTGACAGGCCCCAAAGTGGGATCCAATTCAAGGAGAGGCCCCAAGACCTGACACTATTATTGAGGCTATGGAACACTCACAAAGAGGAATCTACCATGTCTGCCTTCTGAAAGATCCATCAAGCAGCTGAAAGAGTCAGATGCAGATACTTGCACCCAACCAGTGGATAGAAGATGCTGACCCATGTAGTTGAATTAAGGAAAAGCTGGAAAAAAACGGAGGAGAAGGAGACCCTGTAGGAATACCAGAAGTCTCAACTGACCTGGATCCCTGAAATCTCTGACACTGAGCCACCAATCAGGCAGCATACACTAGCTGAGACCCCCAAAACATATAGAGCAGAGGACTTCAGGGTCTGGCTTCAGTCAGAGAAGATGCACCTGATCCTAAACAGACTGGAGGTCTCAGGGAATTTAGAGGTCTGATGGGGTTGAGATGGTGGGTGGGGACATCCTTGTGGAGACATGGAGTGTGGGACCAGCCCCAGATGGGGTCCTGCGAGAATCTCCAGCTTGGCTAAGGATGGGGTGCGAACAGCCATTGCCTTCCCCCGGAAGCTGTCCGGAGGGATTGTGTGCAGACAGGGAGAGCTGCTGCCTCTGCTGCCTCAGACCGAATCTCCACGGTGGAGAAGGGAAGTGTTACAGCTCTTTGAAAACTGTTACAGCTCTTTGAAGTGCCCTCCTGAGGCACTGGCTGACCAGCAAAAAGGGGAGGGTCCATGACAGAAGCTCTCAGACAACGGGATGAATCTCCCACACACTTTACTTCTAAGTTGGGAAGAACTCAGTTTGAGGTGGGTTAAGGTCCAGCAGCAGGTAACCCCTATTGGCTTGGTCTGAGAGCTTGGAGATGCCTCATCTGCATGTGGGGGTGCAAATCCTACGTGATGGCCATAAGCCTCTCTGTAGGGGCTGTGGAGGGCTGAAGCTAAGAGAGCCAGAGGCCCAGGAAGAGCTGAACACCTTCAGTCTCAGGGGTCTTTCCAGGGTTCAAAGCTCATTCAACCAGGAGCTCTCATAGCTCACCGCCCCACAAGGGGCAAGCAGCAGGTATGGAATGTGGAACAGTCTGAGGGTGGATAAGAAGGAGAATAAAATCCTCAGTTTAAAATAGACAAAGAAAGAAAAAAGTAAAAAAAAAAAAAAGAAAAGAAAAAGAAAACAAAAAAGTCATTCTGAGCAATGTAACCCAGCCCCAAACTTATATGTCTACTACCTTGTTCACATTGATAATTGAATATTAGCTAAAATGTCTAGAATAACCATGATGCACCTCATAGACCCTAAGAAGTTGAACAAGAAGGAAGGCCCAAGAAGGATATAGAATCACACTTAGAAGGGGGAACAAAATAGTCATAGGAGGCAAAAGGGAAGGGGGGACCTGGGTGGGAAAAAGAAAGGGAAAAGGAATGGGGACAGCTGTGGGGGAACAGTAGAGAAACAGAGATCACTAAAAGAATGATGGAAATCTGCAACTGCAGGGTTAGTGGGTGAAGGCAACCTCTAGAGAGTTCCAGAGACCTGAGATGCAGGGAATCCAGCAGACAGACATGACACTACTGAAAGGATAGCAACACCAACACACCTTCAAATTTCTCAACCCAAAATATTTCCTGCCTTAAATGCATGGACAAAATTGAGTAGAGGCTGAATGAAAGGCTGACCAATGACCAGGCCAACTTGGGATCCATTCAATAGGCAATCACCAAACCCTGGCACTATTTCTGATGTTCTCTTGAACTTGCAGAGAGGAACCTAACATGGCAGTCCTCTGAGAGGCTCCATCAGTAACAGACTAAAACAACTGCAAGAAACTCATGGTCAAGCATTGGCTAGAGGTATAAGACCTCTATGGAAAAGTTAGGGGAACAAATGAAGGAACTGAAAATGATGGCAATTCCATAGGATGACCAACAGTGTCAACTAAACAGGACCCCTGGAAGTTCCCATAGACTAAGCCACCAACCAAAAAGCATACATGAGCTGCTCTGAGGCCCGGGTACACACATAGCAGAGGACTACCTTGTTTGGACTCAGTGGAAGAGGATGAGCCTAATCCTGTGGAGCCTTGATGCCCAGGGAGAGGAAATGACTGAGGTAGGGCACCCTCTCAGAGGTGAAGGGGAGGGGAGATGAAAGAAGAACACTGGTGAGAGTAAAGGGAGAGGGAGCAACGTTTGGGATGTAAATAAATAAAATAACTAATTAATAATTAAATACAGAAAAGAAGAACATCAAGATTCATAAAACTGCTTATTTTGGCTTCAGGAAGGTATCAGGACAAATTTCTAAGAGGCCCTTAACAGTGAGAAATGTAAGTACTTTTTATCATTTATTTTTATTTTCTCTTCTATTTATAGTTAAATTTAGAATTGGCAACCATAAAAACATTGAAACTTTTTCCAACAATGTCAGTCTTGGTATTACTCCTCTGTGTATTGAGATTTTTTCTATTCTCCCATTTCACTAATGTATTCTATTTTTAAGTTAATAACTATCTGGAATTTAATATTTGTAATTAATTTTCTTTTAATTAGTGCATTTGTATTTAAATTTCCTTCATACACTATATATTGAGAGGGGTCACTTTTTTCCTTTCCTCCAATTTTACCTACATTCTCCTTTACATCAATACCTTACCTTTATTTTATTTCTTTGGAAATAGATTTTATTTTCTTAAAATTATTTATTTTGATCATAGTTTCATCACCTGCTCCTCCCCCAGATCTTCCCCACCTCCCTACTCATTCAACTCCATGCCTTTTTTCTTGCTATCTTTAGAAAAGAAAGGTGAAGACAAAGCAGAGCAAAATGAAAGAAAACAGATAAATGAGTGGAAAAAAAGAAAAAAGGAAGTCATGACAAGCAGACACACATACAGTTTCTCTCTCTCTCTCTCTCTCTCTCTCTCTCTCTCTCTCTCCTCTCTCTCTCTCTCTCTCTCTCTCTCTCTCTCACACACACACACACACACACACAGACACACAGACACACACACACACACACACACACACACACACCACAGAAAGCCTATAAAAACATAAAATCAGAAGCCATAATATATAACAAAAGACCAGTCACGTTGAAAAGAAATGCCCAGAAAAGTCATTTTAGTTGGCTTTTTATACTCAAGCCATGGATCCTACCCTGAAATCCTACCAATATCCAATGATCTTTTTTTAAAATTTTGTTTCCTTAATATAATGTATTTTAAATTTTTAAGGGACAAATTACAAATTTTCTTCTTATTCCAGTCTTTATCTTTTTGTACATTGCAGACTTTATCCCCCTCCCAGTTCACCTTCTGACTGTTCCACATTCCATATCTCCTCCCCCAACGCACATCCTGTCTACAAGACGACATACCCACTGCCCCAGCCCCACCCCACTAGACCTCCTCATTTCCTGGGGCCTCAGTCTCTTGAGGGTTAGGTTCATCTTCTCTGAATGAATCCAATTTTTCTTATCTTGTTCTTTCAAACTAAATTCACTGGAATCTAAACATTGGTTACTAGAACTTTTAATTTGATGGGTTTCCTTTATGAAACTAGTTTTATTCTAATTATTTTCACACCACTTTAAATGTGAATTTTTAAAATTTTTATTAGGCAATTTATTCTGTGTGCTTTTTTTCTCTAAGGATATTGAAGAAACAGGATCACGGGCACAGTGTTAATTCACAGATTTCCTATCACTCCTTAAGGATGACATCAACTATTTAACCCTTTCATTCACATCTTTCCACATAATAACTGCAGTTAGTGACAGGGGTATTAATCTCATGGTTACTACGTTTAGGTTTATATATCTCTTTCAATTCTCCTGCTGAATCAACAATATAAGCTATTATAATAAAATATGAGTTCTCTTAATTCTCTTTTGTGAATAACTTGTATTATAGTGATCTAGAAATACCATTTTATTTAGTTATTGCATGATCAGTCTTCAAACCAACTCCTAGTAACTTTACAAAGAATTTCCTTCTTATAAGGCTTTAAAATTGCTGATTTGTTTTTTTACCTAAAATATTCTAAATTGCATGATAGAATGCCTTTGTCCTTTACAGGCTCAATTTAGCTGTGATATCCAAATATGTATTACCCTGAAAAAAATACATAATCCTTAGTTCTTTTATTTGCTTTATTGCTTATGATCATATTTTATCACATCAAAGTACTGGACATAAAATATCAGGGATGATAAAAGTTACTTACCAAGAAAGATAAATCTCCAAAGGACATTTTTTGTTACAAAAACAACAATTGTTTTTGTTGTTGTTCAAATTGTTTTCTTTTGTTTTGCTTGCTTTCACCACTAGTTCTGAACTTTAAAAACTGAGTGTCTCCCAGTTACTAACTGCTAAATGCACATCCTAAGATATCACAATGAATACACCTGTCTGACCTATTTGTTTACACAAGTTAAATTTGAATATGCCTTGGCCTGCATAGACTACATAGTAAATTTCTAAATACTTACAAATTATCTTTATAAACAATATTCTAATCAGGTTGTCCTTGACACAAGAATAAAGGTCTATGTGAGATATGCTGTATAAAAAGAAATGGAAGTCAGAAGACCAACTCTTGTAGCCTTATTGAGTGAGTGGCCTAGAAACACAATGCACCCTATCAAAGGCACTGAAATCAAACTATATAATGTGTATTTGGTAAGAAAACAGAGCTTAGATATGGCTAAACTCCATGAATGAATAACTCATATGAAATAAATGATTTTAATTGTCTTGTCTATGGTGATCATATATTGATGTATATCTAAACAAAAATATCATAATTTTGCATTTTAGATATAGACACTGAAATGTAAGTAGAATTCAAACTTCAAAGTATGTTCACTGTTAAATCTCAAATCTTATCATCACATTTTCATAAGTAAGACAGCATATTATCAGTCCAATTAAAACAACTACATCAGTGGAATCTGAATGAATTAGAAATTTCAGAAAAATTTTTATACAGTATATATCATGACAAGGATGATACTTCAGAGACCCTAGACAACATGAGAAACGTCCTTCTTTAATGGGATGCAAAGCTATGTAATGCTCTATAAATGGCTGCTACACAACAGAGAAGGATGCTAAACATCACAGGTTAGTATTCCCAAAGTTATCAATTAGTGTGATTCAGTAGAGTTAGAGGGACCTCAGCTGTGTTCTGTTAAGAAACTTAATGTAATGTATACACATTCATTAATACTTCATTCAATACATAATATATCTGGTAAATGATGTATAAATTAGCTAGTTTTCACCTGCCTCTTCCACAGGGGATGATCATCAGTATGTCTACCCCTCTGAAGACCTCAAAGTTAGTAGGCTACTGAGGATATCTGTTGAGTCCATGACAAAGGAATTCAGTCTGAAGGTCTCCCAAGATATCTGCTGCACCCAGAGCAACAGATCATCAGTGTGAATGCCCCTCTGAAGACTCCACAATCTGAACACCTCCAAGATTCTTCTAGCAACCTAGGGTCATTGGAAGCAGGTTCCAGACAGAGATACCCAGGAAAGTTAACACCAGAGAACCAGATGGTGAGAGGCAAGCACAAGACCATAAACAACAGAAGTCAGTATACTTTGGCACCATAGGAACCCGTTCTCCCACCTCAGCAAGCCTTGGATAAGCCGACAAATGTAAAAATCAGGATGCTGACCTAAAATCTCAACTCATGAAGATAATAGAATCCTTCAAGGAGGCTATAGATTACTCACTGAAATGAATGAAAACAGGTAAAAACACTTAAAAAGGAAACAAAGAAATACCTTAAAGAAATACTAGGAAACACAAATGGGTGAAGGAATTGAACAAAGCAACAATTACAGGTCCTTAAAATCTCTTAACATCAATAGATTCAATTCCACAATAAAAAGACCTAGACTAACATGCCAGATACATAAATAGGACCCAGCATTTTGTTGCATACAGGAAACACACCTCAATGACAAACACAGACACTACCTCAGAATTAAAGACTGAAAAACCATTTTCCAAGAAAATGATCCCAAGCTGGAGTAGCCACTCTAATATCCAGTAAGTTAGGTTTTCGACCAATAGTTTCAAAAGAGTTGGGAAGTGATACTTGATACTCATCAAAGGAAAAATCTACCAATATGAACTCTCAATTCTGAACACCTATGCCTTAAATGAAAGGGCACCTATATATGTAAAATAAATGTTACTAAAAATCATAGCACACATTGATCTTCACCCAATTACAATGGGAGATTTCAACAACACACTCTCAGTGACTGACAGATCATGGAAACAGAAATGAAACAAAGGCAGTGAAACTAACAGAAGTTATGAACCAAATGAATTTAACAGATATTTATAGGACATTTTATCTTAAAACAAAAGAATATAACTTCCTCTCAGCACCTCATGGCACTTTCTCTATAATTGACCACATAATCAGTCACAAAACAAGTCTCAACAGATACAAGAAGATTGAAATAATCCCATGCATCCTATCAGACACTACGGACTAAAGCTGGTCTTCAATAACAACAAAAACAACAGAAAGCCCACATACACATTGAAGCTGAACAAACAACTCTCAATATTAACTTGGTCAAGGAAGAAACAAAGAATAAATTAAATAAATTTTTATAAATTAAATAAATTTTTTATAATTTAATGAAAAAAAAACACACACAACATACCCAAACTTATGGGGCAGAATAAAAGCAGTGGAAAAAACAACAACAACAACAACTCATAACTCTGAGTGCCTCCATAAAGAAATTGGAGAGAGCTTACACCAGCAGCTTAACAGGACATTTGAAAGCTTTAGAACAAAGAGAAACAAATCCCCCCCAAGAGGTGTAGACAGCAGGAAGTAATCAAAATCAAGGTAAAAATCAACAAAGTAGAAACAAAGAGTTCTATTTAAAGAATCAACAAAATCAGGAGCTGGTTCTTTGAGAAAATCAACAAGATAGATAAACCCTTAACAAGGCTAGCCAGAGGGCACAGAGACAGTATCCAAATTAACAAAATTATTAATGAAAAGGGAGACATAACAATAGAAAACAAAGAAATTTTAAAAATCATCAGATCCTACTACAAAAGCCTATATTCAACAAAACTGGAAAATTGGGATGAAATGGACATTTTTTGACAGATACCAGGTATCAAAGTTAAATCAGGATCCTATAAACCACCTAAACAGTCCTATAATCACTAAAGAAATAGAAGCAGTCATTAAAATATCCCAACTGAAAAACAGCCCAGGAACAGATGGTTTCAGTGCAGAATTTTATTACACCTTCAAAGAAGATGTAATACCAATACTTTTCAAACTATTCCATAAAATAGAAACTGAAGGAATACTACCCAATTCATTTAATAAAGCCTCAGGCACACTAGTACCTACACACACACACACACACACACACACACACACACACACAAAGACCCAACAAAAATGTTCAATAAAATTCTCACAAACTGAATGCAAGAACAAATCAAAATGATTATTCACCATGATCCAGTAGGCTTCATCCTGGAATGCAGAGATGGTTCAATATACAAAAATCCATCAATATAATCTACTATATAATCAAACTCAAAGGAACAAAAAGAACACATGATCATCTTATTAAATACCTAAAAAGCATTTGACAAAACTCAACACCCCTTCATGTTAAAAGTCTTGGAAAAATCAGGAATTCAAGGCCCACACCTAAACATAGTAAAAGCAATATATAGCAAACCAGTAGCCAACATCTAAAGTGAGAGAAACTTGAAGCAATCCCACTAAAATCAGGGACTAGACAAGGCTGCCCACTCTCTCCCTACCTATTCAATATAGTACTGGATGTCCTAGCCAGAGAAATTAGACAACAAAAGAAGGACAAAGATATACAAATTGGAAAGGAAGAAGTCAAAATATCACTATTTGCAGATGATATGACAGTATACCTAAGTGACCCCAAAAATTCCACCAGAGAACTCCTAAAACTGATAAACAACTTTAGCAAAGAGGCTGGATATAAAATTAGCAAAAACAGATCATAGCCTTCCCATATTCAAATGATAAGAGGGCTGAAAAATAAACTACAAAAACAACACCCTTTACAATAGTCATAAAAAACATAAAATATATTGGTGTGACTCTATCCAAACAAGTGAAAGGATCTGTATGACAAGAACTTCAAGTCTCTGAAGAAAGAAATTGAAGAATACCTCAGAAGATAAAAAGATCTCCCATGCTCATTGATCAGCAGGATTAGCATAGTAAAAATGGTCATCTTACCAAACACAATCTATAATTTCAATGTAATTTCCATCAAAATTCCAACTCAAATCTTCACAGAGATAGAAAGATAAATTCACAAATTCATTTGGAACATCAAACATCCAGGATAGTGAAAATTATTCTCAACAATAAGAGAACATCTGGAGGAAATCACTATCCCTGATTCAAGCTCTACTAGAGAGCAATAGTGATAAAAACTACATGGTATTAGTATAGAGACAGTCAGGTAGATCAGTGGAATACAACTGAAAATTCAGAATTAAACCCACACACCTATGGTTTCCTGAAATTGGTCAATGAAACTAAAATCATCCAGTGGAAAATAGACAGCATATTCAACAAATGGTGCTGGCTCAAGTGACAGTCAACATGTAGAAGAATGCAGATTGATCCTTTCTTGTCTCTATGTACAAAGCTCAAGTCCAAGTGGATCAATGACTTCCACATAAAACCAGATACACTGAATCTAAAAGAATAGAAAGTGGGAAGGAGCCTCAAACACATGGGCTCAGAGGAAAAATTCTTTATTAGAACACCCAATGGCCCAGGCTATAATATCAACTATAAACTGAATCTCAAAAAATTGAAAAGCTTCTGTGAGGCAAAGGATACTGTCAGTAGGACAAAATGGCAACCAACAGATAAGGAAAAGATCTTTATAAATCCTATATCCAATAGTGGGATAATATCCATTATATACCAAGAACTCAAGAAGTTAGACTCCAGAGAATCAAATAAACCTATTAAAAATGGGGTATAGAGTTAAACAAAAAATTCTGAGGAATACTGAATGGCCAAGAAGTACCTAAAGAAATGTTCAACATCCTTATTCAACAGGGAAATACAAATCAAAACAACCCTGAAATTCTACCTCATGCCAGTCAAAATGTCTAAGATCAAAAACTCAGGTAACAGCAGATACTGGAGAGAATGTAGAGAAAGAGGAGCACTCTTCCATTTTTGGTGGGATTGCAAACTGGTACAACTGCTCTGGAAATCAGTCTGGTGGTTCCTCAGAAAACTAGACATAGTACTACCTGAGGACCCAGCTAAACCACTCCTGGGCATATACCCAAAAGGTGCTCCAACATATAACAAGGACATATGTTCTACTATGTTCATAGCATCCTTATTTATAATAAACAGAAGTTGGAAACAACCCAGATGTCTCTCAAAAGAGGAATGGATAATGAAAATGTGAAACATTTACACAATAGGTGGAGTACTACTCAGCTATTAAAAACTGTGAAATTTGCAGGCAAATGCATAGAACTAAAAAATACCACCCTGAGTGTGGTAACCCAATCATAAAAGAACACATATGATATGTACTCACTGATAAGTAGATATTAAGCAATGTTCACAAAACCCACAATACAACCCACAGACAATATGATGCTTAAGTGTGGATGCTTCAGTCATACTTATAAGGGAGAACAATATAATCAGGGGATGTAGAGGGTGTGAAGGTCTTGGGATGAAGAGAGGAGAGGCATGGGAAAAAGGGGTTCAAGAAGAGGTGTGTGAGGAGACAGGGGAGATGTACAGAGGGTCAGCAAATTGAACAGAGGTGTGTAGCAATGGAGTTGGAGAACTGGAAGAAGCCACCAGAAAGTCCCAGATACCAGGACACAATGGAGATAGCATTAGCTGAAATATCCAAAAAAGGGGAGACAGAATCTGTAGAGATCATATCCAGAGGTTAGGCACAGCTCCTGTTTGAAGGATGTGGCTGCCTTCCTTTCTCTAAAAGTTTAACTGAGAATTGCTTCAGTCTAAAGGAAGTACAGGGACAAACTGTGGAGCAGAGACTGAAGGGAAGACCATCCAGAGACTGCCCCACCTGGGGATCCATCCCATCTGCAGACACCAAACCCAGAAACTAATGCTGATGCTAAGAAATGCTTGCTGACAGGAGCCTGTTATGGCTGCCGCTTCAGAGGCTCTGCCAGAACCGATCTAATACAGAGCCGAATAATCACAGCCAACTCAGATTTCTCAGGGACCTAACCACCAACCAAAGAGTATACATGGAGAAATCCATGGCTCCAGCTACATTTGTATCAGAGGAAGGCCTATCTGGTATCAATGGGAAGTGACTCCCTTGGTCCTCTGGAGGCTTGATGCCTATCATAGTCAGTGTTACTACTATTCCCGCACAAACATCATGACCAAGAAGTAAGTTGGAGAGGAAATGATTTATTCAGCTTACAGTTCCGCATTGCTGTTCATCACTAAAGAACGTCAGGACTGGAATTCAAGCAGGTAGAGAAGGAGGAGCTGATGCAGAGGCCATGGAGAAATGTAACTTACTGGCTTGCTTCCTCTGGGTTTTTCAGCTTGCTTTCTCATAGAACTAACGACTATTAGCCTAGGGATGGCCCCATCTACAATGGGTCCTCCCACACTTGATCACTAATTGAGAAAATGTTTTACAGTTGGATTTCATGGAGGCATTTCCACAAGGGAGACTGTTTTCTCTGTAATAACTCCAGCTTTTGTCAAGTTGACTCACAAAACCAGGCAGTATAATGCTCCAGCATATGGGGATGCTAGAGTGTGGATGAGTGGCTGGATGAGCACTGTCATAAAGGCAAAGGGGTGGGGAGATGGGATGGGGACTTTGAGAGGGGAAACTTGTAAGGCAGATATCATTTTAAATGTAAACAAATAAAATGGTTAATGTGTAGGGCAGATCTCATGCCTGGGTCGCGCGGGGGCGGCCTGGCGCGGGCCGGAGCCCATGCGCCCACACACAGATGTCAGGGCGGTCTCGGGATGGCGGGCGTGCAGAACCGACCGTGGAGAAAAGGCTTCTCATCCCCTGTCCCATGAGCTGGCGTGCACCAACAAGAGACACAGGACACAAGCTGCACGGCTAACTAGAGTACAGAGAGCTCCGGGGCGGACGAACAACTTCTCTCCCTCCCCCTGCCCCGCGCGGACAGGGGCATGCGCAAGCCTTGACTTACTTGAACGAAGAGTCCAGAATTTAAGAGACATGTGACGATTTAAAATATGTTGATTTATTAACAGATGACCGGCTTGGGTGATGAATGATGAAACGCTCTCCTGAAAAATGTCGGTAGGTGTCTTGCTTATATATTGGAAACGGAGGAGAAGGGCGGAGCCAGGGAAATCTTGAGGCAAAGATTTGGTCTCTCCACCCCCTCTCTGGGCTCTGGGGAGTGTGGCCAAATTACAGTCCCACACTTAATGAATAAAAGGAGGAGGAGAATGAGGACATCAGGAGTTTTGCAAGCAAAGGGATGGAACTAGAAAATAGGACCCTGAGTGAGATAACACAGATCCAAAAGGATATACATATATGTACTGATTAATGAATGGATATTACTAAAAGTACAGAATACATAGAATACAATCTACAGAACTCAAGAAGATTAACAAGCAGAAGAGCCCAAATGAGACTATTTCAATCCCACTTGGGTAGGAGAAGAAAATAATCATGGGAGGCAGAGAAAGGGAGGGACCTGAGAGGGATTCAGGAGAGGGAGGAGAAAAGGGGAATATGACCAGGCAAAGGAGATCAGACAAGATAGTAGAGAAGCCCTGTGGCCATCAGAATGAATAGAAATATGCAACCTTGGAGGGTAGAAGGTTGTGGGGGGGGGGCGACCCTCTAGAGAGTACCAGAGACCTGGGAGGTGAGAGACTTTCAAGACTCAAAGGGAGGGACCTTAGATGACATGCTCAACAGTGATGAGAGAAAACTTCTAGAGTCCATACAGTAGAAAGGCAGGGCATCAAGTGAAAGGATAGGGTTGCCATCCCACAGTCAAAAATTCTGACCCAGAATTGTGCCTGGCTAAAAGAACTGCAAGGACAAAAATGGAGAAGAGACAGAGAGAAAGTAAATCCAGTGACCTGCCCAACTTGGGATCCATCTTGATAGAACTACTGATGCTATGATGTGCTTACAGAGAGGAGCCTAGCATGGCTGTCTTCTAAGAGGCCCAACAAGCAGCTTACTGAGACAGATATAGATACTTACACCCAACAATTGGACTGAAGTCACAGATCCCTATGATTGAATTAAGGAAAGGCAGGGAAAAGCTTAGGCCAAACCCACAGAAAGACCAGAAATCTCAATTAGGTCAGACCCGTGATATCTCACAAACTCTGAGCCACCAACCAGGCAGCGTACACAAGCTGGTATGAGACCCACTGAAACACATATAGCAGAGAACTGACTGGTCTGGCTTCAATGGGAGAAGATGTGCCTAACCCTGGAGTGTCTTGAGGCCCCAGGGGGTGGGGGTGGGGCTGCTGGTGGTAGGTTACATCCTCGTTGAACCAGGGGTGAAGAAGAACAGAATAAGGAACTGTAGGAGGGGGGACCAGGAGGGGGTCAGTGGCTGGACTGTAAAACAAAAAAATAAAAGTAGGAAAAAATTACTTTTTCTTCTCTGGTGTTTATCTATTTACACAAAAATATTTTCACTTATTTCCAACAGCCAGCTAATATAGATAATCGTGTATCTTATTGATACTCTCAATGGACCTTTAGAAATCTTGGACATGTCTATCCAAAAGCATACACATATCATTAAGTGCTACATCAGTGGCTATATTTAGACTTTCTTACCTCAAATATACCTGGCTTTGGCTAGCATAATAGAAAACATCTATTTTTCTAGTGCTGGGGAAAATGATGCTGGACGATTAAATTTTGTAACACCAGCTGTAGCTAGATAATATGTCACTGCCTACAAAAAATACAGTATACCTGAATTTCTAACTGTCAGCATTTATGTAACAATGTTATTGGTTAGGTATCTAATGTAACAACTCTCCAAACTGTATTTTCACTTGGCTATCTGACTTCAGTTTCTTTTGGAATATTTTGTGGTGTTCTTCTTAAGTTTCTGTGGACCTTGGCCTCTATTTCTCAGTTACACTTATAATACTTATCTCTAATAGTCTTTTTAAGAGCAGTTAGCTGTGGTGCTTATCATTTGTGCCTGGCCTTTAATATCTCACCTTTCTCCTAGTTTTATCTAATCTATCCTCTCAGAACTCATCCACTTCCTTGAGAATACTTTTCTTCAACTAATTCAATCGAACTGAATTGTTTTGTTTTTATTCCTGTAGGGCTTCTATTTTGATCATGCAACTGAAGCATACTTCTCAAATCATTGCAGTTTCTTTTTTATTTCTAAGCACAATCTGGTTCTAAGGCTTAAATATTCAAGCTTCAAAATATCCATCTTTTTTTTTTTACTTTGAAGTAATGTAACTGATTTTTATTCTTCTCCAAGTCATAAAATGACATATCATTTTAATATACAAGACATCACTATTATTTAATCTACCATTTTAATATTAAAACATACTATTTGAAAGTCATCGAAAATTAAGTTCTAGCTATAGCATATGACACTAAAATTTTAAAGTCAGTTTGATATCAAATAGTGAGTAGTAATACCAATGAGTTGGGGAATATGCCACATGAATCTCAAGTCATATCTCCTAGAATAGCTTCTTCTTTAAACTTAGATGTAGAAATTAATATGGGCTATTTTACTTAAAGCTTCTTAGGATGCTTGGTTCTCAACTCTTACTCTAGACGTCCTAGCCATCCATTCTGAGATTGGGAATGAGAAAACCCTCAGTAGTACTTTAAAAGTCCAATTCTTTGCTATCAAGCTTGCTTAAGCCCTGAGGCTTACTCATAATAAAAAGAAAGTATTTCTTTGCCACACTCCTGTCTGGCACCTCACAATTGACCTATTTAGTACAGTTTTTCTGGTATATTGTGTCCATGTCCTCCCCCAAAAAGTTATACATATACTACATATGCATGTACACATAAACATACATACATATATACACACACACATATATGTATGTATGTATGTATGTATGTATGTATGTATGTATAAGAAAACATTAAAACCAACCTAAGTCACCCTACAGAAATTGGCATAATCAGGACAAGGAATGTGAAATAATTATGAATAATATGTGACTTAGTTACTGTTGTATTGCTGTGAGGAAATAACAATTACCAAGGAAATACACAAAAGGAAGCATTAAATTTGCAGCTTGCTAACAGTTTTTTGAGTGTTAGCTCATGGTCATCATACTGGAAAGAAATAGGCATTGAGTTGGAGCAGTCATTGAGAGATTTACATGTTGAGGTGAAAGTAATAGTTAGAGAGAGAGTGAGAAAGAGAAAATGAGAGGAGGAAGAGGGAGAAGGAGAGGGAGGGATGGAGGGAGGGAGAAG
>NW_021604565.1:24785869-24829799 GCF_004785775.1 Grammomys surdaster | reverse complement strand
GGAGAGGAGAGGAGAGGAGAGGAGAGGAGAGGAGAGGAGAGGAGAGGAGAGGAGAGGAGAGGAGAGGAGAGGAGAGGAGAGGACTGAGCCTTGTGGTCTGGGCTTCTGAAAACCCTAAACCACTCCCAGTGACACACCTGCTCAAACAAGGCCACACTTACATGAACAAAACCACACTTCCTAACCTTCTCAAACAGTTCTCTAACGAATGTCTAAGCATTCAACCACTTCAGTATGTGCAGACCATCCTCATTCAAATAACCACAATACTTAAGGGTACATCATATACTAAATTGATGAACATCAAGCAGAATAAATTTGAACAAATTTCACTAAGATATACCTTACAATTTATGAGAAGCAATCATTATTGACTATCATTAGTCATAAACTCAGACCTATTTTATTGTATGAAGGGCACTAGTTAGCCAAGTAGTACTTCACTTTTTTCTTTTATCACTATTGCACATTGATATAAAAGCACTATTGGCATATAGTTAGTAGAGCTCAAGAATGTGTTGCTAACTTTCCTACAGTGGTTAGCATCTCCTTGTAACAAAGACAAAAGTACCAAACTAGAAAAGAAAATAATGTCAGAATTGGGAAATACTTCTTTATACAAATTCTTAGAAGTGGTTAATTTTTTATTAGATATTTTATTTACTTAATTTCAAAAGTTATCCTCTTTCTTAGCTTCCCCTCCAAAAAGCTCCTATCCCATCCCCACTCAAGCTACTGAACTAATAGGAACCCTTAAACAATAAAAAGATGTTTTCACAAAATTTCAGGTTAAAATTTCTTAACACATGTTGAACAGTGAAAAGAAGCTAGATTGCATCAGAACCATGAGAGATATAGATGATTTCCATGGAGGGAAATCATCTTTCTTTCTTATCCTTTCAAATTTTTAATTCAAGTATTTGACAATATGTTATATATATGTGTGTATGTGTATATATATATATATATATATATAATTTTTTATCATTGATATAGATACAATTTATGAAAGCATAAATTAACAAATTAAAAATGTAGTATGTTAGCAGAAATACTCCTAAAACCAAACTAAGTCACCATACAGACACTGGCACAATCAGGACAAGGAATCTAAAATAATTATAAATAATATGTGACTTAGTTACTGTTCTATTGCAGTGAGGAAGTAACAAATACCAGACACAATGAAGTGAGAGTAAATAAATTTTAATCTTTATTAATTTTTGAATGACTATTTATCTATAAACAGATACTCTATCAATTGTTGCTATAAATAAAGGATAAATATACATAAATTCCATTGAAGATAGTGAAGCACACTTAGGATAGTGTGCACTTGCCAATGAAAGCAGATATATAGATATAAAATAAATGATAGATAGAAAGATGATAGATGATAGATAGATAGATAGATAGATAGATAGATAGATAGATAGACAGATAGATATAAACTAGTTTATATCTATTGCAGACACAGGCAATACATCTTTAGAGGTGATGTCTAACTTTGTTTCTATTTGTTGCTTTGTTTTTTAAAGATACTCTGAAATGGCAAAAGCAGGGCCATTTCAGTGAGGTAGCTCAGAGGGAAAGAGCATTTCTATGCTCTACTCTAGCAAGTTTTAGTTCCTGAGTAAATGAAAAAGAGACTTATATTTTTATTAATAAACTGTTGGCACTGTGGTAGGCAGTTTCTAAGCCATTCTAGCACGTTAAGGCTGTAATACCCAGACAAATATCCCATCACTTGCCATTCTGGTTTTCCCCTGGCTCACTCTACTCCATGTGTGTCCTCACAGTGAATCTTTCACTGTAATCTCAATGCAAATCTTCCTGGTACCTCTACATGGTCTCTCCAATGGCCCTTGTCTATTTCCTCTCTCTCCACATGGGATGTCTGCCTGGTATCAAAGTTGAGCCTTCCTATATCCTCTCCCCAGTCATAGGCTAAATAAGCTCTTTATTGTCCAATCAGAGATTAATGGAAAAAAATGTATATAACATTGAGACCAGAGATGTTTGACCATGTTAACATCCATATTGTAAACAAGTATCTGGGTACAGAAACCAAATCTTGGGACACAGAAACCTGCATCTAAATACAAAGTGCACAAGATCAACTCTCAACTGATGACTTCTATACAGAGAGAAAAAAATACAACCCTTGTATGCTTATTTTTTAAAATCTAAACCAATATTAAAATACAATGAAGACACATGAAAACAGTGAGTATATACATTTTAATGTTAATTCAAAAGGTGGCTTAATATTATTTTTAACATATTACTAAATAACAATGAACATGTCAAACTAAAAGAAATATGAACTGTAAGGAAACATTGTTTTAATATGGCAGTTCATAGTTTCTCCTCTGAATGGTACTTCATAAGCAAAAGTCTCCCAATTCAGTCTCTTCCTCAATTTTGAAATCTTGAAAAAAAATTCCATTAAGAACAACAAATCCTTAACATAAAATTTAAATACTTGATAAGCTGCTCATATTGTGATTGTTAGCTTAAGGTTCTCAAGAGATTTAGTTCTGAAATTAGATACATCACTTTACTGCCAAAGGATATTCTACCAATTTAATGAAACTCTCAGACACTAGACCAAACAATGTAGACATCAAAGAGATCACTTCTTAAAAGTTTTACCTTCACACTACTGACTCTCTATTCTCAAAAGAACAGGAATAGTTGTTCAAACTCTGTCATTCTACTAAGTTTGGGGAGTGATTTCTCCTTAACAGTGAAATGTCTAAGATTTAGGCCTATAGCTTTCATGTGGCCATATAATTTATCACCATAACTGGGGCATTTTTAAGGACAGAGTTAATAATAACTACACGGGGAATTAATTACAGGTACAAACTTTGACTATCCAGAGAAAATATGGTGCTTAGTCATGCTCATAACTTCAATGCGAATTGAATAAAATGATTTTTCTTCACTTTTCAGATTCTTTCTTGCCATATTAAAGCAGTACTAGTTGCTAGAATGTCTCCCCTTTGGGTAGCTTTCACTATTATTCAACAGACTTCTTTTTTCTTTTATTTGGGGAATTTATAGAAGAATCAGCCCCTGGGTCTGCTTAAGAATATTCTTGGCACATCTATTTCTCTATTCAGTTGGCAGAAAGTAAGAAGAAGCAAGATCTTCTGGGACATATGTACCTTTCAATATTTTTCTCTTTATTTATAAATTTGTTTTTTCCCAAAACATATACATAGTAATGAAAGCATCTAGGAAATGCTTTAATCTTAAAAACTTGTATTTAAATACTTGTATTTATTTCAAATCCATTTTAAAATATCAAGATCAATATGATATAGAAACTGTTCAAATAAGAATGTTACTAATTATATAATTATCAATGTTGATATTCATCTGCAAAGAAAACTTGGATGACAGGAACATTATATACAGGATCTCATCCATCTTAGTATGAGTCTGAAATATAAGTACATCTAATATCACAGTGCTTAAAACTCTTTTGAATGCTGACATGGGGTGACTTCTATATAATAACCTTGTAAATGCTCACATTTCTCTAAAGATATGAATATTTTTATGTCACTTCATGGTCTTATTCGGAAGCAGTAAGTCATTATCTACTGCTTTGCTGTGATTAAAGTTTAAGTGAGTGAGCTAAGTTCCACTGAGTGTTGTAAAACTTAAAACTCTGAATATTGAATGGCAGCTCTGACCAGTTTAAAAATAAATGCTGTTAGGAGGGAACTCTTTCACCATAGTTCAGAACAATATCTTGATTATATAATACACTATAAAATCTATTATATATAAAAAGTTACTATACAGATAACTTGATCATGGAAATTCTTTACAAATTACAAATAAATGTCATCATAAAGTTAAGCTAGATAAAACCTTTAAATATTGACAAAAAAGAGTGTTCTAATTAAAATTAACATAATTTTCTAAACAGCTCATGGCAAACTCTTGCATCTACTATCCTCAAAGAAACATGGCTGATATTCTCATTTCTCTAAAATTATCTTGCATTTATTGGAGGTAAAAGGATTACAGGAAAACTGGTCTAAACACACACAACTGGAAATGTATCAAAAGGTGATTTGTAGGCAGTAAACAATCCATGGAGCAAACACAGGCAATTTTAGCTTTAACCCTTAGTCCTTTACTCTATTAATGAACTCTATTTTACAACCATTCAGTTGTCTCACCTATGTGAAGCTTAAAGACTCTAAGTGCCAGTGCTTGCTTATCAGCCCAAGGTCACCTGATATTGTCATGAGGGCATATATCAGGCCATGTTAGAGGGGGATCACAGCACAGCTGAGGCTGGAACAATTTTATTGATACCTATCAGATTTCTTATACCTTTATCAGAAACATAATATGAGGACTTTGGCAGGATCAAAACAGTTGTAATTGCCTGAAGACAATTCTGTTTGCAGTTATACAGGGTACACAAGATTAATGTGAGATCCATAGTAATGTCAAGCTTCCATGTTTTCTTGACTTCTAAGGAAACATACAAAGAAATACAAAGAAGCCTGAATGTTTCACTGCCTGATGGAGTGTAGTAGACTCTCAGGAACTGGAAAGCACATTGTGACTCAGGATTCATGGACTCTAACCTGAAAAATTGCCTTTCAAGACAGTTTGGCCAAGCCAAGTCCATGGTTACCTGCAAAAGGCATCTGAAAAGAAAGCAAAGAACCAAATAATATGGGGTTGGATAGTTGGTTCAGAAGTTAAGAATCCTGGCACTTATAGAGCACCCAGGATCAGTATCTAGCATGGCAGTTGACAACCTCAGTAACTCCAGTTCCACAGAATCCATCCCCTACTTCTGGCTTCTATTGGCACATATAGTGCACACCAAGATAAAGTGAATAATAATCATACAAAATATGCATCTTCCAATCCATGGCACCTAATAATAATCTAGACTTGCATAGAAATGTGATATTTATAAGCTTGATAAAGTAAGAATTTTGAGCTAGAAAAATCTTCGCAAAATAAATATTGACTTTCAGGGTAATGGAAAGTTCCTTGTCAGTGAAATGAAGAGAGACTTGTTAATGGAGAGATTCAAATATTATGTTGGACTTTGAAGATAAAGAAAGTTACCATTCATGAAGAGATATGGATATTATGTGAATCTGAAAAAAGGCAAAAGAAAAATATATTCTTTATGTGTTTCCAATTAAAAGCAAAGCCAAATGGAAACTGTTAGTTGGTCAAGAACAATTTTGAACTATTGATTTTTAGTTCAGTAATAGTAACTTGCTACAGTGTATGCTACTTAGTAATGGTTGTTCTTTACTTCAAAAACATTGTAGTAGATTCAGAAGGAAATAATACACAGCAAAAATACTGTTGTGGATCAAAGAGCTACAGTATAAATCTATGAATTAATGAAACCGAATTTTTCTCCCTGAGGGTAAAATCATGTTCAGAGGGTAAAATCATACATTACTGAAATATGGCAATATTTACTGAGAATTTGCTGTTAACCACTTAAGTCTAATCTAACAACATTACTTAATATTTTTATTACATGATTTCTGAAACAGCTTTTCAGAATTAATATATCTAACGTGATTTTCATAAATGCAAAGATCAGAATTTGATCCTATAAATCTGAAATACTAAGTGTTCATGTCTATCATCTTAGTACTATCAGTGTTAAGTTCAATAAAACCCAATATAAGTATATATAAGCAAATATTAGCCACAGGATTAATTCCATATGTGTAAGAGATGAGTTATTTCTGGGGATAGTCAAAACAACATATTTATTGCATGACTATCAAAACTTAAATTTTTCACAGCCCTCCCCTATATGTTGAGATTTCTTTAGGTGAAGACTTTTTAAAGTGAGCTTTTATCTCTTTTCAATTCATCAGTGGCTTTATTAAGCAGCTTATGATCTTGAGATATCACAGATATTATACTAGGCTGTAAACACATGTGCAAACACAATTAAATGAAATGGAATTATTCATCTTTTTATGTTCTCATGTAGTGTCATGAAACTAGGTCTGTACTTCAAGCCACCAATTTTTTATAGTTTAGAGAAATTATTGAATGGACATAAAATATTTTATAGCTTTCTTTGCCCTAATTAGCAAGCTAATATTCTTATGATAAATGTATCTCTTTTCTTTCTATTGATTTGAATAATAAAAGAGAGAATTTATTTTAAATGTCAAAATGGGAAATGTGTATGCTTCTGTTCAAAAAATGCTAACATGAAAGATTTTAACTAAAAAAATTACTGTGTCAAAATTTATACTTAGTAAATGAAAAATTAAATAGAGATGCTTTAAAATTTGTTTGAAATATACACCCACCAGTATTGAATACATTATATAGAAATTAGAAGAACATTTAAAATAAAATAATTTAACTAAAAATCTTTAAAATATTTTCTGAATTAAAATGTATTCTGTGTCATTAAAATGCAGAGATTAACATAAACAATGGAAACATTTAACATTTAAAAAGGCTATAGAAGCTTGTTGGCAATTTATTAGGTGTATCCAAATGAGTTCTTTTCTTATTTGCTGCATGTGTAATTTTGAAAAGTATGCTTTCTATGAAGCCAAAATCTTGTAGCAACTATTAATTGTAATGGAAAATAAAAAGGAGATAGGATGAATTTTGTGCTAAAATGATTGTTAGACTTTCACAATTATTATGTATTATACAGTGATTTTGTTTTACAGTGTAGAACTTTTAAACACCATTAGATTTTTGGTGCTTGCCACAATTATCTGGAAGAGAATGAGCTCTAAATGTATATTAACATTGAAGAACATGAGCATGAAATATACATGAACATTCACATAGTCAACTGAATGAATGTAAATCATGGCATGTTCACAAATTTTTAGTAGATCATTAAAAGGAAGCGAGTATGTTAGAAGAAAATAAGAAAGACTGGAGATATATTTATATTAGCTTATAATGATAACAGTTGATTGTGGAGAATAATTAAAAGATATGAAAAATTTGAAATCAAAATGTAGTATAAGACAAACATGGGAATTAAATAATACAGAAAGAAGTAAAAGTCTATCAAAGAGAACAGGAGAATTACATTTGAGAATTAACAAACTCAATGCAATGTGACTACACTGAATTAAAACATGTCAATATTTTTCAAATTCCCAAAAGAGATCTAACATAATATTTATTTTTCAAACCCTATTTTCCCCACACATTTTTTATTGAATATTTTATTTATTTAAATTTCAAATATTATTCCCTTTCCAGGTTCCCCTCTGGAAACCCCCTACTCAATACCCTCCCTGCTTCTGTGAGGGTTCTCTCCCACCTACCCATCCATTCTCAACTCCCAACCCTGTCATTCCCCTACACTGGGGCATCAAGCCTTCACAGAACCAAGGGCCTCTCCTCCCATTGATGCCCAACAAGGCCATCTTCTGCTACATTTGTGGCTGAGCCATGAGTCCCTCCATGTGTACTCTTTGATTGATGGTTTAGTCCCTGGGAGCTCTGGGACATCTGGTTGGTTGATATTGTTGTTCTTCCTAGGGGGTTGCAACCATAGTCCTTTCTCTAACTCCTCCATTGGGGACCCTGTGCTCAGTCCAATGGTTGTCTGTGAGCATCTGCCTCTGTATTTGCTAGGCTCTGGCAGAGCCTCTCAGGTGACAAACATTATTTTAATGATGGTTCTTAAATGCTTTAACCTTCCTTCTAGCCTACCATCCACCAGAAGTAGTGGAAAAGAAAGGATACAGGGGTAGTAGACCTTGGATGGGGCTACCCTTTCACCTCAAAATATTAATCCAGAATTCCTTCTGTCAAAAGGAAATGCAGGGACAAAGAGTGGAGCAGAAACTGAAGGCCATTCAGAGATTGCCCCACATAGGGATCCATCCCATCTATAAACAGCAAACCCAGACACTATTGCTGATGCCAAGAAGTGCTTACTGACAGGAGCCTGGTATAGTTGTACCATGAAAGGCTTGCCCAGAGTCTGACCAATACAGATGCAGATATGTGCAGCCAAACATCAAACTGAGAGTGTGGACACCAATAGATAAGTTAGGGCTAGGACTGTAGGAGTTGAAGGGGTTTGTAATCCCATTGGAAGAACAATATCAACCAGTCAGACTCCCAGAATTCCCAGGGACCAAACCACCAACCAAAAACATGGGAAGACTCATAGTTTCCAGCTGGATATGTAGCAGAGGACTGCCTTATCTGGCTTCACTGGGAAGTGAGCCCCTTGATCCTGTGATGGATTGATGACCCAGGGTAGGGAAATGCTGGATGGGCAGGTAAAGGAGCACCTTCTTAGAGGCAAGGGGTAGGAGATTGTGGGAAAATAGGCCATAGCAGTGATGTAGGAGGCTTTCCACACTGGCGGGTCCCACATACACGAGAAAGGTCTGAGGTTCCAGGCTGGGGTCTTTGGCAACAGCAGGCTCCAATGACACAAGGAAGTCCTTGGTTCCAGAAAGGTTTATTTTCATGACAGATGGTGGATGGATCTAGATGTACCCCTGTGAAATTCAGGGCAGTCCTGAGTTAAATAGTGAGGGAGAAAGGGGGAGGGTCTGGGGAAGAATCCTTAATTTACTCTGTCCTCTGGCCTTCATTAGTATGTAAATCCCTAGGGCCTGAGGCCTATAGTCACACCTTCTACCTTTGCACTTTGGAGGGGCTGTAATGGCATACATGACTGAACAATGTAGGTCTATGGAGACGAGACTGAGTGTGGGTAATCTGGGTTCTGGGGATGTAGCCTAACACCTTCTGTTTCTCCCTTGGAGTCTCAGGGTCCCAGGCCCATGCCCAGTCAAGAACCAGGATACCCTTACACAGTCCCACAGGAGATGGGATAGGAGACTTGTGGAGGGGAAACTGGGAAGGAGGATAACATTTGAAATGTAAATAAATGAAATAACCAATTAAAAAATGACGAAATTAAAAGAAAAAAGTAGTCCTTTGGAGTAATTCCCTTCTGTATTGTCTGGAAATCTTCAGTTCAGTTCACAGGTAAGCAGTGGCATCTCAGTCCACTCACAAACACTCCATGGATATACCAGCCATCCAGTTTTTCTAGAGTCAGGAGAGTCAACACAAATCTTCAGTGGTGGCACTACATAGAAGAGACAGTCAGGCCTCAGTCTTGGCAGGAGTCAGCAAAAGGAATCAGGGCCAATAGTTCTCTGCTGTGCCTCTCTCAGCAAAGCAAAGATTAGCAAAGATGTAAGACCAACACGTGTTACACAGCTAGCTCAATCTGCAAGCAAAGCTCAGCCTTTGTCACTGTCCATGTCCCTTCTATACTTGCTCCAAACATCAGGAGTCTTGCTTGTCTCAGAATGTGTCCTGTCCAGCACATGAGTCTGACCTAGGTGACATCACCTGTGTCCATCCCTGCAAAACGTTTCCTCATATATTTGTTTAGCAAAACATCATTTTCCTTGTGTACCCTTCAGGAAAACATCCTTTCACATGTTTGCCCCAGAAAAACACCACACAACACTTTCCAAAGAACCCTTATGTTTCCACTTCAATTTATTGATACACCAAGATCACAACTAACCTGGTATTTGGATAATGGGTTGACTAGTTGAGCAATTGTCACTTTTATCCCACCCATGTATAAGTACAAATGCTTGCCTCAAAAGCCTAATTTCAAATGATGGTTTGTTCCATGTTATCAAGCTATTTTGTCAGAAAGTCTTTTCTTTTTTTATTTTGTGTACTATTTTTATATTATTTTTACTGTACCTTTTTATAATAATTTATTTATTTTTTTCAAATCGTAATTCATTCACACAGGGGTTATAAACACAGAAAGGCAGGACGTGGGGAAGGGGATGACACTGGAGCGTGGGTGTTCTGTACCTTTAATACACATACACACACACATACACACACACACACATACATATATATATGATTTTATAAATATATGTGTGTACATAATATAAAACCTACATTGTCTAATTAGTGTTGCCTTGTTTATGGCTAATTATTTAGTGTTAGAAAATTTATCAATGAACTTCTCCTTGGAGTAAAGCAGATTCTTCCTCTGTCAGCACTCCTGACTACCTCTAACTGTTCATGTAGGTGGTGGGGCTCTTAAAACATTCCACATCTACATTAACATGTGGACTGGTGTGGTCTTGTGAAGGTCTTGCATGAAGATCTTCTTGACATTGTATGGATGTGGCAGGCTTGTCATGTAGAGAAGATAGCGTCTCTCAATAGTCACCCCAGTCAGCTGACTCTTAAAATGTTTACTTTCCCTCTTGTGTGATGCTTTCTGAACCTTCTATAAACAGTTTACAGGTTATTAATTTTGAATGTATCAAATTCTATATCAACTTTCATAGTTATCTGAAGAAATTATCTTTAGGTTAATGGTTCATTTAGGATTAAAACTAAGAATATCTAGAAAATTTTTTAAAAAAATAATTTGTGTTTGAGATTGCTTAAATTTCAAAAAGTCATAATAAAAATCAAAGATGTGTTTGGGAAATTCTTAAAACGTAACCTAGAATAGGTTACAGACTTTTGAGGGAAGTGGGTAGGTACCTGAATGTAATATTTTGCAGAAAAAGAAGAGAAGAATGAGATTCAGTTGTGTGTATAGTGAGGAGACAGGAGAAGTACCACAGTAATCTGTGTGCATTAAAGGATTCATCACAAACTATAAAATGTTCAGACTGACAGTACCGAGCTGCCTTCACTCCCACTGAGGACCTCTCTATGTTCCAGCCATAGAGGGCACCAACACAAGCGAGCTAGCCAAGCCAGCCATGATCCAGCCAAGCAAGTCACCATGACTGTGACCCGCGTGTAATCATCTCGCCAGCAAGAATGCACGCGGACACCAGGATCCTTCTGCAGCAAAACGTTTATTGTGATGAAAGGAGGAAGACCCCAGGTCCCAAAAAGGCACTGCTTATATACCCCTGGAGCGGCGTGTTCATTTCTGATTGGCTGCTTACTCGTTACCCGCCGAAACGTCCCGGGATGGGCTGTGATTTGCCGCACTTTCACTACAAGCACATGCGCACTATACTTGTTTATCGGGATGGGCAGCGGATGTCAGCACCATCTTGTAATGCCGATTGGTCTTGCCGCCAGCACTACAGCGGTAGCGGCTTCCTACATCTACCCCTTTTTGTTTTAATAAGACGAAGTTCAAACGACAGTTCAAATGACAGGCGCTGGCCAATGTCCCGTGTCTTAGGCTAGTTGACATGTCACCATAGCCAGCACCAAAGAATGGTGAGCTCCCTGTCTTAGGCTACGAGGGTTGTACACCCACACCTGGCATTCTCTGAGCAAGAGAATGAGTGCCCCAGGTTGTGGCCACTCGCAATGCCCGTCATGGGGTAAACTCACAGCTTGTGGTGTGCCTCTGGCTTATGGCATCAACCTATTCCCATCCTTGGGACCAATGGCAGCTGGCCTGAGAAAAATTATGGCAGCTCATACAGTTACCTCACCAACCCAGTGCAATGGGATAAACCCTTGGGGTGCATCGGCTGAGGACCCGAGCGCCATTCATTTCCTTAACATGGATAACCAAACTTCAGGAGACAAGCCCTGCTCTAGTGCAGCAAATGCCTGAGTGATTGCCACCTTGTCACGTTTTTGTTGAGCCCTGAGCTTGCAGACCAACCATAGCATGAATGCTAATCCGCAACATAGGGCTGTACCAAACAGGCCTACTCCCACCCACTCTTTAAAGAAAGAGAAAGCTGAAGAGATCCAGGAGGAGAGTCCCTCAGTCAGGGACAAATTCACGCACGTCGAGTTGATGGCCACCACAGCCGCTCTCAATTTTTTGAGTGTCTCATCGAAGTTTTCTGACCAATTTCCTGCAAGATATTGAGACAATTTCCTGGACAGATTAGCTGCATTATGTCTGACCAGTATGGGTTTTTGAAAGGCAGATAATATGGCCCATTGTTGTTCCCCCGATATACTAGGAACCTGTATCCCTTGGATCAGCACGAGGGCTGTCATCAGAGTTTGGAGGGTCCGCCTGGGTGTCATCTTCTAATATCGCGAGTCGTCGCATCAGTCGCTCTGGTAGCCAAAACGGGTTGTCTTCTTCCTACGGAAAAACACAAACCGCTCCCCTGGATCTTATTAAAATAGGATCCGGGCCTTTCCATTGTCCGGTCAAGACATCCTTCCATTTGACCATCTCTTTTGGCCTGTCAGGCTCTAAACAGTGATGGTCAGCTGCCGTGTGGCCTTGACTGTCCAGATTTAAAAAATTAAGGGTAAAAGTGCTATAGAAACGGTGACTCGTGGCACTGAGGGTAGAGCCTCCTCGACTCTCCCTTTTTATTAGATAAGACTTAAGAGTGCGATGAGCCCGTTCTATAATGCCTTGTCCTTGAGTGTTATAAGGGAGACCCATCAGATGGGTCACCTCCATTTGGCAACAAAATTGTCCAAACTTTTGAGAAATGTAAGCTGGTCCATTATCAGTCTTGAGAATTTTAGGCTTCCCCCAGGCACTCCATGCCTCAAGGCAATGTTGGATAACATAGGCCGCCTTTTCTCCAGCAATTGGAGAAGCAAATATAATTCCAGAACAAGTATCAATGGAAACATGTAAATATTGCAATTTGCCAAAGGATGGGATGTGTGTAACATCCATTTGCCAAATCTGTAGTGGCCGAATTCCTCGTGGATTAATTCCTACATGAAGCACTGGTAAAAATTGACAGCAATTCTGACATTGAATAACTATATCTCTAGCTTCTTTTCTAGTTATATCAAACCGACGACGTAACGTCTCTGCTGTCACATGAAATTTTTTATGAAAATCTTTGGCCAAATCCAATTTTGAGGATAGGGCGATAGCAACCAACTTTGTGGCTCAATACGCTAGGTCATTCCCATGAGACATTGGACCTGGTAGACCTGAGTGAGCCCTAATATGTGTAATAAAAACAGGGAATCTCCTATTAACTAAAGCAAATTGAATCTTTTGAAAAACTTCCACAAATCTACTAGATGGTCTAATTAGCCCAGCCACTTCTAAGACTTTAACTGCATTTACTACATAAAAGGAATCTGAAACAATATTTAAAGGGCCTGGAAAGGTTTCAAGAACCTCTAATACTACCAAGCATTCCACAACTTGAGGTGAGGTCTCATAGTATTGTTTGGCAGTGACTTTATTACCAACTACATAGGCACCCACACCTGTTTTTGACCCATCTGTGTAAACAACCACTCCATCCGGGAGCGGCTTCTGAGATATGATATGCGGAAATACAATAGCTTGAGTTAAGGCAAATTGTAGAATGGGATGTTTAGGATAGTGATTATCTATTTGACCATTAAAGGAGGTGACCAACACGGCCCAAACATCAGAGGTAGCAGTTAATATTTGAACCTGATATGTAGTATATGGCACTATTAAAACCTTAGGTTCCCTTTCAAAATGGGTAATAGCTGCTTTTAACTCACGAAGGGCAAGCTGAGCGACTGCATCTGGATACCATTCAATAATCTTTGCAGGAGATGCATTAGGATGGACCCATAATAAGGGCCCATCCTGCCATAACACAGCAGTTGGTAAATGTCTCCATATTTGTTAACCGATTCAGCAAGTTCTTTGGTAGGGGCATACTCTACAGGTGCGTGGACACGGCCTCCCCCCACGTCCTCAAATACTGGAAAGGCTTGTAACATCCTTCTTTTGTCTTCCTTTGAAAGGAAGGAGTCTGAACAGCACTTGTCCGCATAAGGCGGAAGTGCACCGGGAGCAATAGGTTGGGAGGGCTCGACAGGCCAAGAGGCCGTGTGGCTCCTATCTCCCATTTTCCTTTGCTTTTGATTTCGCGGCGGCGGCCACTCATCTGGATGGTATCTTTCCTCCTCATATCGGGCTGTCTCTTCGTCTAAGTCCTCCCCCTCAGAGGAAGTTAGCTCCTCCGACTCAGAGCCACCAAGCCCCGAGGCCTCCAGTTCTTTTATCGGATAAAGAGGTTTCTTTGCCGAGGCCTTTTCTCCTTTCCTACATCCCTCTCCCAGGGCGTACTTTCCCTTATCTTTCGCTTCCGCGGACTGTGCGTCTTTGGAAGGGTCTTTTTTCTTAGGCATGCCTTTTCGTTTTTCTTTGTGAGCTCCCAACCGTTTATCCCGCTCTGTTTCTGACATGCTGTCTTGCAACTCCTCTAGCACTCCCTGGCCCGCCGCTACAGTCGAGCGGCATTTCTCATCCTGCAAAACCAGAAGGAAGAGAACGAGTGCCGCTAGCACAATAGCGAGAGCTTCTAGAGTTCCTGCCAACTAGGGAGGGAGAAGAGTTAGATCAAGACCAAACATGCCTCTCAGAGCCTACCTTTGTCCAGTTCTGAATCCTCTCCGTGAGCGGAGGGTCTCCTCGGCGCCAGCAATGGTGAGTTTCCAGGGTTTCGGCACCAGCTGTGAACCGCGTGTAATCGTCTCGCCAGCAAGAACCCACGCGGACACCAGGATCCTTCTGCAGCAAAACGTTTATTGTGATGAAAGAAGGAAGACACCGGGCCCCGAAAAGGCACTGCTTATATACCCCTGGAGCGGCGTGTTCATTTCTGATTGACTGCTTACTCATTACCCGCCGAAACGCCCCGGGATGGGCTGTGATTTGGCACACTTTCACTGCTAGCACATGCACACTAGACTTGTTTATCGGGATGGGCAGCAGATGTCAGCGCCATCTTGTAATGGCGATTGGTCTCGCCGCTGGCACTACGGCAGTAGCAGCTTCCTACACATGACCAAGAATCTCATTCCTCATAGGAGGACACCAGAACTTTTCCCCTCTCCGCCCTTCAGCTGCAGGTTGATCCAGCCCGTATGATCCTCTCTCAGTCCTTCCATGGCCTCTCAATGGAGCCTGAGAGCCCATGGGCTTGAGACCAAGTCAGTTCCTGGCAGCCTCCTGGCCCAAGGTCCGGCCCTAACAGGACCCCAGACTGTTTCCCTCAACCTGGAGCAGAGTCTTGTGGCTTCTCACAGCCCAACATCTGCCCAGTTCTTCATGGAGAGAACACAGTCAAATTCCCAAATTTCTGCTTCCCAGAGCTGTGGTCCAGTCCCTTGGGTGGCAAACATGAGGTATCCACAACTCAATCCACCAGACACATGCCCATGTGCGCACACCACTGCCCAACAGTGTATTTGGTGAGAAACTGTTTTATTGTGATGAAAACATCATTAAAAAAAAAAACAACTCAAAAGCGTAAATTGTTTCTTATGCCCTTCTGCAATTATGACTAAATAAGTGTTTCTTATTGCTACTAGTCTTGGCTTTTATTTTTGTCATTGTGTGGTTGTCTTCATGTTTACTAGTTGATTTATCTATTTGAAGGTAAACATTCACTGTGTGGCCCTGGCTGTCTTAGAACTAGCTTTGCAGTCCAGAATGAATTTGAACTCACAAACATCCACCTACCTCTGTCATGTGAGGACATGGAAGACCACTCCTAGTGTATGAATGTGTGTGTGTGTGTATGTGTGTGTGTGTGTGCATTATATATTATAATTTGAGTGAGAATGCCCCCAAGAGGCTCATGTGCTCAGACTATTGAGTTTTTGCTCTCTAGTTAGTGACATAGTTTAGGTAGGATTAGAAGATTGGTCTTACTGAAAATTAAAAATGTTTCTCACTATGCATATTTTTGATGTTTTAAAGCCATGTATCATTTCCAGCTTGCAGTTCATTTTGTGAGTTCTTAGATGCTACTGTCTCCCACTGCCGAGAATCACAGACTTTATTCCTCTAGAATTGTAATCCCAAATAAACCTTTCCTTCTATCAGTTGCTTTGTTAATGGTATTTTATCACAGCAATAGAATTGTAACTAATAATATAGATATAAAGTCACTTGAACAGGATCAGATTCTTAGGGTAGAACAGACTGTTACATATTTAACTATCCCACAAATCATCGAGCTTTTATTGCTTTGTCAAAATATGTTTTCATCAAACATTATACTCAGTTTTCACATAAATAATTCTAGAAATTAAAAATTTGTTTACTAGTAATTTGTCTGTCCATAATTGTTTACAGTTAGGATTTATGTTCAATATCAGGATATTAGAGAATCACCTATCTTTCTATACTCTGTTTTCTCTCACTAGAGGGATGATATCTGAAGACATCAACAAAAAGCTTTGATCTGAGTTGTTGTCTGATTTTACTAGTAGGACAGATGTTAAAAAACTACAATGTGGGAGAAGAGAATGGTTAGAACCACAGGCTTACTGCTTCCCTCTACCAAATCCACAACTCCCATAAAGGGCTCAGCCCTCCAACTACCATGTACTTTAATCCCCACCCCTTTTCTTTTCTTCAGGTAAGGGCACTATTCTTTGGTGTGAAACGATGCTTCACAAACTTATATTTTATTAACTCTGCCAAACATAACATATACAATTATATTTTTCCTAAATTAAATTAAATCCAATTACCTGTTTATATGTATCATCTGTTTCCTTTGAGGACCACAACTGATTAATTATAAAATATGAGTGTATGAACAAATGAAGCATCACCAGCATTGAGCAGGATTTCTTTTTTCAGCTTCATGAGATTAAAGTTCTTATAGCTTCATACTGACTAACCTTTTCCTACCACCGATATGAGATCTATGCAAAACAATTACCTTGATACAAAAATGTCTTTAGCTGTAGTGAATCATCCAACCTACCAGGTTGATTATCTTTCCATTATATATAATAAAACTAATGCAGAAGAAAAATATATTTTGATCTGAGGACATATTGTCATTGTGACCTTGCCAGTTAGATTAAAGAGATAACCTGTGGAGGAGACTTAAACAATGCTAACAAGTTCAGGAGACTGCCTCCAAGTTCCAGAACCAGGAAAGTAATACAATAACTTAGTACATATCTAAAGTGCTGAGAACTAGGAATTTAGTACTCCCTGGACAAAAGGAGTGAATCAGAAGGGAAAATTTTCCCTTTGTAGACAGTATTCCTATATTCTGGTAAGCTAGCAACTTATTGGACAAAACGGGGACATATTAAAATGACTGAGAGACATGAGACCTCAGGGAGTAGGGAGGTTTGGAAGGGGGATGGAAACATCCCCTTGGAGATGGGGTGAGGAGGAATGGGATGAGGAACTGTGGGAGGGTGGATCAGGAAGGGGGTGACACCTGGATTGTAAACAATTAAAGTAATAATAAAAAGATCTTCTGTTTCACAAACAAAAACATCTTCATGATCAGTCCAAAAAGCACAATATTCTGCCTGCTTGGTGGACACTTTTGACTCTAGACAAGTCAACAACAAATTAGCGATTTATTATTAAAAATAAATCAATAAACTTAAGTGTACATCATTGTAAAGGAATACTATTAAATTTGTGGTTTTGTTTTTGTTAAGTTTTGGTTTTTCAATGTCAATTTTAAAAAAACATTATCATCTACTCTTGGGGGTGGTTATGATAGGATTTTTATGTGTATCCCAGGATGTTCTCTATCTTACTCTGGAAATCAGGCAGGCCTCAAATTCACAGATATCTTCTTGCTGATACCTCCCAAGATGTATGCACCACCCTCACCCAGCTTTCATTATCTACTTTTATTCTGAGAATTGTTATAACTATAATGAGAATAGACATTCCATAAGAGTCTTCTCTCTTCCTCTCTCTTCCTCTCTCTCTCTCTCTCTCTCTCTCTCAACTGAGGTGCTCACCCTAAACTAACCACTCATATTATATTAAGGCTGCATCAAGGGTACTTCCATGATTCTCTAAATGTATATGTATCACAACCAGTAACAGAAACTTAGGTTTCAACCCATGTATCCATAGAAATGTCATATAGTATTTCTCACAATCCCAAAAAACTTCTATTTCTTGCCTTTTACCAAAAAAAAACTCTCTTAAATACACTTCTTGAAAATCAATTTATCACTAAAGATTATATTCAATGCATCACCGAATCTACTGAATATTTGTGTTGAAGAATTTCCAAGCATGTTCTTGGAAGTCCTTCAGGCAGATCATCTAACTCCTGCTTCTTTTCAACTGCTTTATAACCTTGAAACTAATGAATAAGTTATGTTAAATCTTTTGTTGTTTTCATAGTTTTGTAAAAGTGTGTGTGTGCGTGTGTGTGTGTGTGTGTATGTGTGTGTGTGTATGTGTGTGTGTGTGTGTGTGTCAGTGTTGTGTGAATACTGATTATAAATTTGACAGGATCTAGAGTCACCTAGGAAACAAAGGAGACATACCTTTGTGTTTCACTCTGTAGGAATTTGTTGTTGTTGTTGTTGTTGTTGTTTGTTGTTTGTTTCTTTTCCATTTTTCGGATGAGAGTAGCCATTGGCTATAACTATAAGTTTTTAAAACCCATCTTAAAAGTAATACTTTTCCCTGGACTACCTAATGAGGAAGGGGCTAGTTAACTACAGATACTTTTTGTTTCCTTCTTCCTATGTGTGGATTTTACTAAAATCACTTAGAAAACTAGCTAGCTTAGAGTGTGAGCATACCAGTTACTTACCTCTTTGTGTTATATGAATATATGTCCTGTAAAACTACACAGTTTTTTGTTCCCGAGAAGTCTTGTTTTATAGTAGAAAGATTATACATTAACTACTTCACAGTGTGTAGCCACAGACAAGATGCTCATAAGCTGCCAGATTCAGATAATTTTGAACTTTTTATAAATTGATGTTCAGATAAGTTCGGCCTCTCACAGTGAATGTCAAAAGAGAAGACTTATGACGATATTGGTGACCAGCAGCATAATGAATATTTAAGCACTTTCAAGAAGATACTTGTATAAATTTGTACATCTCAATATGAATCCAATATTCAAGATTGCTCATTTTAACATTTCTATTCAATGTACAAATATTATTTTTTAGTTAAAATCTTAAATTTGTCATTTTTAAATTTTTCATTAAATGTACAAACATTTGGTATGCTCATAAACAAAGTATTTCAATATTTTTAAATTTCAAGAAAAGTGAAATGAGATTTTTAAAAACATAATGATTTTAAAACTGAAGTTTATATACACATCAAAGATAAATGATAATTGTAAAATCACAGATATATCATAGATCTGTAGTGAAGTTTTACTGACCTAGTAAGAAAATAAATATCTGAAGTAAAATTGAAGGAAAAAGTCTATTTACTACAAGAACACAGCAGATTTGCTCATATTAGTTTTATAATCAAATATTTTTAAATACATGTAGATATATTACTTAATATATACACAAATTTTTGTTGAGATACATATTCCAATTTTAATACATCAACAAGATCTCATTGAGCTTCATATGTGTGTTTTCTAAATACTCTTTCTTCAATAAGTATAACGAGTTTATTATTCTAAAAGAAAAACTGATTCTGGCTTCAGAAATGCAAAGGACTATTTTCCCTGAATTGTAAAATTGTAAGCAATTCATATGTCAAGACACTGTCTGCAGCGCAAACAAATGGAAGCATTGTCCTTCTCACCAATTATTTGAAAACCTTACCAACAAACACAATGCTAGATGCTTTTGAATTGAATGCTCTCTAATTTACACTTAAGAAAAATATGATATTTGAGATCTGGAATGCACTGCGTTTTGGCTACTTATTCCGTTCCTTGATTAGTTTCCAAGTCCTGATTTATCTAAGATCTGAGTTGTGATTCAGCATACAAAAATCAGGCACATTTTTGCATTATTATTCTCAGTACTAATTTCTACATTTATAATGGCTTGTGTTGATTAAATATTCAGATACACTGATATTTCAAATAAAAAATTATTGAGCATAGATATTCCCTATTGCTACCATCAAGGTAAATTTCTTAATACTCATCAAGAATGAAGTCATAATAAGTCACATACAAGATGTTAGCCTTGTATCAGAGCTTTGATAGGTACCTTAAAAATAATAATAATGTGGGAAAATAGTGACAACTATAATGTGGGGAAATCTTCTAAGTGAAACAGGTCCAGAATTCTTGTAGTTCCTGCATTTGTCCTAATTTATTCTTATTCTACGTGCAAACTTCTCTTCCATAATTGACTGATCATAGTATTAACTAGCCATCAAACATTCTTCAGCTTCTGAAATACTCTTTCTACACATCCCCTCCCCATTGCCTGATAGAAAGATCTGCAGAAGAAACAAATTCAGTGTGGTGTACTGATCATGGAAAATATAGACATGAACAAATAGAGCATTTCATATACAGACAATGGGCATATAGTGCAAAAATTTGGCATGAAAAAGATGTAAGAGTGACAAATGGGATCACTGACTTTAAAGAAAGCAAATACTTTTGTTTATATCCCAAAGATTATAACAGATTTTTAATGCTGCTTTCTGGTTTGTCTGCCTTCCTTGCACTGAAAAGTGGTCAGTGTCTAAAAAAAACTAACAAGTATACATAAAAGAGTATAAGGCTAGTAATTTTAGAACCCTGTAGTAATATACCAATAGTAATTTTATCAAGAGAGGATTAGATACACATACATTAAACTGAAGATTCACTATTTATATATCATCTTACTTTACAAAAATATGCATGAAATTTAATCAAAGGATAACTAAATCAATTTACTGTATTTCTACATTTCTACATAAATAACATCTACATTTCTACATTTACTTGCAACCTACTAAAATGTATGTGCTAAACTGTAGATTACTGTAAATATTTGGACTCACAATCACAATCATCTGATGTATTTTTATTTGAAAATGTAAGCTGCATAGTACCCAATTCTTGACATTACTTAAGGCATTTTGTGTTAATTTTGAAAGTCCTCTTAAAACCAACATAAGGCTGGGCTCATAGTTCAATAATAAAGTACTTACTGACAAGGTAAATGGCTTTAATTTCAAACTCCACCAATGAGAGAGAGAGAGAGAGAGAGAGAGAGAGAGAGAGAGAGAGAGAGAGAGAGAGAGAGAATACAAAACCTAGTAAGAACTACAGAAAATTATAGTAGAATGTTCAACGACACTATTTTAATTGTAGATGTTGTACTAGTCTATATTTGGAGTACTAATTATTTTAAGTAATACTCTTATAAGTTGATCCTGATAGAGTTATTCCTGAAGTAATAAGGAAAGACTCACATGGAGTTACATGGAGGGGTGTGGCAAATAGAGAAAGGATTTTTATTTCCAAAGACCAGAGACACAAAAAGTATGATATTAGACAGAAAGCCAATTATGCAGGACTTAGTAGGCTTAGGCAGAAGAGTTGATGTGAGTCAAAAGATAGCTTGGACAGCACCATAAGACCTTGTGTCAAACAAGTTACAACATTTTTGTATACCTCTTGTAAAGTCTAGTGTTAGAAGTAATTTCAGAATGAGTTCTACAGTGTGTATTGACATTCATTAGATGATAAAACATGTTGACAATTACTAAGTTTCTAGGTTGAAATACAGATAATTACTATAAGAAGTAGCATTATTCCTAAATTCTTTATTAATAACATGAAACAAAGTTGAATATTTTTAGAGTTAGATGATGGTAGTCATCTAAACTTTAAAAATAAAAATAATGTTGGACCATCTTCTAGGGTATTTACTCAGGAGTGGTATAGCTGGATCATCAGGTAATACTAGGTCTAGTTTTCTGAGAAACCACAAGACTGATTTCCAGAGTGCTTGTATCACCTTGCAATCCCATCAACAATGTAGGAGTGTTCCTCTTTCTCCACATCCTCATCAGCATCTGCTATTTACCTGAATTTTTGACCTTAGCCATTCTGATAGGTGTGAGGTGGAAACTTGTGGTTGATTTGCATTTCCCTGATGACTAAGGATGTTTAACATTTAGGAGCTTCTAGGTCATTTGACTTTACTCAGTTGAGAATTCATTGTTTAGCTCTGTTTCCCATTTTTAATAGGGACTTTGGATGTCTGGAGTCTAATTACTTGTGTTATTTGTATATATTATATATTGGCCCTCTATCAGATGTACGATTGGTAAAGATCTTTTCCCAATCTGTTGGTTGCTGTTTTGTCCTACTGACAGTGTCTTATGCTTTACAGAAGCTTTGCAATTTAATGAGGTCCCATATGTCAATTCTTGATCTTAGAGCATAAGCCATTGGTGTTCTGTTCAGGAACATTTCCCCTGTGCACAAGTATTCAAGGTTCTGCCCCACTTTCTCTTCTATTAGTTTCAGTGTATGTGGTTTTATGTGAAGGTCCTTTATCCATTTTGACTTGAGCTTTGTACAAGGAGATAAGAACAGATCAATTTTCATTCTTCTACATGCTGGCCTCCAGTTGAACTAGCACCATTTGTTGAAAATGCTGTCCTTTTCCCACTGGACAGTTGTAGCTCCTTAGTGAAAGATCAAGTGACCATAGATGTGTAGGTTCATTTCTGGGTCTTCAATTCTATTCTGTTGATCTTTCTACCTGTCTCTGTACCAATACCATGCAGTTTTTATCACTATTGCTCTGTAGTACAGCTTGAGGTCAGGGATGGTGATTCTCCCAGAAGTTCTCTTATTGTTGAGAGAATAGTTCTCATTATTCTGAATTTTTTTTTTGTTATTCCAAATAAATATGCAAACTGCTCTTTCTATGTCTATAAAGAATTGAGTCGGAATTTTGATGGGGATTGTATTAAATCTGTAGATTGCTTTTGGCAAGATAGCCATTTTTACTATACTAATCCCGCCAATCCTTGAGCATGGGAGATATTTCCATCTTCTGAGATCTTCTTCAACTTCTTTCTTCAGAGACTTGAAGTTCTTGCCATACATGTCTTTCTCTTGCTTGGTTAGATTCACACCAAGGTATTTTATATTATTTGTGACTATTGTGAAGTATGTCATTTCCCTAATTTCATTATCAGCCTATTTATTGTTTGAGTAGAGGAAGGCTACTGATTTATTTTAGTTGATTTTATATCCAGCCACTTTGCTGAAGTTGTTTATCAGGTTTAGAAGTTCTCTGGTGGAAGTCTTGGGATCACTTAAGTATACTGTCATGTCATCTTCAAATAGTTATATTTTGAGTTCTTTCTTTCCTCTTTGTATCCCTTTGACTTACTGTTTTTGTCTAATAGCTCTTGTTAGAATTTTCAGTACTATATAGAATAGGTAGGGAGAGAGTGATTAGCCATGTCTAGTCCTCAATTTTAGTGGAATTGCTTCAAGTTTCTCTCTATTTAGTTTGATGTTGTCTACAGGCTTTCTGTATATTGCTTTTACTATGTTTAGGTATGGACATGTGCTCCACTATGTTTATAGCAGCCTTATTTATAATAGCCAGAAGCTGGAAAGAAACCAGATTTAATACAACAGAGAAATGGATACAGAAAATATGGTACATTTACACAATGAAGTATTACTCAGCTATTAAAAACAATGAACTCATGCAATTCTTAAGCAAATGGATGCAACTAGAAAATATCATCCTGAGTGATGTAACCAAATCACAAAAGCACACACATGGTATGCACTCCCTGATAAGTGGATATTAGCCCCAAAGCACACAATATCAAAGATACAACTCATAGACCACATGAAGCTCATGAAGAAGGAAGACCAAAGTGTGGGTACTTTGGTACTTCTTAGAAACAGTAACAAAATAATCATAAGAGCAATTATGGAGACAAAGTGTGGGACAGAAACTAAAGGAATGGCCAGCCAGAGACTGCTCACCAGGGTATCCATCCCGTGTGCAGTCACTAAAAGCCCACACTGATGTGGATGACAGGAAGTGCATGCTGACAGGAGCCTGATATAGGTGTCTCCATAGAGGTCTTCCAGAGCCTGACATATCCAGAGGTGGATACTTACAGCAAACCATTGAAATAATCATTGGGTTCCCAATGGAGGAGTTAGAGAGAAAACTGAATGAGTTGAAAGGTTTTGTAGCCCCATGGGGAGAGCAACAATACAAACCAACCAGAGTTCCCAGGGTCTAAACCACCAGCCAGGGAGCACATAGAGAGGGACTCATGGCTCCAGCTGTATATGTAGAGAAGGGTGGCCTTGTAGGGCATAGGTGGGAGAGGAGGGCCTGTGAAGGCTGGATACCCCAGTGTGGGGGAATTAGAGGGCAGGGTGGTGGGAGTGGGTTTTTGGGTAGGAGCACATCCTCACAGAAGCAGGAGTAAGGGGGATGGGATATGGGGTTTCTGGGTTGGGTAAATGGGGAAAGGGGATAACATATGAAATGTAAATAAAATATCTAATAAAAATAATGGAAAATTCTAAATTTCACATATAAACAAACATAAACTTAAAGTTAGAAACCTTGATTCAAAAAAGAATTTATCAATTCCAATAACTTTATTAATAGCTCTTTAGCCCTACGGACAATTGTATCTTTATAGACCTGATGTATGTCTTTCTGATATTGCTTTATTTTCCACATACAGTTTACATTTTTTTCTGCTAACAGTTTTAATTACATTCATTTCGTTTTATTTATTTTCAAGTCCATCACAAATGACAGTCACATTTTCTAAGAAAATGTAGGTGGCCCACTATGTTTGCATTGATTCTATGTGCTTTATATTTGTTGAATCATTGAGTGGAGGAATGAAAGCCATGCAATTTAAACAGGGAATGTATGAAGCATAAAATTTGTGTACTGTAGTTCATAATGTTTAAAGTTGACTTAAGTTATTTGAAAATACAACTGATGGTGGTTTTCCTGGTGGGAGATACTAACAGAAAGTATAATGATGGTAGCACCATATAGATCTGCACTCTCTGCCAGTCATAAAAAATATCCACAACTGTTGTCTCTTGGAGTTTTAAAATATGTGAAAACCAGGATAATGAAAATAGATGAACAGAAAGATTTGTATAGACAGTATGAAAGAATAATAGGGTTGGCTAAATGATGGAGGTAATACAAACAGAACCTATTTTCAGAAACGATTCAAAAAGAATGAGTCATTTGAGAAACACAATGAGAGTTGAAGGGACAGTGCTGTAAGTAGTGATTATAAATATCCACCAAAGGAAAAATGGCCGTGTCTAGGTTTTCTTGTAAAGACTCCTAATTACATAATAGGTTTTTAGCCATATCCATTCACAGTAAATAACAACATCATAATAAACATCAACTTCAAACATAAAAGGCATGAATCATGAGGAATCATATCTTTCTTTTGCATAGGTAAGATCTAGTCTGTGTTCCTGCTAGTAATGTAAAGGTTTTAGCGTAAGAATCCATGTTTGTTCATGAACACTGTTTTTTGCTTTAATAAACACCCCCCTAGACTTATTAAAAACTAACTACTCATGCTGAACAGATGGCTGATACCGAGTATTGTTTGCTGCTCAAGTATAAAGACCAGATTTTGGACATATAGAATATTGTATGCACACTTGTACTCCCAGAGTTAAGAAAGAAACAACCTTAGGCATCTGTCAGGCTTTTTGTCAGTTAATCTTGCTGAATTGGTGAGTTCTAGGTTCAATGAAGGAGTTTGTTTCAAAAAGTAAGGTAAAAGATGAGGAAGGATGATACCTGTTGTAAATCTCTATGCCCACCCTGGGAACAATCACATACAACTGTACATATACTGTAATGACTTAGGGGGAGGGGGAGAGAGACTAGTCAGTGTTGTGGAAATTATCCTGAAATTGCTCAAGCTTAATGGATTGATTCACTTTGCTATTTCTCCTGTAACATGTTCTCTACTGCTTATATGCATTGGAATTCCCTTGAATTTATTGATATATTTTTTTTAAAGATTTCCTTCCTAGAAGTACACAACACTGACTAGTATTTAAATGTCAGAGCCAGATAGAGGTGTTAAAGGGAATAAAGTGTTGTAATGCTGTGCCTAGGATATTGGGGGCAAAGAAGAGAACGTTAACTTGGGTTAACAAATGAGATCAATGATCGATTATATTTAAGGCTCAACTTGTTTCCTTCTTAGGGAAAAATTTCTAATTGTTTTAAGCTTTATTCTGCTACCAAACCTTATCTATTTGTGATATTATAATTGCTTCTTAATTTACAAAATCCACATTTTTTCTGAGAAATTATCGAATATAGATCTATGACATAATTCACTTTACTCCCATTATCTGTTTTAACAATTTTTATTTTCATAGCCTTTAAGTTTTCATGTTTAAAAGTAATTCTTGAAAAAATATATTTTATATAAAAGATATGGGTGGCTATTTCCTATATGTCTTGAATGTAATAAAAACAACGCTGTGACATAAGATGTATTTTATTCTGTTTTTGTATAAATGAATACTACATGTTTTAAAGTTAAATACCAATTGAAGCCATATTAAACATACATATTAGATTTTTATTTCTCCTGTAACTTTTTACTTTTACATGTATTACAGTATTGCTTAGGTATATGCATGAATATTAAATATGTTTAAATCTTGTGCCTGAAGAGACCTAAAAATGGCCTCTTTGTAAATACAGACAGTTCTAAGACATATCTGTGTTGGCATTTAAACTTAGATCCTCTACACGAGCAGCAAGGTTTCTTAACTGTTAAGCTGTCTCTTCTTCACCCTCCAGATATCTATTATATGTCCATCATCTATCATAAGTATATAATATATATCTTCTATTACTTATTTATCAATCACCTATAGCTATATATATATATATATAATATTCATATATACATCTATTTGAAATACTTGAAAATATGAGTATTTGTATAATCTTTAAACTGTCCTCCTAAGAATTGGAGATAAATTACTGTGGGTCTACTAATGGATATGCTGATTTACATTTGGTGATTACTGCAACTGATGCTGCATTTTATTTTGATCTTTGCAGATACATATTCTTTAGGAGACTTTGAGAGGAATCTAGCTCAGAATTACTATATTTTGGGGGAGATTTGTTCATTCATTCATTCTTTCATTTCATATGATTCATGATGTTCTTATAACTTCAGAAATCAATAAAAGCAACGTTCTGTACCTGAACGTGTGCTTATTGTGAGAGTTAAAACTTACAATGTCTTCTTGAAAAATATAATCTTATCTACTGATTTGAACCACAGATGTATAACAAAAAAATTCATATGGAAACCCTGGTTGAAAGGTTATAAAGCATACCTTTTGGTATTATTATTGTACTTCTTATACTGTATAGAATGGCTGTACCTGTTTAATTTTGTCAACATTATAAAATATACATGCAGACTATTCAGGCCGCAAGTATAAACATTTCCATAAATAAATCAAAACCTTTCAAACCACCGGCATAATAAATAGAGTGTTTATAAATGTACTGCCATTTTATATGTACAGTGATTCCTCTGTTGTCTGACCATCTGGTAGTTTGGACAGAAGATGACCTTGAGGCAGATACACCTGTAAAATACTAAAATTCTTTGTAACTCCATTAAATAAGTGGGTTGAGAGGCGTACCTTTGAACATAATAAAACATCTGACCTCATTGCTGGAGTCAAACCTGTGCATTGCTTGAGGCCCAACTATCAGCTTGTTTGCTATGTTCAATGTTTCCTTGACCGTCTTTGGCAGAAAGAACAACAGCTCTATCTGAATGACTCCAGTAGATAATGGTGTCTGTGGCCGGGAGCAGTGGTACTGACATTGTCTCTCTAACATAGAAATATAGGAAATCCAGCACAAGGGAGTAAAAGTAATTAACTTCCTTTTATACAAGAAGAAATGGGCACCGGCCTGAGCTCACAGTAATAATGTAATCATAGATGGAAACTGTAATTTTCAAATACCAAGTTCGTTGTTTTCTCACCAGAGCATAACATTCCAGGCAAGTAATAAACATAAAAATGGAAAAATAAATGCAGCAAAGGGCAAAAAACTCTGTTTATATAATACCTAGGCTGAACGCTGGTAACATTAGCTTAAGAAGCTACATTAACTGTTCTAGTTCCACTTTAAATGGATAAAATGTAATATTTGGTGGCGTGGGAAGAGTAAGAGGAATGTCAGAAACAAATGCTTCATTTTTTTGTGGAAAGTATATGGTTAATCTCACTTGAAGATTTATGCTACACTTAGACTGGGCTATCAGAACCTTCGATTAACTGCCCAACAGGAGCCAACCTTTCATAGGGATACAGCATAACTCAACTTATGTAGAAAAAATTTCTTTGCAGATATTCCAAACTTACAAATTATGTTCCAGAATCTATTAATTCTTTTGCTAACAGACAAGCAAACATCTGATGTTCTAGAGAATTTCAGCTGGTTTTCTTAGTCTTGACTTTTTGTTTTGTCTTAAGTTTGAATTGATAAAATATTACTTGTTTGAAGCTATTCACTTTACCTCCCTTACCTTTTCTATATTCTCTTTGTCATTTTTATAAACATGCACACACACACACACACACACACGCTACAGATAGGCAAATCTTGCCTTAGGATTGCTATTGATGGTGATGTCTCATGAAATTAACACAGTACAAACGTAACCTATAGATTAGAGATACCATTTTAATATGATTGTGAATGAATGCAATTTACCATTTTTTCTGCATATTGTGCTGACTTTTGTTCCTTTTCCTGTAATTTTTTCCAACACAAGGCTACAGTATTTATTCTAAATTTTTCACCTGACTGTTGACTGATTAGCCATAGGAAAAACACAGTTCTAATATCACTTACATTAAAACTCATTGTTAAAATTCAAGAAAAAATCAACATCTAAGGAGTAGGGAAATATAAAAAAAATCTGACTATTTCTCTTGATTTTTCAGAAATGTCTGGCATTTAATAGAGCTATTATAGGAAATCCCATATTGATATCTGAATGGAAGGGATTTGGAAGCTGATGGCTGACTTCATCACTTGGTTGCTGACCCGAGAAAGCTCTGAATGATGCTTAGAAGGAGTGCCTGTTGAAAAACTAGACACAGCTGTGCAGAACATGTGCTGGGACTAAGTGGCAGCAGGGAACTCAAGCACCTGCTGTCTGATAAGCTGAAAGAGGCAGATAGGAAAACAAAACAGATTTAAAGTAGTTACCAAAACCACACATTTTCAAAACATTCTGCATTACCATGGATATTAAAGGATGTCTAACTTGAGTACAGGCTGCGTCCTAAAGGTTGGGGCTCAAGATAAACAGATATGTGTAGACCTTAACATAGAAATTTTGAACATAACTCACTGTTTGACTCTTACAAGGCAGATGTATACTAAAGTGCAGCCTTTTACAAAAGTCTCCATAGTTGGCCTGCTGGGAGTTGCATTAGCCTCCTCTCCTGGGTCCATGATGTTTAAAGTAGTGCAGTGGAAGGATGAGGGCAACCAAACCGATAAAAATCATCTGGGAGGCAGCAAAGCTATGTCCTCCTCTTCTCTTATTTGGTACATGATAACTACCATTAAAAAGATAATTCCAAAGTTAGACACAGAGCATTCAGTTGTTGACAGTGCTGTAAACCTGAAAATTGATTCTACAAGCGGACATAGGTTGCCTAAAGTAGTGTTGGTCTAGACATTGTGGGAAGTAACAAAATATAGTGTTCAAAGATTCCACTGAAAGTGGAACTGGAAGAATAGAGTTTGTTGTTAAAGCATGGTTATAAAGGTGCTAGTGGTGAGATGACAGCAAGCCCTCTAAGCCACTTTTCTGAATTCTTATTTGAGCTTGAATACCCAGAGTATAGACGTTCCTATTACTAGATGAGTAGAAAAGCAAGAAACAATCTACACATCTCCTGTAAGCACTTGCAAAATCAGTTTTCTGATAATTTTGTTATATATATATATATATATATATATAAATATATATATATATATATATAAAATCATTGTACAGCCCTGTGTGTGTGTGTGTGTGTGTGTGTGTGTGTGTGTGTTTTCTTTTGAGTGAAGGATTGATGGCACTTTCTCTGAATGTCAGTGTTTTAAAAGAAATTACATGCATTTCTGTAAAAACTTCCTGGAACATATATTCATTCTGCTGTGAGTCACTGACTTGTCTTTATCAAATATTGTATACACACAGACAGTCCTTTCTCAAAGATTTATTTGAAGGCATATTTGACCAGAGGGCCTATTACCAAGATAGGATAAAGGATAGGACTCAAGAAGATGGGTAACCTCCCCTTTCTCTGTGTGAAAGAGTCCACAAAGTATTGAGCTATAAAAAGTACAATGTGTTCTAACAGTGGCTAGCTGTAACACTTGTCCCCAGAAGACAGAAAATCAGCAGTTTAAAGACAATACCATCAGCATGCAGCAGACTCACTGTAGTTTTGATAATAATGAATTGGTCTTGGCAATAAAGGGCAGTGTTTCAGGACTTAAAATATGGAAATTTGAGGGCTGTGGACATTTTCAAGTGTTACTGCCTTCTTAAGACATAAGCTCAGCAGGCTATAATACAATCTTTCTTAGATTTCTACATAGCTAAAGTTGACTAATTGGTTGGATGGTTGGTTGATTGATTGGTTGGTTGTAATATGATATTATGTCACTCTGGCGACCAAGAACTTGTTATGTAGACCATACTGGCTTCAAACTTTCAGAGATATGACTACCTTTATCTCCTGAATAAATGACAATATGCTGCCTGTGGAGGTAATCTCTGAGTTTTTACTGTTTTTGTAAACTTTTCTTTCCAACTGCTAAAATCTACTTCCTTTAATATCATTCTAATTTCTTTGTGGTTTCCCATCAGGATTTAAGAAGGAATCTCTGTTCTATTTTCTTTTTGGATTCATTCATCCTCACTAAAGTGATCCTTTTTACCTAACCTGTCTGAGTCTATGAAGTAGAATGTTCTACTTGCTCCACATACTTGCAGGATCATCTGTGTTATTGATTTAGTCACTCGGGAACATATAAGATGGAATCTCAAGTTAAATTTGATTTTAACCTTTTTAAGTGTTTCTCATTCATTTGATATTCCTCTATTGAAAATTATGCTTAGGTCCATACCCCATTTCTTAAGTTGGATTTTTTAATATATCTAGCTGGAATTGGAAGACATGTAGGCATGATGTGGAAGCCTAAGACAGTGGAAACTCACTGGAATCTCTGTGGATGATCTCCATGAGGGTTCCTAGCATAGGGAATATGAAGCCTCAACTGACCATATCTTATAGTCAGACAAGACTTTCTGTGGCAGAAATAGGTTATATTATGTTGAGTTTTAGGCAAAAGGAATCCCATAGAGTTCCCAAAACAACCTAGGCTAATGCTAGGACAGAAGGTTACTCTCTTCAAACTGATAGCAGAGGAATATCCACACAGGCCGTTCAATGTGGAAAGGCTGAGCTAGTGCCTTAAAGGAGACTTCATCACTGTTATTTTGTGTCTGAAGGTATTCTGCAGGATCCAAAAAGATAAATTTGGACACCAACCCAGACACAAAAATATTTGACATTCAATCAATCTTGCCAACAAGATGTAATCGGGTAATAATGCTGAAGTACTTGTGGGAGTAGCCTGCCAATGTCTGATTTAACTTGAGATCACAATCAAGAGAGGAAGCCCATGCCCTACACTGCTAGAATGGGCAGGAACTGGAGACTTGATAGCTCAGAGACTTAGGATAGAACCAAACACTTTTGGTCAAAAAAATCTATGAAATAATTCCTAATGGTATTCTACTATGCTAATAGATCAGTGAAATTAGTCCAGTCATCATAATAGAGGCATTCTTTGGTAGCAGATCAGGGTAGATGCAGATACCACAGCCAAATATTATGCATAGAATAAAAATGCTTATTGGAGTTCTCCCTTGGGTCCCACTAAACTAGGAAAAGCTAGCCATTTGCCTGTGTATAAAGTATCAAGAAAGAGGAATCAGAAAGTCAGAAGTCTGACAACACTAAACGAAACTTAGGTACAGCCCCCTATATAGGCATCTTACTGCTCATAGTTCCATTGGAGTTTAATTCCTTTAATTGACTAGAGTATGATAATTTAAGTGTAATTTTAATAAAAAATGAAAAAAAAAGTATTACTATTTCTGTTTAATACTCTTAACAGATATAAAAATAATTTTCTTATCATGATTTATATAAAAATCTCTGCTTATCCATTGAAATTTTTCTTGAAATGTTCATTATAATCCAAGTTTATTATTAATTCAATAGATTATCAGATGCTTAATATTGCAGAGCATAGATTAGTCTATGACCTTTGGGAAGAAATGGCACTGACTGCTATGAGTACAGAAATGAAAACACAGACCAGAACAGAAAGGTGTTTCTCCCCTTGGAGATCAAGAAACCCTGGGGGAGGGTAGAAAAAGTGTAGGAATCAGAAGGGTTAGAGGATACAAAAAGAACATGATCTGCTGAATCAACAAAGCAGAGCTCATATGAGCTCACAAAGACTGAAACAGCAACTAGTTTGCCAACTAGATTTTACCATACCTTCCAAGATATGATTGACTTGGACAAAAGCATATTTATCCTGAACTGTGTTTGGAGACAAGTTCCATTAGCCTGCCCAATCTGGTAGAGGCCAAAACAAAATCACATTTATTTTCTTCTCATCTTTTCCAGCATTTCTCTTTACTACTACTGCTCTCTGGTTAACACTTTTAGCGCTCATTTTGCTTAGCTCTTTCTAGATCATACAAGCCTTTAGCTTTGTCAAGTTGCCAGTTCACTGCCCCAAAGCCAGGTGCTGAAAATGATCTTAATAATCTCTCCACTGCACTGCAAAACCCAGAGGCCATTTGTCAGCCAGAAAGCCTCACTCATCTCCAATCTCCTTGACCAAGGAGTTCCAGCTTCTCTGATTTCTCCCAGTTTTTGCCTCAGTACACTTCAGAACGTACAGCTTGCAAAGTTTTGAATGTAATCTGTGTTATTTGGGGGTAGCAAGGGCTAAGTGTCCAGTATTAGTGTAAGTGCAAAAGATAAGCTTAGAGAAAGGATCAGGAAGTCTCGATGATTTTTTTTCTCTTTTCATTGCACTTTGAGCAATGTATTACTGGATAAATGACTCAAATATCTTTTCTATTGGACATACAGTAGCCACTATGCTGAAAGAAAAGCAGCATATGGAAGATACTCAGCAACCAACACCAGAGCGACTAAAAAAATATGTGAGTTAATCTTTTATAGGTTAGTAATATACATCATATGGTGATATTAAATATTCCAAACACTTTAAAATGCTTCATTTCAATCTAAATGTTTTCCACATTTATGTTAAATATGCATTTACATGTATCCTAATAGGTATCAAATTTCTGTTCCTATAGTTAAGGTCATGTTAAATATTTCCATATTTTGAAAGAAAATATTGTAAATATCATAATGTGTTTTATGTCTATTATTAGAGTTTTATTTCATATGTTAGTGCATTTCCCCTTTATATTGAATCACAGTTATAAAAATAACTAAGAACTAAGATGATCCATCTAAGTAAGATGGATCTCTATCTGTTTCCCTCTCTTTGTCTCTCTCTGTCTCTCCCTCTCATATGCGCACACAAACACACATACACACATAACTTTAAAAGTACAAATGACACTAATGCATGCTTTGTCAGACTTTGAGGTCCATCTTGATGACTCCTCATAAAAATGATCAATCAAGCCTGTGATTCAGCTGCTATCATACAGATTACTTCTGTCATATGATGACAGCTCAAATACGGTCTTTACAATCTTGCTCTTTTACTAGAATGTCACGCAGATTTTTATGTAATGGCAAAAAATATGCTGAGCCATGCTTATGTTTAAGAAATTTCGAAAATTGATGGCTGCTAGGGGTAAATGAGTCAGTCCTTTAAGGATGTGATCTCTGAAAGGATATCCAAACATCAGTGGATCGTCCAACATCCATGTCCATGCAAGCAGCACTAAGTAAACTCAGTTGATTTTGCAAAATGGAGAACACATAAAGCTGACAGGGGAAAATGGTGAAGAGATCGATAAGGAGCTGAAGGTGAGGGAATGGATGATGGATTTGAACAAAATATATCATATGCACACATCAAACTCTCAAACAATAAAAAATTAAAATTAAGAAATAATGATGTTTTTCTATTTACTGATTCTAAAATTGAGGAGTGGTAATCCAAGTGTGCTTAGCCTAAAGTCTATTGAAATGCTCTTTCCTCTTTTACACTTATATGAACATTTTGAGATGGCAATGCTCCACGAAATGTCTAGAAAACAGAGAACTAGTCTTTAGTGGACTTTGCCAATTTCTTCCAAGCATATAAGGTAATTTGAAGGTGAACAGCTCTAGTTTCTCCATTACAAATACTCTCAAAGAAACACACCAAAAGCAATCAGGCTGCAGGAATCCTTGGCTGCCATGTCTGAGCTTCTGTCTCTTGGGGTGCAGGTGATGTGACCCATGCTGCACAGAATCTGTTGTAGGTACGTCTTTCAAGTGGCCTTTTATAATCTTATCGCAAAGGACAGATCTACGTATTTCAGGCTCTTTGCCACCTTTGCTTATTCTGCCTGTGTATGCCAGTCACATATGCCTAGACTGAACAGTTATTTTATGGTATTAAAGTGTATCCCTCTCAACACAAAGCATCTTCCTTTGGCTAAGTAGACCTGTCTCAGTTGAAACAATTGTTTCATTTTTAAATAGAGAAAGTATTTAAATATGGGGAACCGGAGCCATTACAAGGTCCACTTCAATTACTGGAGGTCAGGCATCTACCCCCCGCCTTCAAAAGATTAGAATTGCCACAGCCCTTCTATACTTAGATAGCAAGGAGATGTCAGGGGCAGCCCTGCTTACACACTGAAGGCCTAAAATCAGCCATAGGCCTAAAATCAGCAATAGGCCTGTCATACATGTATACTAACACCAAGTCTTGGGTCTCTGTGGAAAAACATTGAAACAGATGGCTATAAGCTATTGTAAACAGGCAGCTTTCGTGGAAATTTACCACCCTGAGTAGTCATAGACCTTGTAAATAGGTAGCCTTGGCAGACAATACCAACTTAGATAAGGACAAATGAATCATAGGCAGAGTCATAGTGACCTGTCCCGTGAACCTTCACCCAGCCGATACCCTGTTCTGAAAGATATCTGTATTCCCCATGAACACCCACACTCCAGTGTCATCCCTTTCCCCACGTGCTGCCTTTCTGTGTTTATAACCCCTGTGTGAATGAATTATGATTTGAACAAAAAAATAATTTATTAAAAAAAGAGGAAGTAAACACTTTGTCATATGGGTGGCTTACACTAGTAAAATGATCACAAATTAATATATGGATGCCTTCTGCTCATGCAAGGCAAACCACATTTATTCTCTCAAAATCCACATTGAATTATTTTTAAGCCTTGTTGTGTTCAGGTAACTGTCACAGAGCAGAAACTCAAAGCAGGCCATTATGATGTGAATGAGACATATCCTTCAGAGGGTCTTGTGTTCAACACTTTCCCCAATATGGTAGCACTATTGTGAGAGTAGGCAGTTTGAATAAACAAACAAAAGAACTTCAATTTTGGATTAGAAATTACCATTATGATATAATGATAAATAATGATAATTTTCATTATTATCAGGTCCTGGGGTCTGAATGGTAGCAGAAGATCACTGTGGGTATGCCTTTAACAGTGAGCTAGGTCTTGTACCCCTTTTTTTCTATTTTTTTCTGTATCCTCGTTGATACAAAAAGAGCAAGCAGTAGCCTGTCACTCAGAAACTAAGCAAAGTGCCCATGAATTGAACATTCTGAAATGTATGCCATGGTATATTTTTCATTCACTAAGCTGCTTTCCTCAGGCATTTGGTCACAGTGCCAAAAAGGAAAAAGAAAAAAAAAACTGGCTGAAAAGTAGCTGACACATAGGCAAAGTTGTTACTTTCTCACTGATTTTCAGTGTCTTCTATTTTAAAGAATAAATACAAAGCAGTAAATGATAGACAAGCTGAGCCATTGAGAATTGCTAACTCTGTGCACTGAGTTTTCATTCTAACTAAAGAAACCTCTCAGCTATTACTTTAACACTTTTAGGCACAGAGTTAGCCATTGTATGTTTTCTAAAAAACTGTTCAGTACATGACCAAAACTAATGTTAATAGTCATCTATCTATATTGTCCTTTGTGTTGATGAATATTCTATAATTTGTAACATAAAATCTATTCTGGGGAGAAATAGCTGTAGACAAATAAAAGAAAAAGAAACATTTCTCACTATACAGTATATTAAAGTACAGGCAGTCATCCTGCTAATAACATTTAAATATGCAAAAAGTAGATGTTTATTTCTGAAGCAACTTCTGGGGGGGGGCAGCTGTTATGTCATTAGCATCTAGCAGGTGGGGTGACTGCACCGGTTTTCTTAAGTGTATGCCATCTATCTTTTTAAAGTTGTTTACATGCTAACCAAAACAGTCCAAAACTCTAAAGACCTGTGAGGCATTTCAGTTCTTCAGACATGTGAAAATCAAAACCAACTTTGACAACAGTTTATAGAGTGTTCTTGCCTTATTAAAAGAGTATGGTACTGGAGTATTAGTGTGATTGTTTTACACACACTCACACAGACATATGCATGCACACTCACACGTATGCATGTACTCACACAGAATCAACCACAACATTTATTTCTCTTTTATGATAAACAACTAAAACGTAGATATAAATCAATATGTGTACAATATAAATGGATTAACTGAGTATTACTACTTTAGGTCACAAATTACTTAAAAAAGAAAATATATACTATTTCACAGAATAAGAATGCTTTCAAATTTTAACATTCACTTATTATAATTTTATCTAAAATTAAATTTTATCTTAAATTTTATTTTTGTATCTTAAAGTTTATTAAACATAAACATACTGAATCAAATTTGACAGAAAGTCAAATTACATTTTGAAACTTAATTTCCGTTTACAAAATAAAATAATATTGTGTAAAAATATGTAGACATCTAACTGCTGTGGAAGAATGCCCTTGTTCAAGAGATGCACAAATACTTTAACTCTTGGGTAACAAATATTCTCAACTGGAAGCTAAAGTGATTTTTAAAATAACAACAACAAAAACAAAACAAGGTTTCTTTGTGTAGCCTTGGATGTCCTAGAACTTGCTCTGTAGTCCAAGCTGGCCTTAAATTCACAAAGATCTGTCTTCTGTCTCCAGTGTGCTGGGATTAAAGGTATTTGCCACCATCACATGTCTTTGAAAGTGATATTTAAATTCTGTAATGTACTTTAACATTTTGGGTGGGCCTCATTATATTGTCCTTGGTTACCTATGTTCAATGATTTTCTCTTCATCAGCCTTCTGAGTAGCAGAAACTACAGACACATCTTGTGCCTGATTCTATAATACATTTTAAAAGATACTGAGAACTTCTTGGCCATTCAAGATTCCTCTGTTGTGAATTCTCTGTTTAGTTATATACCCCATTTTTTGATTGGGTTGTTTGGTTTTTTGGAGGTTAGCTTCTTGTGTTCTTTATATATTTAAGATATTAGCACTCTATCGGCTGCGGGGTTAGTGATAAAGTTTTTGCAATCTGTAGGTTTCTGATTTATTCTATTGACTGCATAAAAATAATATTCAGGACAACAAAGTCATGCTCAAGCTTTTGCTAACTTTTTCTCATTACTTAGCATGGTATTTAGTTTATTGCATAAAAATACATTAAATATCCCACTCATTGAGTGTGAAGAACGATCTCTATTTCTGTGAAAATCTCAGAGTTTCAAATGAAACTGCTTACCAGAATGCATCTACTTAAACTTGCAGGGATCTTCATTTCTATTAAAATCAGGTAAAGAGAACTGGAGTAAGGCAGATAGTATATATCAATCATTTGTCCTTCCTTCACTCCTTCCTTTCTTGCTCCCTCCCTCCCTCCTTCCCTCCCTCCCTCCCTTCCTTCCTTCCTTCCTTCATTTTTTCCTTCTTTCTTTTCTTTTTTCTTTCTTGCTTTATTTTTTGGGGTTTTTTTTGGCCCTCACTCTCTTCTCTCTGTTTTCTTTCCATCCATCATTCTTCCTAATAAAGCAGAATGTCCCATGAAAACTTTACTCCATCAAGTGGCCATAACCTTGACAATAATAACTAATAATATAGCTAACCCCATCCCACACAATGACCTGACACCTCTCAAAGTGTTTCAATAGTCTGTATTCTAGTATCTTTTTTTCGAAGTTACTTAATTAAAACCATAGCTAATTCACAAAAATTGAATGCAGGTGAACTGACATACATTTACTTTCTGTGAGTATATACCAAAGATTACCTGAATGATTTGGTGAGGGCCACTTGTTTTCCTTTCTGTGCTTCTATGGTTCATTCAGTGGTTAGGAGCACTATAGTTCATTAGCTTATGTGATTATATAACCACTTCAGTATATGCATTTACTCTTCCTCTGTAAGGTATTTGCATGGACTGGTCACTTGTGTACTGTTATAACATTTTATGTAGCTTAATGAATACATGACAATCTAAATTGTATGTGTTTTCACTTACAATTTGCTGGCTACTAATTAAGTGGTCTTTGGAAGTAAAAACATCCTTAATTTTAACATTACTAGTTTTATTTTTTTATTTTAAGAAATAATGTTACTGTTTCCTGCTTGTGACATGTGTTTTTTAATCTTTAAAAAAGAAGGGGATTATTCTTACAAGTTCATTATCATTAATTGTGGAGATGTTTAAATTTAACGGTCCAATATAAATTTTAGAATAATCTTAACAAATATCATGAAGCAATTGTTTTAGTTTTCTTAAATTCATATAACATTTCATGAATTTTATTTTCTTATAAGAATTTTGTTTATATCTTGATTTAGTAATTATAAGAATTTAAATATTTTTCTAAGCTTCATCTTTCTACATGTTTGAGGTTTTTGTTAGGAAACCTGAGTCTTGATGCATGGAATATATCCACTTACATTTTCAATTATTGCCTTTTATATTAATTCATCTAAAAATTATCATTTGTATAAAATTGTGCATTAAAAACATACATCATCTATACAATGACTTTTTAAATAATATTTCTTAAACTTTATTTTCTTGCAAAAATATGTCACCTAGAATTTTAAATAAATGTCTGCAAAAAATAGCATTTGATCTGTAGTTACAGAAATGACTTGCTGAGAATGATTAGATATCTAGTATGTTTGAAGCAGATAAGAAATAAAGTATCTTTTTGTTGCATTTTTATTAGTAGTAGTAACATGTATATAAATATATATATGTATATATATACATATATATGTGTGACTAGTAACATGTATATGTACATATATGAATATATATGTATATACATTATATAGAGAGACACTCACATGTATATACATACATACATACATACATACATACATAAAGCCATCTAAATAAAATTAACATATAATGGAGGAGACAAAGTTCCAACAGGCTTTCTCCTGTCAAAAAATGAAGCTTCTAGTACTGGGACTAGGTAACATCTAATTAAGTTGTTGATCAAAGCTTTCTCACGAGAAATCCCAAATAACTTAGACTGTTGCCAGGAGAGGGCTGTTGCCCTTCACAAATTGATGGCAAGACCCCATTGCTGAAGACAACACTAACTCAACACATTAAAAATGAAGAAGCCAAACTTGCACCTATACAGAACTTTCATTGTCTTTGCCTGTGTTTCTTTGGTACAGTGAAGTACTACGTATGCTACCAAGACAGAAATAGGAACATCAAGCCAGTCACAAAACTTTTGATCTACAAATGTAGACAAGAAATGCTAGTGCAATAGTAGCACAAAGCTTGTATTAGTAATCAATCAATATATGTCATCATTTTGGCCTACTCCATAAGATGGAACACATACCTGACAATGAGAGACCCAGACTCAGAAGCTAGATAGGCCAGGGAGCTAGTGTAAAACTAAATACTATTAGATAGGTAAGTAGATGACAGATAGTGATAGATAGATGATAGATAGATGGTAGATAGACAGATAGATAGATAGACAGATAGATGAGATGAGATGAGATAAAATTGCTCCCAGTGACATTCCTGTATCATCAGAGAAGCTTCCTCCTGCAGCAGATAGGAACAAATATAGAGATCTATAAACAGATATTACAGAGAGGGGGAGAGGGATGGAGGGAGGGAAGGAAGTGGGGAGGGAAGGAAGGAGGGAGACAGGGGGTGAGGGGAAGGCAGAGGGAGAGGAGAAGAAAGAGGGACAGAAACTAGGAACACTCAACTCTAAATGGAATTTTTCCTTGTATCACACCTCTTAGGCCTCACAGAACCCTGGAGAACAGGAGGCAGGAAGAGCATAAGAGCCATGGGGATACAGAAAGTGAAGAAAACAAAGTACATCTGAACTTACAGAGACTGGGGTAGCATACACAGGGCCGACATTGGTTCTGCATTGTAATACATCTCCTGTATATGTATTACGGATTTCAATTTAGTGTTTCTATGGGATTAGTGAGTGTGCAAATGAGTTAGTCTCTGACTTTTATGTCCTCTCTTGAGGACTTTTCCTTCTGTTGGTTTACCTTGTCTATGTGATAGTCTTTGTTTGATCTTATTAAATTTTATTTGGTTTTGCTTCCTTATTATCCCTGAGAAAGCTTTTCTTTTCTTCTTTGACAGAGAGAAAGGGATAGGTCCCAATGACACTGGAGATGAGAATCTGGGAATAGTCAGAGAGGGCAGGGAAGTAGTGTAACTAGGATATATTATGTGAGAAAACAATCACTTTCAATAAAAAATGCATAATCACAAAAATATAATCTGTAGTAAACATCAAGTGAGCACAGAAAGATGTAACTTAGTTTCATAAGAAAAATGACTAAGCATCACAGAACATCAATTACAAAACAAACAAGACTCCGATATTGTTAAATTTATTATAATACTACATACATGCTTTACAAAACATTAGACATTAAAGTGGCAAAGTGAGACTTCGTTTGTCTTCCCTTTCCCACGAAGGAAACACTGAATACCAACTTCATATTCACTTGTTCAAGGTCAAGGAGAATCTGCTGCTTCAAGTCTATCTTCAGGATGACTCTGGATATGTGATACAGGCAACTCTTGTTTGGAGAACTATTAAAAATGAATGAATTTTTTTCATAGACACATAAAAAACTAATTAAAATAATGAGTTTTTTAAATGTCCCACTGGTTTTAAATACCCAGTTCATTTATTTGTTAAAAACACAATAATTGTCTTGTTATACCATTTAAATAATAAAAGTAAATTGCAAATGATCACTATTTTTTGGTAAAGCAATTCAATATATTTTTTCACACAACCCCTATATACTAACCAAATCTTTAGGTCCAATAAAATTAATTGCATTTTAGATAAAGTAATGCTATGCTGATAAAAGATTTTCTGAATGAGCTAAAACTTTTTATCTTAATTTTTAAAAAAGATGCTTATCTCACCTTTTTCTATACAATATTTGAAGTTCCAAAGATACACATAATAAAATAGAAAGCACGATTAATAAATAATAAGCTTTTACCAAGGAAAATTAATAACTGGAAAAGTACTTTTATAGGATTTAAAAGTACTTATATGAACCACAGGATTTTTTTTTAGAACAAATTTGAGATTTAAGTTTGAACTTCCTCAAAGTTAAAGAAAACAGACAAAGTAGATGGTTACAAAACCCATACTGTACTTAGATGGGGAAATGCAATCTATGTTAATCTAAATGTTAGATCTAAGGAACTTTACAAGTTTAAATTATCCAAGGTGAATAAAAACCAATCTTTACACAGAATTTTCATTCTTCACATTTTTTAACCCACTCCAGATGGCAGAGTTAATCATTAGCATTGTAATTTAAAGCAGTGATCTGTGTGCCACAAAGAGTGTGTCACAACTGCAAAGCAATGTACAGCACTGTTAAACTCCTTTAATCTGAAAAATATGTACAGGAGTTCAGGGATAGATGGAAACAATTTTCTAAAAAGTATTAGGTATTTAACTTATATGTTTGAGTAAAAAGTTTACCTAAGTGGTGGGGCATTCATTTTACATGTTCATGGAACACAACTGCAATCCTGATATTTGCCATGCTTCACCACTATTTCAAGTCTTTTTCCAGCAAGCCTGTTGTGAAGAACCTGTACCCATGGACGACTCAATGAATTATCAGGGCACTACTGTTGTTCTAGAGGGAGTTCCAGTGAGGACTTAAATCTCCTAGGTCTGCCTCGGTGGTATACATCTCTGTAACTCCTGCCCAAGTACTAAGGGCTCGATTCTGACCTGGACTGTAACAATTATTGTTACTTTGACACAGAGTCTCTCCATTTTTTATTACGGTCTACAGCCACTGACAAGAACATTTGTCCAAAGTCTTTCGAGGCAATACCATTCTGACCCATGTCTATCACCAGATTGTGAAAGCAAAGAGAGTACATGAAAGCTGAGGCCTTTCTAATTAGGTTGTGCTAGAATGTCATAGTCAGTGAATAAAGCCTTGTTGATTCCTGTAGCTTGCCTCATTGTCTTAATTTTCCACCTCAACATCTGAAAGCTTAGCAGACACTTCAGTGTCACTTTTCTCTGGCTGGAATCTGAATTGTAGAGCTGATCAGCTTTTTTATTTGAACAGAACATCTTTGACTTCAATATTTTGAATAGGGAGTGAATAACAAAAGGCCTCTTTGAGTTCACATATAGTGACAACTACTGAAATGCTAGTTGAGTCTGCAGTGCTATCAGAGGGCTGAGGTTAAGAGGGATGTTATGATGACTGTGATCAAAGTGGCAAATTGATACACTATACAACAAGTAACTCATTTAAGATAATGCTAAAGCAAAAGTTTGCAATGTATAGGAGAAAAATATAGGCAAATATGATGGTCATAATTTGAAGCAGGATATGAGGAAACCCTAGAGAGACAGAAAGGATCTGGATTCATTCAGGTCCAAGACAGCATGATAGCAGACACCACAGTCAATCAAAACAGGAATGTATTTAAATTTCAAAGATAGAAATCAAATTAAGGTCATAAACTGAAAAGCACAAAACCAAGCATGAATGAGAGATAAGAGAGCATGGGTTTATGATGGTTTGGGTTACATGATGAAAACAGTTTTAAAGAAAGAACGAGGTAAATGGAATATGCAGACCAGCAGCTACAAGGTGAGTCTGCAGTGCTGGACAGTGGGCAAACCACAGAGGCAGTGCTTGAGCACACTGACTATTGTAAGGACCTCCACATCAATATCTGGTGCAGATATTTTTTTTTAATGTGATTCCCACGTGGACATAAATAAGAGATATATGTTATTCCAACTGATTAAACTTTGTTTAAACCCATTCAAAATGTATCTTCCTTTGTTGCCTCAAATGGTTTTGAAAGATATTGGACTTTTCTTTCTAACCTCATAGGCAACCTTTCTCAAAGCTGGTCACAACATATACCATAAATATGCACAGAACATAGTTTCTATAACACTCAATTGGTCTGTTCATAACTCCATATACAAGAGGCTGCATCAGCCCAGTTTATTGATGTTTCCACAGTAATCCAGTGCTTCTTTATGCTCTGCTTGGTCCCATGTTCATTCCTGAAGCATTATTTTATGTAGATTTCTGTGATGAAGGGCTCACTGAGAAAATTGGGAAAAGGTACTTAATGATTTCTGATCACACAGTGCCTAATTATCATATGGTGGGAAGGGCTGATCAAGATTTATGTTCTGGGTCATGCAGCACTGTAAAAAGCTTTGTGCAGAGTCATCCTCTAGACAAGATTAGGCACCAGTGATTAGAGAAAATTTCCAGACATGATCAGGAATAGAAGAGGAAGCCTTGCAGAGAAAAAGAGTCCTCCATTTTACCTTGAGCTCAAAGACTTTATCTTGGCTTGGTGAACTGCTGTCTTCTAACACAGTTCATCATATTGGTTCACACAGCATAATTTTACTCTGCTTTCCCCATTATAGTGAAAACAAGAGTATCTTATTCCAGTATCTTTAATTTTAGTAGTTTATGGTGACTCCTCTCTCTCTCTCTCTCTCTCTCTCTCTCTCTCTCTCTCT